>NC_060191.1:37913047-38513047 GCF_021184085.1 Oncorhynchus gorbuscha | reverse complement strand
GGAATCCTGGCACCATCCCTACGGTGAAGCATGGTGATGGCAGTATCATGCTGTGTGGATGTTTTTCAGGGACTGGGAGACTCGTCAGAATTGAGGGAAAGATGAACAGAGCAAAGTACAGAGAGATCCTTGATGAAAACCTGCTCCAGAGCGCTCAGGACCTCAGACTGGGGTGAAGGTTCACCTTCCAACGGGACAATGACCCTGAGCACACAACCAAGACAACGCAGGAGTGGCATCAGGACAAGTCTCTGAATGTCCTTGAGTGGCCCAGACAGTGCCTGGAGCTGAACCGATTCAATATCTCTGCAGAGACCTGAAAATAGCTGTGCAGCGACACTCCCCATCCAACCTGACAGAAACTCCCCAAATACAGGTGTGCCAAGCCTGTAATGTCATATCTAAGAAGACTCTAATCTGTAATCGCTGCCAAAGGTGCTTCAGCCAAGTACTGAGTAAAGCATCTGAATACTTATGCAAATGTTCCCCCCCAAAACATGTTTTAACACATTTGAAAAAATGTATAAATACCTGTTAGTGCTTTGTCATTATGGGATATTATGTATAGATTGATGAGGGGGAAAAAAACAATTTAATCAATTTTAGAATAAGGGTGTAACGTAACAAAATGTGGAAAAAGTGAAGGGTCTGAATCATTTCTGAATGCACTGTATATTAGAGATGGTGGAACAGGTAGTGTAAAGGTTGAAGAAACAAATTTGGTAAGTAGACCTATTTCCTGGGTTGGGGTCAATTCGAATTGAAGCCAGTCATTTCAGGAAGGAAACTGACATTCTAATTCAATCATTTAAAAAAAGGCCAACTCTTTTTAACGACTGCTCGATAAACTGAAAAGGAGAAGCTTTTTATGTGAAAAATGTAATTCCATTGGAAACTGACCCCCATCCTGCCTCTTACCAGAAGAGAAAACTGGATTGAGTCTTGAGTAGGGATGGCCAAAGTTGAGAGAGTTTAGGGTCCAGCTCCTGAAAGAAAGAGGAATGTCTTCTGAACACAGATTCTTCATTGTCCTTCGATGGTGACTGTAACCAGAGACGAGTTTTACCTTGAGGTCAGAGTGGAATATTGGCCAGCAGCTACAACATGTATGAGCTTTCGAAGGCCTAGGTCAAAAATCGAAAAAATTATCAGATATGAATTGTCATTCTCATTCCGTTTATTAAGGTCAGTCAAAAGGTTTTATTCTGATGGGGAATGACAAACATTAATGGGTAAATATAATTAATTTAAAACTCCAAACGGTTTTTTTTTTACCATAGTCCATGGATCGTCCATGTCTGGATGTTTGGAGGTATTCTGCACTGTGATGAATTCTTTAGACCCTGTGCAGAGTTTGAATAGATTGAGTTAGAATAACAAGAAGGGGTGATTGACGACGATGAGGAAGTGCTATGGAGAAGTGGTTGAACTCACCAAACAGAAGCTCCCAGGCCACTGCAGAGTAAACTTCAAACACTGCCATGTACAGAACCTGGGAGAGATGGAAGGATTCTGTATCCTCACGCCCAAGACTATTTCATATTTCAACATAACAGTACATCACACTCACGATAGAGGCACATTTAGGCTGGGTTTCTGTACAGCACTTTGCGACATCAACTGATGTAAGCAGGGCTTTATAAATTGATTTGATTGACATGCAACTATGCTTGTCCCAAAAGATAGTATTATAGTCAAAAATAAACAATGTACTATAGAAGTTGAAAATAGCTAGACTTGAATGGAAAAGTCCAACTTCTGCACTTGATCGATCTACATTTCACTGTTGGATTGAAGTATTTACAGCACAACATCCCAATCTTACTTTTCCTGCTGGTCTGCTGTCCAGTGGTCAGACTCCATGGTGACGGTAAGGACAGTCAGCAAGGCCACCATGAGCAGCACTGGTGAAAGCATATTGATGCTAGTCTAGGAGTGTGTGACATAAATATATTGGCTACAATTGCATGTGAAAAAAAAGTGTGAAGTATGTTGTTCTCATCAACATGAAAGAAACTGCAACCTCGTCAGTGCACAGAAATGTCACAGCAAATGACGCGCTCACATCTTGTGTTCGACGCCAGTTGAAGAGGTATGGTACATTTCACAGGTGCATGCCTTACTGTTGAGTCAGGGCTTGTCTACACTTTGCTAAGTCTTAATATCTTTGTTTACATCTCTAACGACAAACGAGTACAGCTAGAGCCATGCACGTATGCCTATAAACACCAACAACATGTGCACAAACCCTGTAGAACAACTATAACAAATGTGTTTTGAGACTTACCAGAGAGAGCGACTGATCATGTGTGACTGATCTATAATGACAGTTCCCTGCTAATGAAAAATGCTAAACCAAAACTCTCTGTTTGCCTGATCTCATGATCACAGCTGGGGAGAGGTGAGACAACAGACTCGGTTCCTCTTTCTGATGGACCTCAACACAGAAATGAAACTAAGAGTGTCTAGTTTTGAGACCCTTTTAGAATATTATTCACGCAACTGGAAGATGGACGGTGTGCACTGAAAGCAATACATTAGAATGATGCAAATACAAGAATGAGATCACCTAAGTACAAACTGTCAATGAGCAGCATACATTTTCCCCATGAAGAATTTCATTTGAATTCAAATAAACTTATGTATATTTAATGATGTGTGAGAGCAGAAATCAATGTGAACAACGGCTACCAAAGAAGCAATTGTAGACCATTGGAGGGAAAGCTTGAGCAGAGTTTGGTCTCTCCTGGTGACCATAGTTTGGCTCGCATTCAGAAATGCTGCAATATGTGACTGCGCCCTTGAACAGGCCGCGGCTAGACAAGCAGCAAGAGGCTTCACACCGAGTACAACCTCCACCATGAATCGCCTACTGGTAAAAAAAATATTTGTTTTCTCTCCAAATGTTTCTGTTTTCTCTGCTGCCAGTAGTAATCTGAATCATATAAAGAGTTAAAATAGTATTAATAGATTCTTGGATCTTATTTGGAAAGAGAAGTACAGTTGGACTGACCTTTGTACCACCTTTTATTAATGTGGAGAGTAGAAGGCAACATTTGCAGTGATATCTGTCTTCCTGATTACTTGTTGCTAAGTATCAAATAAATAAATACATTCCAGTATGTGTGGGGGGATAAGTTAGACGGGCTATGGCCTCAAATAACCTGTTGCAGGCCTCGTCTCTGCCCCGGTGGTCGACTGAGAGTTAGGCCAGCATATAAGCCACTTTAGATAGTAAAACAAGAAGGGTGGTCCCAGGAGATTCTGGCATCATTCTAGAGAAATGCAGTTAACAGAGACATATTACTATCTGTCTAGATGATCTCTCTGTGAGGTCGTATTGGACTTATATTGTCATTCAGATGAAAATGTAATACAAAACAGGGTCTTATTGATCTTTTAAAATATGTAGTTTACAAGCTCCTACTGAGAGGTCATATCGTTTCAATTACGCCCCTCTCACTTCTAGGTGAGGTGGAAAAATGTGATGGTATATTATACTTGTATATTGTTATTGATTCACATTTCCTCTATCGGTCCTTTATGATTTCTCTAAGCGAACTGTGCCGTGTCCACAAATAGCTTCCACATACGTACGCACACACGTATACACACACACACACACACACACATGGAATTCAGTCCAAGGGGAAGGGTTCCTCTCTCCCTCCAAAATATGTAATCTAATTGGTTGAGGTCACAGGTTGAGTGGCAGTCATTGGCTGGCGGCAATGCCATTTCTCGCCCCCTGGTTCAGGCCTCCAATTTGACCTTGGTAGATATTACACGGTGGAACCTGTTCTCTTAAAGGGACAGAACCCAAGTCAACACAAGTATACGAAATGGTCTTCAATGAAATGAAAAGGTTTTGCCTGTGATAGGAACAAGTAGTAAGAGATTGACTTCACAGAGAATGTTGATGTGATACAAAGACCAATAGATTAAACACTTCAAAAGAGCCCCCCCCGGTGGCGCAGTGGTCGAAGGCACTGCATCGCAGTGTTAGCTGTGCCACCAGAGACTCTGGATTTGAGCCCAGGCTCGAAATAGTCCTGTTATAAGGAATGAACATAATGGGTCAGAACAAATGGTATGGGATGACCCTGATTTTCAACTGTTTATCTAATTGACAATAATGGTTAAATACCGGTTTGCACTCGACAGTGTCCTTTTACAGAATATCGGTCTGATTTCATATTTCATTAGGAGTGACAGATTATCCGTCAAAGGAAGTTGAATCTCTGCCTGGTTTAATCTCTGCCTGAGAAGGCTTTTGGTTGGTTTTTATATCTTGGAGGATGTTGATTTAATCTAGCATATTTGATGTGACAACCCAGCTGTCTTTGATACCAGCATCACTTCGGATGGAAAGCGTATCTACGATTGCCAAAATTGTATATTCACTCAGAAGGTCTAAAACATAGTGAAGAAGGTGATACACACTTCAAAGTCTGTGTAATATCCCCCCTGCATGCCGTTGAAAGAAAAAGGAACGTTTGCGACTGTCTCATTTTTTGGGGTGTATGCAAACCACTCTAAATGTCTACAACAGTTAGAAGGGGGTACTACCTCTCATAACCAAGACTGTATACAATAGCAGTTGTTGTCATGACGAACACTATTTCAACGGACAGGGAAGTAAGAGTAACCCAAAGAGTATTCCATAGCTCTTTCCTCATACAAGAAACAACAGGCTAGTATCACATCCCTCTAAAAGTGAAATAGAAAAACAGGTGTTGAATCGAAAAAGGTAAATGCCACCCTGTTATCTTATTATCAAATGATTTAATCTCCTGGAAACCCTATGAAAACAGTACCTAGCCTCAGCCGCTCAGTCAGCATGTCCCATCAAGAATCCAACCAATTTATTTAGCAAATTTGGCCGTAAGGGATGCAAAGGTATGTTTTGGTATAAACCCTGTATTTTCAATCTAGCTTTCACATCCTTTGCTGGCACAGAGTAACATGGGTGATTTTGTGACTGTGGGATCCTTTCAGAAGCTGCCCCGGCTGGCTACCAGCGCCTTCAGCACAACAACCAAACAGATGAAGAACAAGGTGCCAGATCATCAGAAGCTATTCCAGGTGAGCATGACATCATTAGGACACATGGATGAGAAACAATCCCAAACTAAGAAAACAAGAGGCGTCTTAACAACAGTGGATTTTAGATGTTTATTGGCAGTCAACAATGTCAACAAGATGTGATTTTGGCAGCAGACAAAAGTCATCTTTATCACAACGTCCATCAATGTCTGCAGAACATGTTTAATCAAGTACTTTAGAGCAACATTGACAAGATTGGGATTTACTGTATGTGTCATGTTGCAAGATTGATGAATTGCCTCCATTGTTGGGTGGCACCTCAGAGGGGATAGTTGTTCTGTTCTTCAGATTAATGGTCTGGAATGCAATTCAGTCTGGTTTTATTATCACATATCACAAAGTCATTTTTGGCTTACAATAAAAGCCTCCAATGATTCATGATCATGAATAGGTATTTGAACCCTGATTTCGGTTGTAGGCGGACAACGGCTTGCCAGTCCACATCAAGGGAGGGACCACTGATGTCCTTCTCTACCGTCTAACAATGTCCATCACCCTCGCAGGTACCTGTTACATTCCTCCATCAACGCACTCTGTACATTTGGAGTGTTGTGGTGCTGGTTATCTATGCCGTGTCTCATGTTCTAATCATTGTGTCTTTCTGTTCTATTTAGGCACCGGATACTGCTTATTCTGGATTCTATGTGCCTGTCAGCCTAAGGGCAAATGAGGAAGCCCTGCTAATGCATGTGTTTATTGTTTAAATCAATTCCACTTCATGAACTTCTTCTAATGTCATGGTACAATTTCTGTACAGAATAAATCTCTCCATTATGCCTCTGTCTCAAGGCAAGCCTGAATGCCAGTGTGTAAATGTAAACCACTTCAGAAATATTTCCCTCTATCGTCCATGTGTTAATTCACTGAACCTCAGTGAAAATATCGATTCCTGCCACTCTGTGTTCAATCAGAGGAATTAAGGAACATTTCATATGGAACAAGCTTTGGAAATATCCCTGTGTTATTTGGCCGTAGATAGCAACAAGCGGTGTGGCTATTTGAATCAGTAACATCAAAAAGCGAAATGTACTGATACTTGAAATATGAAAATCGGTTGCAAATAAATACTCCACACAAATACCAACAGGGTTATTTAATTAAGATTCCATGTTTCTGACAAAAAAAGCATAGATTTGAGAAATACATTTGGCACACATTAGTTCAATGCTATCCAGTCAGTCACAAAACAGACCCTTTCTTTACTCTGGCTCAAAATGTAGACATTCGATTTGTTGTACTGTCATTCTCTCTAAATCAAATCTATTGAATCACAATTATAGCCAAGCTTGAGCTTTCATGGGCTTTTCTCCCCATGAGCAACTCAATAAATGAATGACATCATTTACACAAATATTTATTTGTAGAAATATTGTATCACTTTCATAGTTCTCATGTTCCGTGTAATTAGACAACGGCTGCTACATCTAGAGACTTATTGCAGTCAAGTCTTACTTACAAGGAAAAGTGAACTTCAAGTATCGGCCTTCCTTCATAAAAGCTTATGTTTGCCCTTGTAAAAACGAACCCAATTGAAAATGTAGGTTCTGCAACAACTACAAAAAAAAATGAAATTAAATTTGACTGTATTATATAAAAGCAGTTACTACGTAATTATACATTAGTCCTATGCAGTTATACGTTGGAACATGATCCCCATACGCCTTGCCCCATACCCCATACAGTAAACATATGAAGTCACAGCATATTCGTCAGTCATTGAAGGTATTTAGTGTTAATCATTCAGTTAAAAGAATCGGTAATGTCGTCATATTTCCCTGCAGAAGCCTTGTTTTTACCACGGAGGGATGAGTAGACACAAAGTGGCCTACATCTCTGGGAACGGTCACTTGAGCCAGTGCAACCACTCTAGCTAGCGCAGGAAGCGAATGCTCATCTTGTGGTCGATGTTTACCTTCTCCAGGGACTGTAGGGGAAAAGAAAAGCCAAAGTTAGACCAACGAATGGTAGAATTGGTATATTACACCACAATCAAATACAGCACATGCAGCCACTGAATATGAGAGGATAAGGCAAAATACTGTCATCATACAATGTACAGTATGCTGTTTGACTACAGCAATGGCCAACATCATTTTCTATGTGGTTGACTTAGTATTCTGGGTACACTGTGCTGCAATGGGCCCATGTTGATATGTCAGTCTACGAGCTCTACCCAGTGGTACCTTGCGGAACTCCTCAAAAGAGATGGCATCGTCCTTGTCCAGGTCAGCCTCCTGGATGGTGCGGTCGGCGATGCTCTCGAGCTGCTCCTCCGTCACCTGCATCTCCAGCATGGACCGCAGCACCTGTCAATCACCCTCAGCTGTCAATCACATCCCAAACCCATTGGAGAATGGGCTTCATTCTATAGGGCCCTCAAATTCAAATCCCGATCTTGAAGCCAGTTCCACTTCTTGTTTTGTTGTTCCCCTCTAATCGGGGACTGATTTAGACCTGGAACACCAGGTGGGTGCAATTAATTATCAGGTAGAACAGAAAACCAGCAGGCTCCGGACCTCGTAGGGTAAGATTTGAATACCTCTGGTATAGGGTATAGGCATTCTAGCCATCAATTGCAGGGGCATACCAGACCTGGTTTGGTATGAGAAACAATTTGCAACACTAACTTATTGGTGGTATATTGTGTTGTCAGTAAAGCCAACAGTTATTACAGACCTGTAGAAGCTCTGCTCTGGAGATTTTACCATCCTTGTCCTGGTCATACAGTTGGAAAGCAACTGAAAGGAAAGAGATAAATCAGGGCAGAACTGACTGAGTTGAATTTGACTGCTAAAATCTATTTTGAGGTAACCACGAAAAAATATATATCTGCCAAAGGACTCACACTTGAGTTTACTGGTCCTACTGTTGACAGGTTCAGGCATACTGGGATCTTTGGGATGTTTTTTGTCCGCAGGCCGGAAGTGGGCCAGGATCCTCACAAAGGAGTGGAAGTCCACCGTTTCCTGTCTGAGAGATATTATTTTAATACCAGAACCCGCTTACATTCCAAAAGTACAGGGTACATGGACATTTTATAAAAAATAAAATAGAAATTGGTGCACAGAATCAACTGAACTTGAATAAATATTTAATCTTGTTGTTTGTATTCTCTGTTGTTTTAAGGAGACCTAGAAAAATAATGGACTTTTTTATTACAGTGAAAATTAACATTAACCTTTACCTTACCATTTCATTGGTGAGGTTATCAAGTCAGTAACGTTACTCAAACATGTAAGAAATGTTGTTCTGTACCCTGGAGAGAAGAAAGCCCCAATGATCCGATCCCCAATGGGGTTCATCGCCAACCTATCAATGGCTCCAAAATCCTGTGGGCTTCACAGTAATGGGGATAAAACAAAGACAATACATACAGACATAGGTTATTCTGAAATGCACTGTTTTAGTCAACTCCATAAAACTGACATGATCCCACCACTTACCGGAGATGACCTGTCTTCTCCTTGTCCAATGCTTCGAAACGGTCATAAAGTCGAACAATGTGTGCAGGGGTGACTATGATAAAGAGAAAACAAGAGAACCATAGATTCATGCTATTAGTAATGGGGCAGGACAGTGGCACACCAAATAATTGAATCAATATATGCAATAACCATATAGAGGCCAGTTCATTGCTCTGGATACCACTCAAGCAAACACTCCATGAATTATTCAAGCATTTATAAAAGTAGCCTAAAGGCCAAATTATTCATTTACCCACAACTTCTCAAAGCCACATGTATATGTCAATACAACTCTCTGTTCAAAGCTTAGACATCCAATACTGTATTTGGTTGGGTAAGACGCATGCGTATTTTGATCAGCCAAAGTTGCGCGCGCAATTTGCGCACCTGTCAAACATCAATCTTATGGTTGCAAAAGCGATTCTTAATTTGCACACATTTCAACATATCTGCGCTTTAAAACTTTGATGAAAAAATATAACAAAGGCAAAAGAAAAGCTGGGCTCCATACAGCTGTCACAATAACATCTATAATGACATCCGTTATACGCCTACTCAAAGATTTGTCTTCGTATTTGGCATAAACTATGAAGTCATTGTATAATCATGACAATCTCAATACAATTTTTATAGTAGCCTAAATTACAGTCCTGCCCGCCGGAGAACTTACAACCCGTTTCTTGCATTAATTCTTCGACGTTTGGAATTTTTGACAGGGTGGAGTTTGTCGAGCCCATTTCCACAGGAAAAAAACAATAACATCTGTTTCACTCGATAAATAAACGTCAGGTCCGGGAACTTCAGAATTTCCCATTAACTTCCCATTGCCTGTTGTTTAGAAATGATAAACGAATGTAGCTATGAAATAAACTTTAGTATCCTCGGCAAGGCTTTATTGAACGTCAAGTCAGGCAGTTCAGGGCTAATGACAGACATATCTACCCAACGGCAGTTAAACCAAGGGGTCCAAATGACCAATGGGGTCGTGACTTATATGTTTTCAAGAACACACATTCAAAGTCTGTTCCTACAACAGATCTCCAAGAATGATATGGAATTTCATCAATAGCCTGGATTTACTATCCAACATGGATAGCATTATATATAGCAAAGTGCATCTTTGATTAATATATTTGCATTATAGCTATGCATTTTAAACATAACCTTTATTTAACCAGGCAAATCAGTTAAGAACAAATCCTTTGTTCTTGGCCAATTGTGGCCAACTGTGCACCACCCTATGGGACTCAAAATCATAGCCATATGATACAGCCTGGATTAAAATTAGGGAGTGTAGTGATGCCTCCTTCACTGCGATGCAGCACATTGGACAGCTGCGCCACTCGGGAGTCCTTAAATCATCCCTAATAGCTTGCTACCTACACTAATCCATTACATAATGGAATCTTAAACCTGATGATTATAATAGGCTACTAGCCTGTATGCTCCTGAGTAGCCTGACCATCACTATAGTGTCCAATACAATGTATTACATGCAAATCAAACATGCTTTGCAGGCGTTGTTATAGTGGTCCTTTGACACTAGATGGCACCATCCCTTTCAGATAGCAAGGAAACGGAGGCTACTACTTAGGTGGACAATGTGTGCATTGTGAATAGTCTAGTTATAGTATGGGTCAGCTCTGACCGTTATCAGCTATCAGTTGGAAAGCTGGTTTGTGTATCATGAGTCAGTGAACTGCTCTGTATTTCCTGTATGCTATTTTTCCAAAACCGTTATTAGATAATAGTCCATGGGACTCAAAAACTGTTCCTTCTGAATGAACCTGTCATGTTTGTCATTTATTATCATGTCTTGTCCCTGTGCTCCCCATGCTATTCGTTTCCCTCTGCTGGTCTTATTTGGTTCTTTCCCTCCTTCTATCCCTCTCTCTCCCCCTCCCTCTCTCACTCTCTCGCTCTCTCTTCTCTCTATCGTTCCGTTCCTGCTCCCAGCTGTTCCTATTCCCCTAATCATCATTTAGTCTTCCCACACCTGTTCCCGATCCTTTCCCCTGATTAGAGTCCCTATTTATTCCTTTGTGATCCGTTCCTGTCCCGTCGGTTCCTTGTATTGTATTCACCATGCTGTGATTGCGTTTCGCCCTGTCCTGTCGTGTTTTTGCTGTGATTGTGTATCGCCCTGTCCTGTCGTGTTTTTTTGCCTTCATCAGATGCTGCGTGTGAGCAGGTGTCTCTGTCGACTACGGCCTGCGCCTACCCGAAGCGACCTGCAGTCTGTGGCCGCTTCTCCAGTTATTTCCCCTCTACAAGTCTAGAGGATTTCTGTTATTCCCTGTTTGGACTTAAATAAACTCTGTTTCTGTTAAGTCGCTTTTGGGTCCTCTTTCACCTGCATGACAGAAGGAACCGACCAAGGAATGGACCCAGCGACTTCAGACGCTCGTTACACTGCCGTCGAGATCCAAGGAGCCATGCTCGGCAGACACGAGCAGGAATTGTCTGCTGCTCGCCATGCCGTGGAGAACCTGGCCACTCAGGTTTCCGACCTCTCTGGACAGTTCCAGAGTCTACGTCTCGTGCCACCTGTTACTTCCTGGCCTGCCGAGCCTCCAGAACCTAGGGTTAATAACCCACCTTGCTACTCCGGGCAGCCCACTGAGTGCCGCTCCTTTCTCACGCAGTGTGAGATTGTGTTCTCTCTCCAACCCAACACATACTCTAGAGAGAGAGCTCGGGTTGCTTACGTCATTTCACTCCTTACTGGCCGGGCTCGAGAATGGGGCACAGCTATCTGGGAGGCAAGGGCTGATTGCTCTAACAAGTTCCAGAACTTTAAAGAGGAGATGATTCGGGTTTTTGACCGTTCAGTTTTTGGTAGGGAGGCTTCTAGGGCCCTGGCTTCCTTATGCCAAGGTGAACGGTCCATAACGGATTATTCTATTGAGTTTCGCACTCTTGCTGCCTCTAGTGAGTGGAACGAGCCGGCGCTGCTCGCTCGTTTTCTGGAGGGACTCCACGCAGTGGTTAAGGATGAGATTCTCTCCCGGGAGGTTCCTTCAGATGTGGACTCTTTGATTGCTCTCGCCATCCGCATAGAACGACGGGTAGATCTTCGTCACCGGGCTCGTGGAAGAGAGCTCGCATCAACGGTGTTTCCCTGCTCCGCATCGCAACCATCTCCCTCCTCTGGCTTTGAGACTGAGCCCATGCAGCTGGGAGGGATTCGCATCTCGACTAAGGAGAGGGAACGGAGGATCACCAACCGCCTGTGCCTCTATTGCGGAGTTGCTGGACATTTTGTTAATTCATGTCCAGTAAGAGGCCAGAGCCCATCAGTAAGCGGAGGGCTACTGGTGAGCGCTACTACTCTGGTCTCTTCATCTAGATCTTGTACTACTATGTCGGTCCATCTACGCTGGACCGGTTCGGGTGCTACATGCAGTGCCTTGATTGACTCTGGGGCTGAGGGTTGTTTCATGGACGAAGCATGGGTTCGGAAACATAACATTCCTTTCAGACCGTTAGACAAGCCTACGCCCATGTTTGCCTTAGATGGTAGTCATCTTCCCAGTATCAAATTTGAGACACTACCTTTAACTCTCACAGTATCTGGTAACCACAGTGAGACTATTTCTTTTTTGATTTTCCGTTCACCGTTTACTCCTGTTGTTTTGGGTCATCCCTGGCTAGTATGTCATAATCCTTCTATTAATTGGTCTAGTAATTCTATCCTATCCTGGAACGTTTCTTGTCATGTGAAGTGTTTAATGTCTGCCATCCCTCCTGTTTCTTCTGTCCCTACTTCTCAGGAGGAACCTGGCGATTTGACAGGAGTGCCGGAGGAATATCATGATCTGCGCACGGTCTTCAGTCGGTCCCGAGCCAACTCCCTTCCTCCTCACCGGTCGTATGATTGTAGTATTGATCTCCTTCCGGGGACCACTCCCCCTCGAGGTAGACTATACTCTCTGTCGGCTCCCGAACGTAAGGCTCTCGAGGATTATTTGTCTGTGTCTCTTGACGCCGGTACCATAGTGCCTTCTTCTTCTCCGGCCGGGGCGGGGTTCTTTTTGTTAAGAAGAAGGACGGTACTCTGCGCCCCTGCGTGGATTATCGAGGGCTGAATGACATAACGGTTAAGAATCGTTATCCGCTTCCCCTTATGTCATCAGCCTTCGAGATTCTGCAGGGAGCCAGGTGCTTTACTAAGTTGGACCTTCGTAACGCTTACCATCTCGTGCGCATCAGAGAGGGGGACGAGTGGAAAACGGCGTTTAACACTCCGTTAGGGCATTTTGAGTACCGGGTTCTGCCGTTCGGTCTCGCCAATGCGCCAGCTGTTTTTCAGGCATTAGTTAATGATGTTCTGAGAGACATGCTGAACATTTTTGTTTTTGTCTATCTTGACGATATCCTGATTTTTTCTCCGTCACTCGAGATTCATGTTCAGCACGTTCGACGTGTTCTACAGCGCCTTTTAGAGAATTGTCTCTACGTAAAGGCTGAGAAGTGCTCTTTTCATGTCTCCTCCGTTACTTTTCTCGGTTCCGTTATTTCCGCTGAAGGCATTCAGATGGATTCCGCTAAGGTCCAAGCTGTCAGTGATTGGCCCGTTCCAAGGTCACGTGTCGAGTTGCAGCGCTTTTTAGGTTTCGCTAATTTCTATCGGCGTTTCATTCGTAATTTCGGTCAAGTTGCTGCCCCTCTCACAGCTCTTACTACTGTCAAGACGTGTTTTAAGTGGTCCGGTTCCGCCCAGGGAGCTTTTGATCTTCTAAAAGAACGTTTTACGTCCGCTCCTATCCTCGTTACTCCTGACGTCACTAGACAATTCATTGTCGAGGTTGACGCTTCAGAGGTAGGCGTGGGAGCCATTCTATCCCAGCGCTTCCAGTCTGACGATAAGGTTCATCCTTGCGCTTATTTTTCTCATCGCCTGTCGCCATCTGAGCGCAACTATGATGTGGGTAACCGTGAACTGCTCGCCATCCGCTTAGCCCTAGGCGAATGGCGACAGTGGTTGGAGGGGGCGACCGTTCCTTTTGTCGTTTGGACAGACCATAAGAACCTTGAGTACATCCGTTCTGCCAAACGACTTAATGCCCGTCAAGCTCGTTGGGCGTTGTTTTTCGCTCGTTTCGAGTTTGTGATTTCTTACCGTCCGGGTAGCAAGAACACCAAGCCTGATGCCTTATCCCGTCTGTTTAGTTCTTCTGTGGCTTCTACTGATCTCGAGGGGATTCTTCCTTATGGGCGTGTTGTCGGGTTGACAGTCTGGGGAATTGAAAGACAGGTTAAGCAAGCACTCACGCACACTGCGTCGCCGCGCGCTTGTCCTAGTAACCTCCTTTTCGTTCCTGTTTCCACTCGTCTGGCTGTTCTTCAGTGGGCTCACTCTGCCAAGTTAGCTGGTCATCCCGGTGTTCGAGGCACTCTTGCGTCTATTCGCCAGCGCTTTTGGTGGCCGACTCAGGAGCGTGACACGCGCCGTTTCGTGGCTGCGTGTTCAGACTGCGCGCAGAAGAAGTCTGGTAATTTTTTTTTCTGCTTCTGCTCCTGGTCTTGCTGGGTCTCAGTCTGTTCCCTGCCATCGCATCTCTCCTGTTCTTGTCCCTGCCCTTGCTGTGTCTCAGTCTGTCCCTAGTTCTCATTTTTTTTTTAGAGTAGTACCCTAGTTTCCCTTTTTATCGTTTTTCGTTACGGTCCTGAGGAGAGGAGTTGGGTTCTTTCTCGGGACGTGCTGGACCGTTTGATCTATGATTTCCTCCGTTGCCGCCAGGATTCCTCCTCGAGTGCGCCAGGAGGCGCTCGGTGAGTGGGGGGGGTACTGTCATGTTTGTCATTTATTATCATGTCTTGTCCCTGTGCTCCCCATGCTATTCGTTTCCCTCTGCTGGTCTTATTTGGTTCTTTCCCTCCTTCTATCCCTCTCTCTCCCCCTCCCTCTCTCACTCTCTCGCTCTCTCTTCTCTCTATCGTTCCGTTCCTGCTCCCAGCTGTTCCTATTCCCCTAATCATCATTTAGTCTTCCCACACCTGTTCCCGATCCTTTCCCCTGATTAGAGTCCCTATTTATTCCTTTGTGATCCGTTCCTGTCCCGTCGGTTCCTTGTATTGTATTCACCATGCTGTGATTGCGTTTCGCCCTGTCCTGTCGTGTTTTTGCTGTGATTGTGTATCGCCCTGTCCTGTCGTGTTTTTTTGCCTTCATCAGATGCTGCGTGTGAGCAGGTGTCTCTGTCGACTACGGCCTGCGCCTACCCGAAAAGCGACCTGCAGTCTGTGGCCGCTTCTCCAGTTATTTCCCCCTCTACAAGTCTAGAGGATTTCTGTTATTCCCTGTTTGGACTTAAATAAACTCTGTTTCTGTTAAGTCGCTTTTGGGTCCTCTTTCACCTGCATGACAGAACCTGGTGCCATAAAATCCCGATCTATAATGGCGTTCAGAATTATTCATATTTATATAACTTCTAGGCAACAGGTTTCCACACGAACAAAATGAAGGGTCTTTCTCTTCATCAACAAAAACATACCATTTGTGCATCATGGATCCTTGCTCCCGAGTGGCGCAGCAGTCTAAGGCACTGCATCTCAGTGCTAGAGGTGTCACTACAGACCCTGGTTTGATTCCAGGCTGTATCCCAACCGGCCGTGATTGGGAGTCTCATAGGGCGGCGCACAATTGGCCCAGCGTCGTCTTGCCTTGTTTCAATAAAGGGTCAATAAAAATAGCTGATCATTTGTTAGCAACGGTTTGAATTTGTTTACATTACTGGCAGCTGTGATGCTTGCCTTGCTCATGTATTTAAATAGCCCAAGACTTGAATCATTCTCTTTGCTGACCTTCACATTTGAACCATTAAAAGCATTTGTGGGCTAGAAAGATTGCTGCCAACAACAAGAACATTTCAGTAGGCCTACTCACACCAAATGTCAAGACTAATAGCAAAACAAACAAATCAACGTCTTTTTTTTCTGTCCACAAACATCTATCACAAATAAACATGTTTCCTTTGTAGCCGAATCATGTTTCTCTGGATAAGAAAGGCATTTATAGGGCTGGATATGCAATGTGATGTGTCTCACATGAAATAGACCTCAAATCCGCCCACTCCACTGCTGCTGTCATGCCCCAAAAATAGTTTGGTATAATAATTCAGGTCATTCAACCATATAGTAGAGTAATAACACATGTAAATATGAGAGATGTAACCAGGACGAATGACAAGATGTGATTGTCAAGCCCAGGGCTCCATGCCAAGGCAGCCAGACAGAAAATACCTCAGCCCTCATGATCACACTCCCAAGTGCCAAAGAGACATTAGCAAGCTGCTCCCCATGTCTTGTTCTATCGTTAGTTGTTAACATAGACCATATGTGGCGAGTCACTCACTCAGGAGCCACAGCACTAAGACACACTGGATGGAGCTGGACATTCCTTCCATGTTGAAATGTTAGGAGAGTTAGGAAGTAAGAGTGACAGAGTGGTCCAATCAGTGCTCTCCGCTCAGCGAGAGTGAGACAGCTAGTGTTTTTCTTCTCTTTTGTTCAATTCCTCATTGGTGGCAGAGGTGAACATGCAGGGTGGTTCACTAGATGTTAACACGTCTGTCTCCTCCAGACTAGACACACACGCACGCACGCACATACGCACACACACGCACAAAGAAGAAGTCAGACTCAAATTTAGCACAGTGTATAACATGTAACATATTTAACACATATAACATGCCTCAGATTGAGTCCTGGGCTTATAAAAATGCTTATTATTATTGTTACACAAGTAAGCAGCTTCTACATATGGCAGGCTCTTCATTTTTAAGAGCTGGAATTTTCCCCCAGATAACATCTCCTTTTTTCACCACTTACAGTTTGTTTATCTTAATGGAGACCAGTAAGTCAGAGCCCCCATTACTTTTTTCTCTCCCTATCAGATGTTGAACTGTGCACAGTAATAAATCAAGAGTATTTCAAATGGCCAAAGGAGTGAGTTGCCTTCAGTATAACTTTGCAGAATCCAGAAAAGTAGTGTTGACCTAGCTGTAGTACAGTAAACTGAGCTGTCTGGACTCTTGAGAGGCATGCGTTGTTCTGTGCCGATAGTCGTTCACCACCATGGATAAAGTATTTATAGACTCTTTCACAATGTTTATTCTATGATAGGAGATAATTCCATGTTTGTCTTTCATTTCTGTTCTATGTTTCTTCTTTCCTATAATCCACACCTTTTGAATCTCACTTTCTGATACCAGCCAGCGAAGTGAAACTATCTCGGCTCTTAGGTTCCGTTTCATGACATGTGCCACGGGTCACTGACAAGGTGACACATCAACAAAAAGATTCAAATTTATTCCAGCTGACTATAAGTCACCCATGGGGAACTTTGTTTGGCCATTTGTTGTGTTTAACCTTCAAATTAATTAAGATGAATGGCTCTTTAATGGGCAAGGAATAACCGGCTTTGACTGGAACTAGAAGTTCCACTACTGCAGATTAACAGAAGAAGAGAGCATGACCGTGGAAAAAATTAAAAGATAAAAGAAGACTGAGGAAAGCCCACCTCTCTCTTTTTGAGGAATTTCCACAAACGTTCTATCGGGGCGGTTTTGTCCTTGGTGCCACAAACAATGAAAGTGAAAGCATGTCAGAGACTTGGTTGGGCAGTGTGCCAATTGGGTGAGAATGAAGCTTTGCTGGCTATTTGAACTTTGACCCCTGCTCTGCCATGGATGATAAAAGACTTGTAAACACCATCCCCAGTCTGAGTGAATGGGAAGGTCAACTGTGTTCCATTCATCTCAAACTAAAGGCACCACAGGCAGAGAGCCCTCTCAGTCTGTCTGAACTGGAAAACTACAACATTTTCAATTGTCCTATATGTCATGGCAGGTTAAGCATAGAAATGATGTTATGTTACTTTAAAAAAATAGAAAGCGCAGTTCAACGTTTAGTGTCATTCCAGGTTGTCAGCCAGTTGTCATCTTCACACCCCCTGCATTTCCTGAGAATTCAATAACAATGAGAAAAATACCTCACAGTTAAAAATCAATATGTCTAAATGATAGGCTACCCTTTGATTAGCCAAAATCAATGGCCAAAATTAATATGGGTAAATAATAATGCATCATGCAAGAGGATGGCACTCCACCAGGGTGCTCCACATCCTTTCCCTCTGTTGGTGGTCCTCGCTGGCGCCCTCACACGTCTAGGCGCCATCCTTGGCCAACTCCCGCCATGCAACTTGAGCAGGGGACACCCGCTATGTCTCAAGTATGCTCAGCCGCAAACTGGGTCAATTAACCTTGGCTGGAGAGGGAGTCTGTTGGCCTGTCTGTCTCCCCCTCATCTGTGCGGCTGAGACTGGGGCTGCGTGGGGGAGTGACTTGGAGCTGAGGAAGGGGCGTCCTGCTGGGCTAGGGCAGGCTGATAATGAAGGGAGAACATTCCGGGCCAGTGGAGTGCAGGAGAGACCAGACTCAATGCGACAGACACAGGAAATAACAGTGAGCGGGTGCCGCTCTGCTACAACTACCTATCTCCAAAACCTCACCTCAGACACATCAACGCCTTGTCTAAACAAGATCCCCTTTTACTTTCTTTACTTGAGGCCACACTCCAGGGCCACCAGGATACGGAGCACACTCCAGGGCCACCAGGATATAGACCACACTCCAAGGTCACCAGGATATAGACCACACTCCAAGGCCACCAGGATACGGAGCACACTCCAAGGCCACCAGGATATAGACCACACTCCACGGCCACCAGGATATGGAGCACACTCCAAGGCCACCAGGATATAGACCACACTCCAGGGCCACCAGGATACGGAGCACACTCCAGGGCCACCAGGATATAGACCACACTCCAAGGTCACCAGGATATAGACCACACTCCAAGGCCACCAGGATATAGACCACACTCCAGGGCCACCAGGATACGGAGCACACTCCAAGGTCACCAGGATACAGAGCACACTCCAAGGTCACCAGGATACAGAGCACACTCCAAGGTCACCAGGATACAGACCACACTCCAGGGCCACCAGGATACAGAGCACACTCCAAGGCCACCAGGATATAGACCACACTCCAGGGCCACCAGGATACGGAGCACACTCCAAGATCACCAGGATACAGAGCACACTCCAAGGTCACCAGGATTACAGACCACACTCCAGGGCCACCAGGATACGGAGCACACTCCAAGGCCACCAGGATATAGACCACACTCCAGGGCCACCAGGATACGGAGCACACTCCAAGGCCACCAGGATACAGAGCACACTCCAAGGCCACCAGGATATAGACCACACTCCAGGGCCACCAGGATACGGAGCACACTCCAAAACCACAACCATAACACACCATAAAGATCCACCAGCTTGTCTTGGGACAGCATGTCTAAACTACAATTTACAACAAACTAAATCCAAAACCCCATCCACCATCCTGAGGCCCATCAGACACCACCCTGTCCCCACAATGCACTGAGCAGTTCTGGCTAATTAATATTGCCATCCAGATGAAAGGGCAGCCATGGGAGGCACGAGTTGAGACCGGGGGGTTCCTGGGGCTTGTAAGGAGACAAGCCCCCCCCCCCGACCCACCTCCCCCGGCTAATGATTAAGTTTTCATATAACAGAAGGGAGCTAAATAGAATGGTAGAGGGGCACTGAGGCCACCAGGTGGGAAGGGAGGTGGCTCTCCAGAACTCAGGACTAAGACCCTGGGTGTTGAACACTGTGGAAGCCCTTTTATTCAAGACATGCCCTGGAGCATGGCCCATCTGTGACAGACAGGGCCCTCACTGAGGAGAGGGAAGGAGAGGAGGAGAGAAGAGAGGAGGAGAAAAGGAAGAGAGAAAGGGGAGATGAGGAAAGGAGAAGAAAGGTGAGAGGAGAGGAGGCAAGGAGGAGAGGAGGAAAGTCCTTGAAGTGGTTGTGAGAGAGGCGCTGCTGGGGAGGGGGTTGGGCAGGGTTGCTTGTTTATACTAATTTCCCAGTTTGAAGAAGTTTCTCTCCCCTGTGCCAAACGATGGATTATAAAACGACTCCTCCTTCCTCAACACAAACGCACCTCAAAGTCAAAGTGCTTAACATAACTGTGATGGGGCCAAACCAAGCTACCCCCTCTCTGAGGGGACGGTTCAGTGCCAGGCTGAGATTCCTCTTCTCATTTGGAAGTTGGCGCTTAAAAAGTGTTAAAGAAACTGATGCATAATAGAGCTGAGGAGAGAACAAAACGAAGCGGGCTCCTTGCTTGCCACGCTGACAGATGGCGGGGGAGAAGAACGTTTCTTGGAATAGGACCAGCTCTTAATTACTGAGCGTCTGAATGGAAGGCGCTCGGCTCATTAGCGAGGAGCAGGCTGACATGGACTCTCCCCGCGCTGCACTGGGGGCTGACAGCCCTGCCCTGACCCTAATTGCGCAAATTGCTGGAGCACTGTCACTGCCAACCCACCTCCCTTCCACCACACTGGCCTACTGCAGAACGGGAGGTGTGTGTTGGAAGATGGGTGGGTTTGGGGGTGATGGTGGTGGAGATGGGGGGGGGGTTATGCCCTTGTTTCCACACAGGAATTTGGGTTCCAAATTAGTTACGTTTGGAACCCAATGGGAGAGACAGCAAAAGCTGTGTTGCTCCTATAGTTTTGGTTCAGTCTGTTTAAACCAATTATTTATGCGCACATCATTGGTTTTACCACTAGCTAGCTTTCTGCGGCATGGGTTGTTCTCCACTAAAGGGCAAAGTAGCGTGCAAAGCCCGTTTCCTTCTGATTTCTAATCACTAAATTGTTGTTGTGTGAATAATGTATTAGGCAGGAATGAAACAATCCTCAAAGAGAAGAAAGGCCACTGATCAGCATTGCATCATGTTTAACTTCACTGTAAAACGGCCTCACACTTCCAGTGATCTATTTCATTCCAGAAATGTCCGAGTCTGATTAGGCCCTTTTCCAAGTAAGCCCTCTGCCATGGGCCAGATTCAATTACTAAGCTAATGATCTACTCATCCGTAACCACTACATATCTGAGTAAATAGCAACAGTTCTTAATCCAATACACAGGCATTCCTTGCACTCCGGATCATTTCCCATGTCTGGGTTGCACCAAGTCAGCACAGTACTGATATTCATGTATGTTGCTCTCATTTGGATTTCTCAACGTTTCTGTAAATGTTTCGACACATTCTCAAAGACAGGTCCCCAATGTGGCCGAAGAAGCCCCTACAATCCCGTCCACATCATTGGGTATTTGTGCACCTAGCATGTGGCTGACGTGAGTTTAGATCTGATGTTGAGCAAAGGTATTTGTCCCTTGATCATAGTGCTGGGAAACCACAATGTTCCTTTGTAATGAGTCACACTGCGTATCTATCGTAAACTACACAGGTTTTTCCTGTTTGGGGCTTTTGGACACAATTAACATTGCTTCACGACATTTCAATGAATTTATGTTCAACCGATGTGGAACAGACGTTGGATTCACGTCTGTGCCCTGTGGGTGGTCACTGTATGTCAAAAACTTGGTCATGTATGTTACTTTTTCTATTTTTCTATGAGAAAAAGGCATTTACAGTCACAACTTTTACCATCAATTCTGGAAAAACCTATACATAATTTCCAGCAAATATGTAAGCATCGACCAAGTAAACAGGGAGTTAATGGCTTACATATGGATGACAGAGGGGAAGTGTAGGTAGGCTTGCATGTACTAGGGTCTGGTTTCGATCCGTAGCACTGAAGAGCTGCTTTACAGGGTGATAAAAGTTAAAGGCAATGTTCCCGCGTGAGCGGAGACAGGCATTCGCGGGTAAACGCTGCATGTGTCGGCTCAAATCTAAAAATGAACTTTTACATCTCAATAGGGCACGAGCGCTGAACATCAGCGACACGGATTGAACCCAGCCGTAGGTCTTGATATTTTCTTGAGTTTAGTGTATGTGAGTTTCTTATGATTAGGCATCTGACTTGAAGAGGTATACAGTCAGCCACGTCTAACAGTGGGAGGCTACCGAAGCCACAAAAACGTACTTCCATAAAGAGGCATGAAAACATCTCTTCCTTTATCATCTACACATCGACCTATTTTTTTTTAAACAACCCACCTTTACGAGAGGGATTTTCCAAGTCCCTTCAGATGAAACTGGTTTCTTTATGTAAACGCGCTCCAATCAGAGCTGTGGCTTACAATAAGTAGTAATTACGGGATACAGTTAGGAACCAAAAAACAAATGTGTTTGCAATGTCTCAGAAGACTAAACAATAACTTCCGTTTTAACTTCCTCTATGACTCTGTCAGCATTGACTCACCAGACTCTTTCCAGTCTAACAGTGGATGGGGGAAAGGAAGAAAGCCCAGGGCAACGGGTGTTAAAACATTGCTAAAGTGGTGTTGTTGTGGGATGGTTGTCCTGAAGGAACATGTAACAGGGCTGAAACTGAGACTCTCAGATTTCCTGCCAAGACTTCCTTCTCCTAAGGAGAACTCAGATTGCTAAGATATTCTCGTAACAAGTTGCTGAAGGAAACATACTTAACCTAGGCCTAATGAATACATCTGGCCACATTAATAAGTAGTGTTGTTCCACGTCTGTTTAGTTATGCCATACTATCGTTACCTATGGCACTGCGTAACTATTCAAGCATACCATAGGGATTTCATTGGACATTTAGTCCTACTAAAACAGGTATACAGTTGAAGTCGGAAGTTTACATACACTTAGGTTGGAGTCATTAAAACTCGTTTTTCAACCACTCCACAAATTTCTTGTTAACAAATTATCGTTTTGGCAAGTCGGTTAGAACATCTACTTTGTTAATGACACAATAACTTTTTCCAACAATTGTTTACAGACATGGGGTGGCAGCGTAGCCTAGTGGTTAGAGTGTTGGACTAGTAACCGGAAGGTTGTGAGTTCAAACCCCTGAGCTGACAAGGTACAAATCTGTCATTCTGCCCCTGAACAGGCAGTTAACCCACTGTTCCCAGGCCGTCATTGAAAATAAGAATTTGTTCTTAACTGACTTGCCTGGTTAAATAAAGGTAAAAAGACATATTATTTCAGGTGTAATTTGCTGTATCACAATTCCAGTGAGTCAGAAGTTTACACACACTAAGTTGACTGTGCCTTTAAACAGCTTGGAAAATTCCAGAAAATTAAGTCATGGCTTTAGAAGCTTCTGATCGGCTAATTGACATCATTTGAGTCAATTGGAGGTGTACCTGTGGATGTATTTTAAGGCCTACCTTCAAACTCAGTGCCTCTTTGCTTGACATCATGGGAAAATCAAAAGAAAAAAAATTGTAGACCTCCACAAGTCTGGTTCATCCTTGGGAGCAATTTCCAAACGCCTGAAGGTACCACATACATCTGTACAAACAATAGCACGCAAGTATAAACACCATGGGACCACGCAGCCGTCATACCGCTCAGGAAGGAGACGCATTCTATCTCCTAGAGATCAACATACTTTGGTGCGAAAAGTGCAAACCAATCCCAGAACAACAACAAAGGACCTTGTGAAGATGCTGGAGGAAACAGGTAAAGGTATCTATATCCACAGTAAAACGAGTCCTATATCGACATAATCTGAAAGGCCGCTCAGCAAGGAAGAAGCCACTGCTCCAAAACCACCATAAAAAAGCCAGACTACGGTATGCAACTGCACATGGGGACAAAGATTGTACTTTATGGAGAAATGTCCTTAGGTCTGATGAAACAAAAATAGAACTGTTTGGCCATAATGACCATCGTTATGTTTGGAGGAAAAAGGGGGAGGCTTGCATCCCGAAGAACACCATCCCAACCGAGAAGCATAAGGGTGGCAGCATCATGTGGGGGTGCTTTGCTGCAGGAGGGACTGGTGCACTTCACAAAATAGATGGCATCATGAGGATGGAAAATTATGTGGATATATTGAAGCAACATCTCAAGACATCAGTCAGGAAGTTAAAGCTTGGTCACAAATGAGTCTTCCAAGTGGACAATGACCCCAAGCATACTTCCAAAGTTGTGGCAAAATGGCTTAAGGACAACAAAGTCAAGGTATTAGAGTGGCCATCACAAAGCCCTGACCTCTATCCCATAGAAAATGTGTGTACAGAACAAAAAAAGCATGTGCGAGCAAAGAGGCCTACAAACCCGACTCAGTTACACCAGCTCTGTCAGGAGGAATGGGCCAAAATTCACCCAACTTATCGTGGGAAGCTTATGGAAGGCTCCCTGAAACGTTTGACCAAAGTTAAACAATTTAAAAGGCAATGCTACCAAATACTAATTGAGTGTATGTAAACTTCTGACCCACTGGGAATGTGATGAAAGATGAAATAAATGAAATAAATCATTCTCTCTACTATTATTCTATTACTATTATTATTCTGACATTTCTCATTCTTAAAATAAAGTGGTGATCCTAACTGACCTAAGACAGGGACTTTTTTACTAGGATTGAATGTCAGGAATTGTGAAAAACTGAGTTTATATGTATTTGTCTAAGGTGTATATAAACTTCCGACTTCTACTATGCAAGACAGACTTTATTCTAAGCTATAATCCTCTGCATCTCAGTTTCACTATGAGGCTGAATGTTTTCAGTGTGGCACGGTATTTAACCTTTAATGTTTATGTCATGTCATGTTTAACGGATATTTACAAGCACAGGGATACAGTGTCTTCGTCTCACAAACGATTTCTGGATTTTGACCAAGTTATGAGTCAGCAACACATTACTTCCTGTTTTCTACGATAAGTTACAAATTTGCATTGTGATAAGATCCCCCTCCCTTCCCTTTTCTGGGAAGACCCTTACAAGTATTGGATTTTCCAGCCACAATGTCAACATACATGCCCTGCAAGCCGTCACAGCCATTAAACACAGCCATTAAACCACTATTGAACCAGATAGCTTTGAGGAAGCTTTGAGGAATATTTGAGGAATATTACAGTGTGTTATATCTATTAATGATGTTTAACCATTAATAGATGTAAAATACCTGTTTTCGCAACCTTTATGCTGTTTATTGACACGTAATTATAATCAACCTTTCCCGACACAGAAAATAAATGTGGGTGTGCACACCTTTATGCATATCTCAGTATCTACCTGCATAGAAAAAGGGAGCAGCGCTTTGGTGTGCAATGTCTTCACTGTGACACCATGGTAAATAGAGAATAGCGGAAAGTTAGTAGTACAGTCAGAGAGAAAACTGAGATATCAAGGAGCTCGGTGACAACACTTCGCCTGTGGCCGATGTCTTTCCAAGGAGCAATCTCAATTATGGATGCACTCTGACCTCTATCTCTCCATCTCTGACTGGTTGCATATTGCAGAGGTGTGCTTCTAAAACTCAGGGCTATGTGTGAGCTAGCTGAGAACAGGCGAAGACAGGCGAGGAGATGAAGAGCGATTCTTTGACTGGCCATTGGAACAGAAAGGATGCTAGAACTTAGATTGAATGATCATACTAGGTTACATTTCATAACATGCAAGAGGCCATTATGGTACATGGTTTGTTTTGGTTTGCTATGTCCTCAGTTCTGAAACACACTCCGAACGCCTAAATAGATGATTCCCCTCAGTTGCCATCTATTTCATGACGGCATTTCGTGGGAGAAAATCACCAAAGTGTTTGTTTATGCCAAGCCTATCTGTAATTGCTGGATCTTGAAAGTAGAGGCAAGGCGTAGAACAATCAGGGTAATTACAAGGAACTTTACGCTGCTTGATATCAACTCGTAGTGCTTCACTGTTCTCCAAGACCAAAGGGTGAACCACACAAATTATCACGTCACATCTGACTGTAGCCTATCTAGTCTTATCTAAATATATGCTGTTGTTGTTGTTGTTTTAATAAGAACCACTAATCGCAAAAACTGTGTAATTTAGATGATTCCCACATTGTCAGAGTTCTACTGGTTGAACTATATTTAGAAATATTGTCCTGAGAATCATGATCCACATGGCGATTAGGTATTTAGTTAGTTTGTAAACTCTTGTCATGCCCCATATGCACAAGTTAAAGATAATTTCATTGCATTAGGCTACTTATATGAATTACCTGGTTTATGTTAGATATCTAATTTATACAGTTGTTATTAACTCAAAAGTTACTTTACTGCTTGCATACTGTAGGCTTAATTGGCAGAGTAGGTTATATGCCCAAGTTTACGGCCGTGGTTATGCCTTTGTCACGCCCTGGTCGAAGTATTTTGTGTTTATCTTTACTTATTTGGTCAGGCCAGGGTGTGGCATGGGTTTGTGTATGTGGTGTGTATGTATTGGGATTGTAGCTAGTGGGGTGTTCTGGTTAAGTCTATGGCTGTCTGAAGTGGTTCTCAATCAGAGGCAGGTGTTTATCGTTGTCTCTGATTGGGAACCATATTTAGGCAGCCATATTCTTTGAGTTTGTCATGGGTGATTGTCCTTAGTGTCTTTGTTCCTTGTTCTGGGTGTATGTGCACCAGTATTAGGCTGTTTCGGTTTTTATTACGTTTATTGTTTTGTAGGTTTTGTATTTATAGATTCGTGTCACGTTTGTTCATTAAACATGGATCGCAATCTACACGCTGCATTTTGGTCCGACTCTCCTTCACACCTAGAAAACCGTTACAAAATCACCCACCACAAACGGACCAAGCAACGTGTCAACAGGCAGGAGCAGCCCAAAGAGGAGATGTGTAAGAAGGATTTCTGGACATGGGAGGAAATCGTCGACTGGAGAGGAGTGTAGCCGCCCAAAGGTGCAGCAGGAGAAGAGGCAACAGGAGCAGCCCAAAGAGGAGTACAGTATGGACTATACTTCTTGGGAGGAGATAGACAGGTGGCCAGTCGACCCAGGGAGAGTGCCGGAGCCCGCCTGGGATTCAATGGAGCGGTGCGCAGAAGGTTACAGGAGAATGAGGTTGGAGAAGCAAGCATGGCGGCGCGGACGGAAGCCCGAGAGTCAGCCCCAAAAATGTCTTGGGGGGAGGCTCACAGGGAGTAGGGCTACGCCAGGTAGGAGACCTGCGCAAACTCCCTGTGCTTACCGGGGGGCTAGAGAGACCGGGCAGGCACCGTGTTATGCAGTGGTGCGCACGGTGTCCCCAGTGCTGGTGCATAGCCCGGTGCGGTATATTCCAGCTCCTTGTATCTGCCGGGCTAGAGTGGGTATCGAGCCAGGTAAGGTTGGGCAGGCTCGGTGCTCAAGAGCTCCAGTGCGCTTGCACGGTCCGGTCTATTCAGTAACACCTCCATGTCTGCATGAAGCAGCTAGAGCTGTCTGCATGAAGCAGCCAGAGCTGTCAGTCTGCATGAAGCAGCCAGAGCTGTCAGTCTGCATGGAGCAGCCAGAGCTGTCAGTCTGCATGAAGCAGCCAGAGATGTCAGTCTGCATGGAGCAGCCAGAGATGCCAGTCTGCAAGGAGCTGTCAGTCTGCAAGGAGCTGTCAGTCTGCAAGGAGCTGTCAGTCTGCAAGGAGCTGTCAGTCTGTAAGGAGCTGCCAGTCTGCAAGGAGCTGCCAGTCTGCAAGGAGCTGCCAGTCTCCAAGGAACTGCCAGTCTGCAAGGAGCTGCCAGTCTGCAAGGAGCTGCCAGTCTGCAAGGAGCTGTCAGTCTGCAAGGAGCTGCCAGTCTGCAAGGAGCTGTCAGTCTGCAAGGAGCTGTCAGTCTGCAAGGAGCTGCCAGTCTGCAAGGAGCTGCCAGTCTGCAAGGAGCTGCCAGTCTGCAAGGAGCTGCCAGTCTGCAAGGAGCTGTCAGTTTGCAAGGAGCCGCCAGTCTGCACGGAGCCGCCAGAGCTGTCAGTCTGTAAGAAGCCGCCAGAGCTGTCAGCCTACATGGAGCAGCCAGAGCCACCAGTCAACCAGACTCTTCCAGATCTGCCAGTCAGCCAGACTCTTCCAGATCTGCCAGTCAGCCAGACTCTTCCAGATCCGCCAGTCAACCAGACTCTTCCAGATCTGCCAGTCAGCCAGACTCTTCCAGATCTGCCAGTCAGCCAGACTCTTCCAGATCTGCCAGTCAGCCAGACTCTTCCAGATCTGCCAGTCAGCCAGACTCTTCCAGATCTGCCAGTCAGCCAGACTCTTCCAGATCTGCCAGTCAGCCAGACTCTTCCAGATCCGCCAGTCAACCAGACTCTTCCAGATCCGCCAGTCAACCAGACTCTTCCAGATCCGCCAGTCAACCAGACTCTTCCAGATCCGCCAGTCAGCCAGACTCTTCCAGATCTGCCAGTCAGCCAGACTCTTCCAGATCTGCCAGTCAGCCAGACTCTTCTAGATCTGCCAGTCAGCCAGACTCTTCTAGATCTGCCAGTCAGCCAGACTCTTCCAGATCTGCCAGTCAACCAGACTCTTCCAGATCTGCCAGTCAACCAGACTCTTCCAGATCCGCCAGTCAGCCGGGATCTGCCAGAACTGCCAGTCGGCCAGGATCTGCCAGTCGGTCAGGATCCGCCAGTCAGCCAGGATCCGCCAGTCAGCCAGGATCTGCCAGATCCGCCAGTCAGCCAGGTGCTGCCAGTCAGCCAGGATCTGACAGTCAGCCAGGATCTGCCAGTCAGCCAGGATCTGCCGAAACCACCAGCCAGCCAGGATCTGGTAGATCCATCAACCTGCCTGAGCTTCCTCTCACTCCTGAGCTTCCTCTCACTCCTGAGCTTCCTCTCACTCCCGAGCTGGTGTATGTGCACCAGTATTAGGCTGTTTCGGTTTTTATTACGTTTATTGTTTTGTAGGTTTTGTATTTATAGATTCGTGTTACATTTGTTCATTAAACATGGATCGCAATCTACACGCTGCATTTTGGTCCGACTCTCCTTCACACCTAGAAAACCGTTACAGCCTTAAAGAACTGTTGAGACCAAGGCCACAGGAAAACCCAATCCCAAGATCTAGAACATGGAATGTTTTTTAAATATATTGCCCTAGATCTCTTCAACAGAAGTGGTAAATTCGCCTTGGCTACTCCAACACAGCTACACCTCCGACCCCTCCAAAACATCAGCTATGCGCATTATTCTACCGAACCACGTCCTTTGTTTTAGAGGTGTTCAGAACAGGGTTTAAGGGCAGAAAAAGCTTGTTGAACATTAACTTTTTTTGTTGTAGAGCATTTAACACATCATCCGGGAAGTGGCCAGCAGAGTATAAGTGTCACGTTAGCTAGGAGTGGTAGGTGTGGAGTCAGGCGCAGAGAGCAGAGGTTCCAGAAAGGATATAATTTATTCCAAAAATGGTCAAGCCAAAAACATCAGGCACAAATGACCACAAAACGGGACACCAAACAATCCGTAATGGAACAAAACACAAACCTCCACTGACAGAAAAGAAAATAGGCCCGCACAAAAGCAGGCGGGCCTGAAGGCTTAAATAGCCCAGAATTAACCACAAACAAGGTACAGGTGAAAACAATAAAGGCAAAACCAACAGAAAAGGGAAAAGTAATCGGTGACAGCTAGTAGACCGGTGACGACGACCGCACATGGAGAGGAGTCGTGACAGTACCCCCCCCCTCCCCCCCGAAGCGCGGCTCCCGCAGCGTGCCGACACAGGTCTCAAGGGCGACCCGAAGGGCGAGGAGCAGGGCTATCTGGATGGAGGCGGTGGAAATCCCTTAGCAGTGATGGATCCATCGGTACCCAGCACCTCTCCTCCGGAAAGTACCCTCCCAATCCACAAGGTACTACAGGCCCCTCACCCGGCGTCTAGAGTCTAGAATGGAACGTACCATGTACACCGGGGACCCCTCGATGTCCAGAGGGGGCGGAGGGACCTCCGGCACCTCACCTTCCTGCAGGGGACAAGCTACCACCGGTCTGAGGAGAGACACATGAAACAAAGGGTTAATGCGATAGTAAGAAGGGAGCTGTAACCTATAACACACCCTGTTTATCCTCCTCAGGACTTTAAATGGCCCCACACACCGCGGCCCCAGCTTCCGGCAGAGCAGGCGGAGGGGCAGGTTTCGGGTCGAGAGCCAGACCCAGTCCCCCGGTGCGAACACGGGGGCCTCACGGAGGTGGCGGTCAGCGCTCCTCTTCTACCGCCCACCAGCCTGTTTGAGAGATTCCTGGACGCCTCTCCAGGTCTCCTTTGAGCGCTGCACCCACTCCTCCACCGCAGGAGCCTCGGTCTGGCTCTGATGCTACGGAGCCAGGACCGGCTGGTAGCCCAACGCGCACTGGAAAGGCGACATGTTCGTGGAGGAGTGGCGGAGTGAGCTTTGAGCCACCTCCGCCCATGGGACCTACCTCGCCCATTCTCCTGGCCGGTGCTGGCAATACGACCGCAGAAACCTACCCACATCCTGGTTCACTCTCTCCACCTGTGCATTGCTCTCAGGGTGAAAACCCGAGGTCAGGCTGATCAAGATCCCCGATGCTCCATGAACGCCCTACAAACTCGGGACGTGAACTGGGGACCCAGATCAGAAACCCCGTAGTACCGGAAGATGTGGGTAAAAAGGGCCTCCGCAGTCTGCAGGGCCATAGGGAGACCGGGCAACGGGAGGAGACAGCAGGACTTCGAAAACCGATCCACAACGACCAGGATCGTAGTCTTCCCCTGAGATGGGGGAAGGTCGGTGAGAAAATCCACCGACAGATGTGACCAAGGCCGTTGTGGAACGGGGAGGGGCTGTAACTTCCCTCTAGGCAGGTGTCTAGGAGCCTTACTCTGAGCGCACACCGAACAGGAGGAGACATAAAACCTCACGTCCTTCGCTAAAGTGGGCCACCAGTACCTCCCCCTAAGACCCCGCACTGTCTTCCCAATTCCTGGAGGACCCGAAGAGGGTAGTGTATGGGCCCACCGAATCAATTTGTCATGAACACCAAGCGGCATGTACTGAAGATCCGCTGGACACTGTGGGGGCGCTGGTTCCAACCGTAACGCCCGCTCGATGTCCGCGTCCACCTCCAATACCACCGGTGCCACCAGACATGAAGCTGGAAGTATGGGAGTAGGATCGATGGACCGCTCCTCTGTGTCATAGAGACGGGACAGCGCGCTGACCTTAGTGTTAAGGGAACCTGGTCTATAGGGGATGGTGAACCTAAATCTGGTGAAAAACATGGCCCACCTTACCTGACGAGGATTCAGTCTCCTCGCTGCCCGGATGTACTCCAGATTACGGTGGTCAGTCCAGATGAAAAAAGGGTGTTTAGCCCCCTCAAGCCAATGTCTCCACACCTTCAGAGCTTTTACCACAGCCAACTGCTCTCGGTCCCCCACGTCATAGTTTCTCTCCACCGGACCAAGCTTCCTCGAAAAAATCAATAAGGAAGAGACTAATCCACTCCCTATGACTCCCCTGCGTTACCATGTCCAGTGGAACCGTGGCCTCCCTGACCAGCCCTGACCCTAACGGTCAGCTATCTAGGGAGTGCACGGGGAAGGGTTCGCCTATCTGCATCAGAGGAATCCCTAAACTAAGAGCGAGTCCGCGATCCATAAAGTTCCCAGCTGCACCTGAATCGACTAGCGCCTTAAGCTGGAAAGAGGAGGAAAACTCAGGAAAATAGATTAGTATGAACATGTGACCAACAGGGAGCTCTGGGTGAGTCTGGTGCTGACTCACCTGGGGTATCCGAGAAGTGCTCTGCCTGCCCTCTCGACTCCCAGACGAGCTCCTCCATCACCGATCTGCAGTGTGCCCTCTCCGACCACAACTGGTGCAGTAGGAGCCTCCTCCTCCGGTTCCCCTAGATGCGGCCCCCCCCTAACTCCATGGGTGTTGGAGCGGTAGGGTTGGGGGGTGGAACAAACAGGCCCCGCTCTGGACGCCCGCGGGAAATCAGCAGGTTGTCCAGTCGGATCGACATGTCTATGTGCTCGTCCAGGGTGAGGGTGGCATCCCGACAAGCTAGCTCCCTGTGGACGTCCTTCCGGAGGCTACACCGGTAGTGGTCCATCAGGGCCCTGTGGTTCCACCCCGCTCCAGCGGCCAGGGTCCGAAACTCCAGTGCGAAGTCCTGCACGCTCCTCGTCTCATGCCTTAGGTGGAACAGCCGTTCACCCTCCGCTCGTTCCTCTGGTGGGTGGTCGAACATGGCTCGGAACCGGCAGGGGAACTCAGGGTAGTGATCCCTTGCGGAGTCTGGACTCTCCCAGACTGCGTTGGCCCACTCCAGGGCTCTGCCCGTCAGACAGGAGACAAGGACGCTCACACTCTCCTCTCCAGAAGAAGTCGGGCGAACGGTAGCCAGGTACAGCTCTAGCTGGAGCAAGAATCCCTAGCACCCGGCAGCCGTTCCATCGTACTCCCTCGGGGACGCGAGCAGAAGAGCGCTGGGTCCGGACGCAGCCGGAGAAGTAGGTAGAGCAGGCGGAGGAGGAGCTAGAGATGAGGTAGGAAGGCCTCTCCCATCGGTCCATTCTCTCCATCATCTGGTCCATCGCCGTCCATATTAAGTGTAGGATGGTCGTGTGATGGAGGACACACTCTTCCATAGATGGGAGGGGGGGTGCAGCTGATCCTGCTGACTCCAGCTTTTGGTGCGGGCTTCTGTCACGTTAGCTAGGAGTAGTAGGTGTGGAGTCAGGCGCAGAGAGCAGAGGTTCCAGAAAGGATATAATTTATTCCAAAAATGGTCAAGCCAAAAACAACAGGCACAAATGACCACAAAACGGGACACCAAACAATCCGTAATGGAACAAAACACAAACCTCCACTGACAGAAAAGAAAATAGGCCCGCACAAAAGCAGGCGGGCCTGAAGGAATAAATAGCCCAGAATTAACCACAAACAAGGTACAGGTGAAAACAATAAAGACAAAACCAACAGAAAAGGGAAAAGTAATCGGTGGCAGCTAGTAGACCGGTGACGACGACCGGACGACCTTCGGTGGAAGACGTGACAATAAGACTGTAACATCTGCATATAAATGGATGAGAGAGCTTGTTGTTGATGTAAATTGAGAAGAGTGTGAGGCCTATGTTTGAGCCTTGGGGTACTCCTTTGGTGACAGGCAGTGGCTGAGACAGCAGATGTTCTGACTACACACTGCAGTCTTTGGGAAAGGTAGTTTATAAACCATGCCAAAGAACCCTCAGATACACCAATATTCCTTACCCGACTCACAAGAATGGAATGGTCTACCGTATCAAAAGCTTGGCCAAGTTAATAAAAATAGCAGCATGACATTGCTTAGAATCAAGGGCAATGGTGACATCATTTAGGACCTTTAAGGTTGCAGTGATACAGCCATAACAGCAGCACTGTCGAAACTATTACACCAACGGAACGACTTGATTAGTGTAGTGTCAACAACGCACCCACTGCCAGCTAGCCTACTTCAGCAGTACTGTATCATTTTAATCATTTTAGTCAATAAGATTCTTGCTATGTAAGCTTAACTTTCTGAACATTCGAGACGTGTAGTCCACTTGTCATTCCAATCCCCTTTGCATTAGCGTAGCCTCTTCTGTAGCCTGTCAACTATGTGTCTGTCTATCCCTGTTCTCTCCTCTCTGCACAGACCATACAAACGCTCCACACCGCGTGGCCGCGGCCACCCTAATCTGGTGGTCCCAGCGCGCACGACCCACGTGGAGTTCCAGGTCTCCGGTAGCCTCTGGAACTGCCGATCTGCGGCCAACAAGGCAGAGTTCATCTCAGCCTATGCCTCCCTCCAGTCCCTCGACTTCTTGGCACTGACGGAAACATGGATCACCACAGACAACACTGCTACTCCTACTGCTCTCTCTTCGTCCGCCCACGTGTTCTCGCACACCCCGAGAGCTTCTGGTCAGCGGGGTGGTGGCACCGGGATCCTCATCTCTCCCAAGTGGTCATTCTCTCTTTCTCCCCTTACCCATCTGTCTATCGCCTCCTTTGAATTCCATGCTGTCACAGTTACCAGCCCTTTCAAGCTTAAAACATCCTTATCATTTATCGCCCTCCAGGTTCCCTCGGAGAGTTCATCAATGAGCTTGATGCCTTGATAAGCTCCTTTCCTGAGGACGGCTCACCTCTCACAGTTCTGGGCGACTTTAACCTCCCCACGTCTACCTTTGACTCATTCCTCTCTGCCTCCTTCTTTCCACTCCTCTCCTCTTTTGACCTCACCCTCTCACCTTCCCCCCTACTCACAAGGCAGGCAATACGCTCGACCTCATCTTTACTAGATGCTGTTCTTCCACTAACCTCATTGCAACTCCCCTCCAAGTCTCCGACCACTACCTTGTATCCTTTTCCCTCTCGCTCTCATCCAACACCTCCCACACTGCCCCTACTCAGATGGTATCGCGCCGTCCCAACCTTCGCTCTCTCTCCCCCGCTACTCTCTCCTCTTCCATCCTATCATCTCTTCCCTCTGCTCAAACCTTCTCCAACCTATCTCCTGATTCTGCCTCCTCAACCCTCCTCTCCTCCCTCTCTGCATCCTTTGACTCTCTATGTCCCCTATCCTCCAGGCCGGCTCGGTCCTCCCCTCCCGCTCCGTGGCTCGATGACTCATTGCAAGCTCACAGAACAGGGCTCCGGGCAGCCGAGCGGAAATGGAGGAAAACTCGCCTCACTGCGGACCTGGCATCCTTTCACTCCCTCCTCTCTACATTTTCCTCCTCTGTCTCTGCTGCTAAAGCCACTTTCTACCACTCTAAATTCCAAGCATCTGCCTCTAACCCTAGGAAGCTCTTTGCCACCTTCTCCTCCCTCCTGAATCCCCCCCCCCTCCTCCCTCTCTGCAGATGACTTCGTCAACGATTTTGAAAAGAAGGTCGACGACATCCGATCCTCGTTTGCTAAGTCAAATGACACCGCTGGTTCTGCTCACACTGCCCTACCCTGTGCTCTGACCTCTTTCTCCCCTCTCTCTCCAGATGAAATCTCGCGTCTTGTGACGGCCGGCCGCCCAACAACCTGCCCGCTTGACCCTATCCCCTCCTCTCTTCTCCAGACCATTTCCGGAGACCTTCTCCCTTACCTCACCTCGCTCATCAACTCATCCCTGACCGCTGGCTACGTCCCTTCCGTCTTCAAGAGAGCGAGAGTTGCACCCCTTCTGAAAAAACCTACACTCGATCCCTCCGATGTCAACAATTACAGACCAGTATCCCTTCTTTCTTTTCTCTCCAAAACTCTTGAACGTGCCGTCCTTGGCCAGCTCTCCCGCTATCTCTCTCTGAATGACCTTCTTGATCCAAACCAGTCAGGTTTCAAGACTAGTCATTCAACTGAGACTGCTCTCCTCTGTATCACGGAGGCGCTCCGCACTGCTAAAGCTAACTCTCTCTCCTCTGCTCTCATCCTTCTAGATCTATCGGCTGCCTTCGATACTGTGAACCATCAGATCCTCCTTTCCACCCTCTCCGAGTTGGGCATCTCCGGCGCGGCCCACGCTTGGATTGCGTCCTACCTGACAGGTCGCTCCTACCAGGTGGCGTGGCGAGAATCTGTCTCCTCACCACGCGCTCTGACCACTGGTGTCCCCCAGGGCTCTGTTCTAGGCCCTCTCCTATTCTCGCTATACACCAAGTCACTTGGCTCTGTCATAACCTCACATGGTCTCTCCTATCATTGCTATGCAGACGACACACAATTAATCTTCTCCTTTCCCCCTTCTGATGACCAGGTGGCGAATCGCATCTCTGCATGTCTGGCAGTCATATCAGTGTGGATGACGGATCACCACCTCAAGCTGAACCTCGGCAAGACGGAGCTGCTCTTCCTCCCAGGGAAGGACTGCCCATTCCATGATCTCGCCATCACGGTTGACAACTCCATTGTGTCCTCCTCCCAGAGCGCTAAGAACCTTGGCGTGATCCTGGACAACACCCTGTCGTTCTCAACCAACATCAAGGCGGTGGCCCGTTCCTGTAAGTTCATGCTCTACAACATCCGCAGAGTACGACCCTGCCTCACACAGGAAGCGGCGCAGGTCCTAATCCAGGCACTTGTCATCTCCCGTCTGGATTACTGCAACTCGCTGTTGGCTGGGCTCCCTGCCTGTGCCATTAAACCCCTTCAACTCATCCAGAACGCCGCAGCCCGTCTGGTGTTCAACCTTCCCAAGTTCTCTCACGTCACCCCGCTCCTCCGTTCTCTCCACTGGCTTCCAGTTGAAGCTCGCATCCGCTACAAGACCATGGTGCTTGCCTACGGAGCTGTGAGGGGAACGGCACCTCAGTACCTCCAGGCTCTGATCAGGCCCTACACCCAAACAAGGGCACTGCGTTCATCCACCTCTGGCCTGCTCGCCTCCCTACCACTGAGGAAGTACAGCTCCCGCTCAGCCCAGTCAAAACTGTTCGCTGCTCTGGCCCCCCAATGGTGGAACAAACTCCCTCACGACGCCAGGACAGCGGAGTCAATCACCACCTTCCGGAGACACCTGAAACCCCACCTCTTTAAGGAATACCTAGGATAAGATAAGTAATCCCTCTCACCCCCCCCTTTAAGATTTAGATGCACTATTGTAAAGTGACTGTTCCACTGGATGTCATAAGGTGAATGCACCAATTTGTAAGTCGCTCTGGATAAGAGCATCTGCTAAGTGACTTAAATGTAAATGTTAAATGATAACCTGAGAGGAAACCAGATTGCATACCAGAGATTACTATAGACATCAAGAAAGCCAGTCAATTGGTTATTTACAAGTTTTTCCAACACTTTTGATAAACAGGGCAAGATATAAATTGGTATGTAACATTTAGGATCCGCTTGATCTCGCCCTTTAAATAAAGGACGCACCATCCGGATAGTCCATCTTCAGACCATCCAAATAAAGTGTGACCATGCGCATTCCTCTACTAACTGTTAGTAAAGGAATGTGCACTAACTCCCTGGACCAGAGCTATGGTCCATCCAGACCATACCAAGGAGAGGGCCTGTATGCTACACCTGCGGCAGCTTCCCTGCATCTAGGAATGTTTGTTGGAATTGTTTAACAATCACAAAAGCATACATGAGAGTTTAGGAGACTATTGAAACACCAAGCAAAGACTGCTCTACATACATGAGAGCCCGGTGGTAGTGTTCGGAGTAATAACAGACACATTGAGTTGTGTTGGGAACTATAATAGCACTGGCAGAGCTATAAGCAGCACCATCAACAGCCTACGTTTAAATAATCGGGTTGTGTCCAAGTCCATGCTTTATCAGTGTCGTGTTTTGACTATCATTAAATGTGAATACTGTATCTTATCAAATCAATTCTTTACGTGTAATTTAATTACACGATTAAACTAATTATGTAACTTTCATTAACTAGGAAATTGGGGCACCACGGGAATATGTTGTTTATAGAGTTTCATTCTTATCTTATCGAGTATAGTCTTGTGTTAATGTATTATTATTACCTCATCAGTCATATTATTGAACATCGCAAACCCTTGTATGACTGCACAAACCCTAGCCTCAATCATGAATCAGCGATATACAAATTCGTTAAATTATTTATTTATTGATTAACTTAATCAATCACAGAATTACATAATTACACACACAATTAGTTATACATTGGGTGCTACATGATACAAAGAAAAAGTCCCTAGTGGACGAAACCGATATGACGGCTTGGTAGACAAAGGAAAGGGGGTGGGGACCTCTCAAGAGCTGGAAACTCATAGCTGATAACTACACTCACAGACATTGCTAATACGTTGAATATGAACAACCGCTCATTTGAAAATAAATTGTAATTTACGTATTTACGAGCATATGTCTTGTTGCCTCTCTCTGTGGTTGCCGGTTCATCTGCTGGAGAGATTCGACCGAAAAGTATCTGGTTGTGTTCCCCAGAAGTCACAGTCTGTCGTAGTTAGAATGGATACTTCAGAGAACCATCTGGAATTGTCCTTAGAATCAGATGTGTTTACCAGACTAAAGGATTTAAACAGCTGCAGTCTGAATAATTATTCTTTAGTTTGTTGATTTCTTCGCCATTTCAACGTGGGAATGATCTCCACGTTCTCTGGTCTTGTCCTTTGGAGGAGTTGTAGTTCTTAACCATTTCAACATGGAGCGTTAGCTCCATACTTTTCTGGTCTTGTAGTTTTAAACCATGTGTCAGCCGTGTAGCCACCACCTCACGCTGTCTGGTCTTATAAATTCAACTATTTGCAACCTTAGCTTACACCGGGGTTTGCGTGGTCTGGTGTGAATTGCCTCACGGGGGCTTTTATACTTGGGTAGAAAAGGGGCCCTCTCATCATGTTTGTGCACACCTGGGTGTGGCTACTGACTGTGCATAAGTTACCATAAAACAACCAATTCTCATTTAGAAGACGAAATCACATTGTTATCTTTTCAAAAGTATTCTTATATTTATTCATTCATCTTATACAACATTCAGATGTAAACATGACTGCTGGGAAATGTCCACTTTAAGAGATACAGCTGTGTGTGTTTCCTGTCCTTCATGAGATCACCAAATGAAGCACACTCGACATGACTGTCCCTTAAGTGTCCACGGACCATTCCCACATTCTCAAAAATAGAAATATTGTTAAATTTTCCCATTTTGGGGATTAGGCAAGAGAAGCACTTTGTTCATCCAGAGTTTTCTTTCCCCCCCATATTCCATGGCAGAAAAGAGAGTTTCTACCAGAAATGTATGACTGTTGTAACACCTGAGGTGGAAAAGCCACGATATACACCCAAAAGGGCCAAGTCGTGACATCTGTGTTCAGAGGGTTCATAAAGACCGAGAAGCTAAAAATGAATTGGTGCAATAATAATTGAATAGTTCAATAAAATCTGTTACACCATTTCATGTGTTAGGCCTTATTTGAAAAATAAAATCTTATCAAATCAACAGACCTGTATGTCACGAGTCCGACCGAGGGTGGCTTCCCTTCCCGGTCGGGTGGCGCTCAGCGGTCGTCGCCACCGGCCTATTAGCTGCCACTGATTGTCTTTCCTCCCCCTCCTTGTATGTTATCATTGCTATGCAGACGACACACAATTAATCTTCTCCTTTCCCCCTTCTGATGACCAGGTGGCGAATCGCATCTCTGCATGTCTGGCAGACATATCAGTGTGGATGACGGATCACCACCTCAAGCTGAACTTCGGCAAGACGGAGCTGCTCTTCCTCCCGGGGGAAGGACTGCCCGTTCCATGATCTCGCCATCACGGTTGACAACTCCATTGTGTCCTCCTCCCAGAGCGCTAAGAACCTTGGCGTGATCCTGGACAACACCCTGTCGTTCTCAACTAACATCAAGGCAGTGGCCCGTTCCTGTAGGTTCATGCTCTACAACATCCGCAGAGTACGACCCTGCCTCACACAGGAAGCGGCGCAGGTCCTAATCCAGGCACTTGTCATCTCCCGTCTGGATTACTGCAACTCGCTGTTGGCTGGGCTCCCTGCCTGTGCCATTAAACCCCTACAACTCATCCAGAACGCCGCAGCCCGTCTAGTGTTCAACCTTCCCAAGTTCTCTCACGTCACCCCGCTCCTCCGCTCTCTCCACTGGCTTCCAGTTGAAGCTCGCATCCGCAGACCATGGTGCTTGCCTACGGAGCTGTGAGGGGAACGGCACACCTCAGTACCTCCAGGCTCTGATCAGGCCCTACACCCAAATAAGGGCACTGCGTTCATCCACCTCTGGCCTGCTCGCCTCCCTACCACTGAGGAAGTACAGTTCCCGCTCAGCTCAGTCAAAACTGTTCGCTGCTCTGGCTCCCCAATGGTGGAACAAACTCCCTCACGACGCCAGGACAGCGGAGTCAATCACCACCTTCCGGAGACACCTGAAACCCCACCTCTTTAAGGAATACCTAGGATAGGATAAAGTAATCCTTCTCACCCCCCCCTTAAAATATTTAGATGCACTATTGTAAAGTGGTTGTTCCACTGGATGTCATAAGGTGAATGCACCAATTTGTAAGTCGCTCTGGATAAGAGTGTCTGCTAAATGACTTAAATGTAATGTAAATGTAAATGTAATGTTTATTGGTAGCACCTGTTTGTGTTGATTAGTTGGGCTTCTTTAGACAGCCGGCCCGCCTGTTTGTTGTGCGGGATTATTCATTGTAACCTTCGGCTCTGTAGTAGAGGAACGTGTTAGTTCCTGGTCGTGCATTTTTCAGTAGTCATTTTTCATTCCCCGTGTTTGGGGCCGTTATTATTGTAAGCACCCTGTGGTGCGTTGGTGCAATTAAAGAGCACAGAATTGCACTCTCTGTCTCCTGCGTTTGACTCCACACCCACGACACCCGGAGCATTACACTGTAGATACAAAGTTTGCAAACAACATTCCCACACATAGAGGTTCTCATGGCTGCATGCGAACACCACTGAGATATTTAAACAAAACCCCGGGTTACACCTTCGATAGCAGTGCCATTGCAATAAGAGATTGCTTGGAGTACGGAATGACCAAACAAAGCAGCGGTAAGGAATGTTGCTGTATAAACAACCGTGTGTAAGTGTTTCTTTAAAGAGCGCATGCAGGTTCAATTCAGTGTTCCTCAATACAGACCGCTATTTTTCTAGAATCCAATGCTTTTTGGATTAATGGGATTTCAACAGCAGCAAACACATACATCGCTATGATTGACACGCGGTACATATTTCATCTGACCTTTCCTTTTAGCCTTTTATCTCATTAGATTAGGTAAATATTGATAATGAGAGGGTTCATAAGGATATAATGTGGTTCAATAAATACTTAACAAGTTTGAACAGGTAATCAATTAACAAGCAACACCATCACCCTCTTCCTAGACCTGTAAAGGAAAAATAAAAGCATGGGCACCTGTCAATGTACACTGAGTGTACAAAACATAAGGGACATCTATTAACATTGAGTTGCAACCCCTTTTGCCCTCAGAACAGCCTCAATTCGTTGAGGCATGGACAAGGTGTCACAAGCGTTCCACAGGGATGCTAGCCCATGTTGACTCCAATGCTTTGCACAGTTGTGTCAAGTTGGCTGGATGTCCTTTGGGCGGTGGACCATTCTTCATAACTGTTGAGGCGTGAAAAGCACAGCACCGTTGCAGTTCTTGACACACACAAACCGGTGCGCCTGGCACGTACTACCCCGTTCAACTGCACTTAAATATTTTGTCCTACACATTGACCCTCTGAATGGCACCCATACACAATCCATGTGTCAATTGTCTCAAGGCTTACAAATCCTTCTTTAACCTGTCTCCTCCCCTTCGTATACCATGATTGAAGTGGATTTACAAGTGACGTCAAGAGGGATCATAGCTTTCACCTGGATTCACCTAGTCAGTTTATGTCATGGAAAGAGCAGGTGTTCCTAATGTTTTGTACACTCAGTGTTCCAATGGCTCAGACCTGAAAGCTTCTACCGACAGGAGTTGCATCAATGAGTGATACCAGGAGATGATCACCTAGTGTTGTATGTCATTGTCTACATACTGTGCCCACTCAAGACCAACATCAGTATGTGGCTCTACAGACTGCTTCTGTGAGAACGGAGGTTATCCTTAGCTGGGATCCTAACTTAAGCTCTGGACACATGGCCACTGTCGCAAATCCCTTGTGTTCAATTACAACAATCAGATTAGGGACCCTAGGGCGAGAGTGGCGGTTCTCCCTCCGTCCACTGTCACTCATCCTGTTCACTGGTTCCCAGACTTAAGGCACGTGGAAATATGGAGATATGTCAGATTGGTGCCAACTGGGGATCACTAATCCACTTACAGAACATATCCACCCTGCGAGATACGAGGGAATGATTTACTCTACATAGCGGTTACTATACCTGCTTGTGATTTCCTTTGTTCTCAAGAACCAGTATAATGAATTAACTGTATGGTCATTTTATTGTTAACAGACGGAAACCGGGAGCCACACAGTGACGCAGGGTTAATAATTGTTCATCTTTTGGCCTTTATTCAGAAGAACCACTTTCACTTTGACACTTTGCCCATTTTGTAACGGTCTGAGTGTAGTGGGTGAGGAGTCAGGCACAGGAAGCAGAGAGTTCAGGGGAGTGCTATTTTAATGCACTGAGAAACGGCAAACATAAACAGACGGTCACAATAATTAATCCCGCACAAGGCCAGCCAGGGAATCCTTAACACCACTGGAAACGCAGGCAAATCAATAATATAGAGACTGATACGCTCCCTATGATTCCCCTGCGTTACCATGTCCAGTGGGATCGTGGTCTCCCTGACCTCCCCTGACCCTAATGGCCAGCTATCTAGGGAGTGCACGGGAAAGGGAGAATCTATCGGCACAAGCGGAACACCTAATTTAATAGCGAGTCCGCGATCCATAAAGTTCCCAGCTGCGCCTGAATCGACTAGCGCCCTATGCTGGGAAGAGGGGAAAAAATTAAGAAAATAAATCAAGACAAACATGTGACCAACAGGGGGTTCTGGGTGAGTTTGGTGCTGACTCACCTGGGGTGATCGAGAAATGTTCCGCCTGCCATCTCGACTCCCAGACGGACCCCCCCAGCACCGATCAGCCGTGTGTCCTCTCCGACCACAGTTGGTGCAGAGGGAGCCTCCTCCTCCGGTACCCCTCGGCAAAGCCCCTCCCAACTGCATCAGAACAGGAGTGGAGGTGCTGGGTGGTGGAACACACAGGACCCTCTCCGAACGCCCGCGGGCAGCCAGCAGATTGTCCAGTCGGATGGACATGTCAATTAGCTCATCCAAGGAAAGAGCAGTGTCCCGACACGCTAGCTCCCTGCGGACGTCCTCCCGGAGACTACACCTGTAGTGGTCGATAAGGGCCCTGTCGTTCCACCCGGATCCTGCTGCCAAGGTACGGAACTCCAACGCGTCATCCTGGGCGCTCCTTTTCTCCTGCCGGAGGATGGTCAAACACGGCGCGGAAGCGGCGAGAAAACTCGGGGTAGTGCTCCTTAGCGGAGTCTGGGCCATTCCAAACTGCGTTTGCCCACTCCAGAACACGACCCGTGAGGCAGGAGATGAAGATATTCACCCTCTCCGGTACATTCACCCTCGCCAGTACAGTTCTAGCTGGAGTAAGAACCCCTGGCACCCTGCTGCCGCTCCATCATAGACCCTCGGGAGCGTAAGACGGAGGGTGCTGGAGTCGGGAGATGGGGAGTCCTGAGGAGGGGGGGACGAAGGTGGAGAGAGGAGACCGCTTCTCTCCCATCGGTCCATTCTCTCCATCACCAGATCCATCGCCGTTCCGATCCGATGGAGAACGGTGGTGTGATGTAGAACCCTCTCTTCCATTGATGGGAGGGGAGTGGCTGTTGCTCCTGCTGACTCCATTCCAGTGGGTGCGGGATTCTGTAACGGTCTGAGTGTAGTGGGTCAGGAGTCAGGCGCAGGAAGCAGAGTTCAGGGGAGTGCTATTTTAATGCACTGAGAAACGGCGAACATAAGCCAACCCTCACGAAAACACAGGGTGTAATGAACAAACAAATGCCCCAAACAGGGGGACTTAAACTGTCCAAAAAAAACCCCACAAAATGGGAAAACACAAAACCCATAGACGTGCACACACGTACACCAAACAGACGGTCACAATAATTAATCCCGCACAAGGAACCCTGCGGGCCGGCTGACTAATAAAGCCTTACTACTAACTACCTAACTCAAAACAGGTGCACTCAATAAACACATAAGGAGGGGGAGGAAATAATCCGTGGCAGCTAGTAGGCCGGCGACGACGACCGCCGAACGCCACCCGAACGGGAAGGGGAGTGTCCTTCGGTCAGAGTCGTGACACATTTAAGCTGTTACCAAGGACATAGTGGCAAAGTAGAACAGAAATATGCAAAGCTCGGATTTTCAGCATAGGTATCTGTATTGTGGCAATGCATAATAATTCCACTTAAATCATTTGCTGTCACAGGCTGATCGTTGATGTCCATCAATTTCCAACACAGCAGGGTGATACATGATGTCTTGGGACCTACCGTTCATGTCATAAGATGACCACACAAAAGAGGACATGGGGGATGTAGTGTGATGTCATAGGCCCAATACTGATGTCAAAGGATGTTGTACTAAGTCACAGGATGGCCCATGATCATCTGCCATGTCTGTGGGTCTATAGGGCCAGAGTAGATGGCTGGGCTGGTGCAGGGTACCGAGTTGCCCTCTATCACTGACAGGAAACGAGTCAACAGGAAGAGACCGCTTCCCAGTTTTTCTTCCAATCCTATTTTAGGGCCCCTCTGAAGTGACAGGATAGAGACAAGTAAAAACTCTTTCCTGTAGTCCCCCTCCTAGAGAGAGCAAGTCTCCAGCTTCCTTTTTCAGACTGATTTTATTTTCATTTATTTAACTAGGAAAGTCAGTTAAGAACAAATTCATATTGACAATGACAGGCTACACAGGCCAAACCATAATCCAGGCAAAGCTGGGCCAATCGTGTGCCGCCCTATGGGACTCCCAATAACAGCTGGTTGTGATACAACCTGGAATTGAACCAGGGTCTGTAGTGACGCCTCTAGCACTGAGATGCAGTGCCTTGGAGCACGGCACCACTCGGGAGCGGGTTGTTTCAGCAGAGGTGGAAAAGAAAGTGAGCCCCTTTGGTGGAGGAGAAAAGGACGAGAGGAGATAGGAGACAAAGAGAATGACACTTCCTATTGGCATGGGAGTGAAAACAAATAGTGTCGCATTCTTCTGTGTTCTACCGTAGAGATATAGTGAAGCAAGTTACTGCATTGAGCTGCATAGCCATGTATTAATTATCGCCACAATAGCATATAAAAAAATAATATATGAGAGTTCTCAAAACTGAGTGGATATGCTTATAAATCTCTCAGATATGTACCCACCTTATGTCTGGAACAAGTAGCAAAGTATCTCAGTGGATCAGAGATAAAAACGCCTACTCGGCCCCTTGTTTCCACCCTTGAACGTCACATTCACGTGGTATATTTCTTTCTGAAATACAGCAGGAACATGGCTATTGGAAATGTAGTAACTCATCCCACATAACGATCAGGGTGAGAGATGAATATGCAAAGGAAGTCAAAAAGGATTCGATATCCTTGTTCAGTGATGAAATCGCATCAAATCTATTGTAGGATACCTCCTTCCCATGGCATACCATCTCAGGGCATTCCAACCAAGCAGCTGAAATCATAGGAATTGTATTACTCTAATGGATATCCCCTTTCAAGTCAACATTTCATGATGGGTGGGTTGGGGAACATATTGAGTGTACCACCCATGACGATGTAGTCAAATTTCCATGGTTCTAATGGTTCTATTTCTAAGGAAACCCACTCAACAGCAGCGTCATTAACTCCTATCCATTCGTACGGACCACTTCCCACTTCCCGGACCACTTTTCTGTCCTCCAGCCTCCACTGCCTCTTGTTATTTTTCAACATGCATCCTGTTTTGCCTGCGTGCGCTGAGGCTATACACATTCATGCAGGAAGCTGTCGGATTGGGGCTCTTTTCTCCCGTCTTGCTGGTGGTCTTCAGTTGCGTCTGGGGAGATGGCCAGTGGCCAACACAGCAGCCGCCGGAGCCTTTGCTCCACGAGCGCATTCTCTGAATTCCTGTCTTGTTTGTGCTGAAATGACTGAAGGTCAAGGCCAAGTGGGGCTGCTGCTACACTACAGGTGGGGACAGGGACCGTTACTGTAGCAATAGCAAGGGCATGATGATTGTGAGGCTTCAACAGCTTCATAATAGTCGGCTTATGAGGGCGGCAGGGTAGCCTAGTGGTTAGAGCGTTGGACTAGTAACCGGAAGGTTGCAAGCTCAAATCCACTGAGCTGACAAGGTACTATTATGTCATTCTGCCCCTGAACAGGCAGTTAACCCACTGTTCCTAGGCTGTCATTGAAAATAAGAATTTGTTCTTAACTGACTTGCCTAGTTAAATAAATAACTATAATACTGTACAGTGTGTCCTACCTTATCCATTTTGGAAGAGAGAGGCTACTTAACCTTTCACTGCAGTGGGCTAAATCAGGGTCACACAAAGTGTTTCTTAACAAATCTACTTTGAAATAAAAGTATACACCTCACACACATGGTTATGGGCTTAAATCATATAAAATACCTGTACCAGATATAGAGTTGAAATGTATTCAATTTGGAGTTTGCATCCCAATATAATACTTTATACACCACAGAAGACTGAAATATAACAAAATAGAAGCATTGGATTTTCGGGGTTTTAAAAAAATGATGTTTTTTAATTCTCAAATTCTGAAAAATATGAACGACATTCCACCCCTGAGGACACTAGGTAATTTGAAAGGGCTAGTAGTCAAACGTTCTGTGTGTATTGAAGGTAAACTGGCACCATAAGTGCCAAAGGCATCCCAAATATGGAAAACTCACTGTCTGTTTTCCCAACATGTGTTTCTCAAGCAGTGAAACACTGATTGCTGGTAGATTTCCAGTTTATTTTCAAAGATAAATACGTGTTGCCTAATCCGCTGTGCAGAGGCTCCTGAGATAAACCGTGTGTTTTGTCAAAGATCACTTAGACGTTGGGACAGTCCTGGTGGTGTGTGTGTGTGCACCTTCACTACGTGGGTGCGTACTGTATGTTTCTGTGCATGCTATGGACAAGCTGAGAAACGCACTGGGAGAGGATTTTAATCAGAGTTGCAATCTCTGCAAGCCTGTGGAATTTTATATTCTATCCCAACGGAAATATGTGACACTCATATCAGACGTGATGAACAATGGCTTCCTGTGTTCTGATATCTATGCACCTGTCAAAGACGAGGGGGATTGCCAGCAGCCAAACCAGTTTAAAACCTCTTGCTCCTACCTGACATGCAGGCGTCCCATCTAGACATCTGGAAATGCAAATGCACTACGCTAAATGCTAATAGCACTCGTTAAAACTCAAACGTTCATTAAAATACACATGCAGGGTACTGAATTAAAGCTACACTCGTTGTGAATCCAGGCAACAAGTCAGATTTTTAAAATGCTTTTCGGCAAAAGCATGAGAAGCTATTATCTGATAGCATGTAACACCCCAAAAGACCCGCAGGGGACGTAAACAAAATAATTAGCATAGTCGGCGCTACACAAAACGCACAAATAAAATATAAAACATTCATTACCTTTGACCATCTTCTTTGTTGGCACTACTAGATGTCCCATAAACATCACTATTGGGTCTTTATTTCGATTAAATCATCGGTCCATATATAGCCTAGATATCGATCTATGAAGACTGTGTGATCAACGAAAAAAATAACGTTTTATAACGTAACGTCATTTTTTTTTTATTAAAAAAGTCGACGATAAACTTTCACAAAACACTTCGAAATACTTTTGTAATGCAACTTTAGGTATTAGTAAACGTTAATAAGCGATCAAATTGATCATGAGGCGATGTATATTCTATAGCTGTACGTCTGGAAATAATGTCCGGGTAAATCTCAACCAAAATATCCGGTCGGAGACCGGAAGAACTGCGCTGCCTCGTGTCTGTTTGACCAAGAAACAAATCGTAGGCAAATGACAAGACTGTTGACATCGTGTGGAAGCTGTAGGTATTGCAACCTTGGCCCCATTTAATGTGGTTCACGTTTAACAATGGGTTGAAGTGGCGCATGGATATATTTGCCCATTTTCAGTGATCAGATTGTCCTGCACTTTTCGATGAAACGCACGTTCTGTTATAGTCACAGCCGTGATTTAACCAGTTTTATAAACGTCTGAGTGTTTTCTATCCACACATACTAATCATATGCATATACTATATTCCTGGCATGAGTAGCAGGGCGCTGTAATGTTGCGCGATTTTTAACAGAATGTTCGAAAAAGTAGGAGGGGTAGGAGTAACAGGTTAAAAGAGTTCATAATCAAAGGCAGGCAAGGTTACTGTAGGATATACTGTATGTCTAAATGTCAAGGTTACTGTAGGATATACTGTATGTCTAAATGTCAAGGTTACTGTAGGATATACTGTATGTCTAAATGTCAAGGTTACTGTAGGATATACTGTATGTCTAAATGTCAAGGTTACTGTAGGATATACTGTATGTCTAAATGTCAAGGTTACTGTAGGATATACTGTATGTCTAAATGTCAAGGTTACTGTAGGATATACTGTATGTCTAAATGTCAAGGTTACTGTAGGATATACTGTATGTCTAAATGTCAAGGTTACTGTAGGATATACTGTATGTCTAAATGTCAAGGTTACTGTAGGATATACTGTATGTCTAAATGTCAAGGTTACTGTAGGATATACTGTATGTCTAAATGTCAAGGTTACTGTAGGATATACTGTATGTCTAAATGTCAAGGTTACTGTAGGATATACTGTATGTCTAAATGTCAAGGTTACTGTAGGATATACTGTATGTCTAAATGTCAAGGTTACTGTAGGATATACTGTATGTCTAAATGTCAAGGTTACTGTAGGATATACTGTATGTCTAAATGTCAAGGTTACTGTAGGATATACTGTATGTCTAAATGTCAAGGTTACTGTAGGATATACTGTATGTCTAAATGTCAAGTTACTAGGATATGTCTAAATGTCAAGGTTACTGTAGGATATACTGTATGTCTAAATGTCAAGGTTACTGTAGGATATACTGTATGTCTAAATGTCAAGGTTACTGTAGGATATACTGTATGTCTAAATGTCAAGGTTACTGTAGGATATACTGTATGTCTAAATGTCAAGGTTACTGTAGGATATACTGTATGTCTAAATGTCAAGGTTACTGTAGGATATACTGTATGTCTAAATGTCAAGGTTACTGTAGGATATACTGTATGTCTAAATGTCAAGGTTACTGTAGGATATACTGTATGTCTAAATGTCAAGGTTACTGTAGGATATACTGTATGTCTAAATGTCAAGGTTACTGTAGGATATACTGTATGTCTAAATGTCAAGGTTACTGTAGGATATACTGTATGTCTAAATGTCAAGGTTACTGTAGGATATACTGTATGTCTAAATGTCAAGGTTACTGTAGGATATACTGTAAAATGTCAAGGTTACTGTAGGATATACTGTATGTCTAAATGTCAAGGTTACTGTAGGATATACTGTATGTCTAAATGTCAAGGTTACTGTAGGATATACTGTATGTCTAAATGTCAAGGTTACTGTAGGATATACTGTATGTCTAAATGTCAAGGTTACTGTAGGATATACTGTATGTCTAAATGTCAAGGTTACTGTAGGATATACTGTATGTCTAAATGTCAAGGTTACTGTAGGATATACTGTATGTCTAAATGTCAAGGTTACTGTAGGATATACTGTATGTCTAAATGTCAACTGTATGTCTAAATGTCAAGGTTACTGTAGGATATACTGTATGTCTAAATGTCAAGGTTACTGTAGGATATACTGTATGTCTAAATGTCAAGGTTACTGTAGGATATACTGTATGTCTAAATGTCAAGGTTACTGTAGGATATACTGTATGTCTAAATGTCAAGGTTACTGTAGGATATACTGTATGTCTAAATGTCAAGGTTACTGTAGGATATACTGTATGTCTAAATGTCAAGGTTACTGTAGGATATACTGTATGTCTAAATGTCAAACTGTAGGATATACAAAATGTCAAGGTTACTGTAGGATATACTGTATGTCTAAATGTCAAGGTTACTGTAGGATATACTGTATGTCTAAATGTCAAGGTTACTGTAGGATATACTGTATGTCTAAATGTCATTTCAATTCTAATCGGGGTAGAGGGCAGATGTGGTTCCTTCCGTGTGTCACCACACAAGCCCAACCGTACGGAAGTTGAATTCTCACTTCAACCCTCATTGGACCTAACAAAGTCACTTTCTTTCACCTACACCCATTCACTTCAAAGCTGTTGATCGTGAACTCACTTTTGTTTTGACATTGAGGCTTATAATGTGTTTGTATGACCAATTCCTGTTCATTTCCTAAGGTCATTGTTCCATCATGTTAGTTTCGTATTGAGTCTAAAGAATACTGGCTTTAAATAATGGGTGTCGTAACGCCCAAAAACAAGCCCATTATGTTGAAATACCCCTTTATTTTATGTTTACTCTGGAAACTGAAGATGGAGTCCCCTTTCTCACCTTTCTCTTTCTAGCTGCTGTGTGTGCAGGATCTTGAACCCCAGGAGGATAAATCGCTTCCTCTGACTCCCGACGAAAGTTGGCAGCTTAGCACCCTGGAGAGAGGTCAGAGGTCACAGGGCTCTCTGTATGTCCCTGGACTGGCCAATCACAGCGCAGTGAGAGAGAAGCAGCTGTCAGGACTCCCGTTAGATTTTTACTGAGCGAGAACGGCCTGTTTCGGGCCTGAACCCCCCAGCAGTGTTGGAAATGACCCCTGCTTTTCCTGTTATTAATCTCACAGATAAGAGACTAGGCTGCCTGGTTCTGTACTGGAGAGAGAGAGAGTCCACCTAAACTGTTGCTGCACTAACACTATGAGCCACCAAACAGGCCTGACTTATCAGAACTTAGCCATGCCCTGAGTATCATAGACTGTAAAAGATGATCTGGCAAAGCTCTGCTACCAAAGTCATGGCCATACAGCAAATCAAGTGTCATGACTGACATCTCATCCACTCTCACTGTAATGGTGAAAAAAGGAGTGAATGTTGTATTTCGTATTGAATTACTGTAATATAATTACGTTTCTTATACTTGAACACCTTCTTGGGTCATTTGCATGATGTCAAATAGCTGTCAGTGTGATTTCCTCTTCCAGTTTCACAAGCAGCTAGAGACTGAACCAACCTGCGATTTGAACCAGACAGGTTACCATCATACTGCTGCTGGAGGAGATGATGTCATCACTACCTCCTGTGAGGTACAGGGTTCAGAGGAGTGGATTATGGGAGGAGGCTCCATAGCACCGGGTCAGTGTCTACACCCCCTAATGGCTTAGACAGAGATTGGGGAAATAGGAGCCTTTCCGTTTCCAACAAGCCCTAAATACAAAGGATAACTTACGTTTGATAGGTTAGAGACCACAGGATTAGATTTCTGTGATCTAGGTGGCAGATAGCCTAGCGGTTAAGAACAGGTTGATGAGTTTGAATCCCTAAACAGACTAGGTGAAAAATCTATTGATGCGGTTACTGGCCCAATGCTCTTAACTGTCATTGATTAGTGGCACCAGAGACCAGACATCATTTTCACGTACAGTACCAGTCAAAAGTTTGGACACGCCTACTCATTCAAGGGTTTTTTCTTATGTTTACTATTTTCTACATTGTAGAATAATAGTGAAGACATCAAAACTATGAAATAACACATATGGAATCATGTAGTAACCAAAAAAAGTGTTAAACAAATCAAAATATATTTTAGATTTTAAATTCTTCATAGTAGCCACCCTTTGCCATGATGACATATTTGCACACGCTTGACATTCTCTCAAAGTTTCACCTGGAAGGCTTTCCGAACAGTCTTGAAGGAGTTCCCACATATGCTGAGCACTTGTTGGTTGCTTTTTCTTCACTCTGCGGTCCAACTCATCCCAAACCATCTCAATTGGGTTGAGGTTGGATGATTGTGGAGGCCAGGTCATCTGATGCAGCACTCCATCACTCTCCTTCTTGGTCAAATAGCCCTTACACAGCCTGGGGGTGTGTTGGGTTATTGTCCTGTTGTAAAATAAATGATAGACCCACTAAGTGCAAACCAGATGGGATGGCATATCACTGCAGAATTCTGTGATAGCCATGCTGGTCAAGTGCGCCTTGAATTCTAAATAATTCTAAATAAATCACTGAGAGTGTCACCAGCAAGCACCCCACACCATCACACCTCCTCCTCCATGCTTCACGGTGGGAACATACACATGTGGAGATCATCTGTTCACCTCGTCTGCATCTCAGAAAAACACAGCGCTTGGAAACAAAAATCTACAATTTGGACTCATCAGACCAAAGGACAGATTTCCACCAGTCTACTGTCCATTGCTCGTGTTTCTTGGCCCAAGCAAGTCTCTTCTTAAAAAATAAATAAATAAAATAGTTGTGGTTTCTTTACAGCAATTTGACCATGAAGGCGTGATTCACATAGTCTCCTATGAACAGTTGATGTTGAGATGTGTCTGTTTCTGAGGCTGGAAACTCTAATGAATGTATCCTCTGCAGCAGAGGTAACTCAGTCTTCCATTCCTGTGGCGGGCTTCATGGGAGACAGTTTCATCCTAGTGCTTGATGGTTTTTGCCATTGCACTCGAAGAAACTTTCAAAGTTCATGAAATTTTCCGGATTGACTGACCTTCATGTCTTAAAGTAAAGTTGGACTGTCATTTCTCTTTGCTTATTTGAGCTGTTCTTGCCATTATATTAACTTGGTCTTTTACCAAATAGGGCTATCTTCTGTATACCACACTTACCTTGTCACAACACAACTGATTGGCTCGAACGCATTAAGAAGGAAAGATATTCCACAAATGAACTTTTAACAAGGCACACCTGTTAATTGAAATGCATTCCAGGTTACTACCTCATGAAGCTGGTTGAGAGAATGCCAAGCGTGTACAAACCTGTCATCAAGGCAAAGCATGGCTACTTTGAAGAATCTCAAATATAAAATATATTTTGATTTGTTTAAAACTTTTTTTGGTTACTACATGATTCCATGTGTTATTTCATAGTTGTGACGTCTTCACTATTATTCTACAATGTAGAAAATAGTACAAATAAAGAATGAGTAGGTGTGTCCAAACTTTTGACTTGTACTGTACATTGAGAGGAACACAATTGAAGCCGTGAGCATTGGGATTCTTTAACATTGTGGACTTGCCCTGTAATAATGTTATATGTTACAGATTCCAGACGACACGGAACGTGTGGGTTCATAGCTGAAGTGCTTGGCTGTGCTTTCCTCCCATGAACAATGGCCATAGCAGGATATCCTCTGGGAGCCCTGAACCTTCCCTAGCAACAGCTTGTTAAAAGAATTGAGGAGCCATATCACTCTGCAAAGTCCCTTCAATAAAAAAATGATGTCTCTCTCTTTCTCTCTCTATGTCGGTTTCTTCCTCTTTCTCATGGTCTAATATGTGTTGGGAATGTAGAACTGACCACCTCAATAATCCCTCTCTCTCTCTTCTTTCTCCTTGGTTGATGGTATTCAATCAAGTCCTTGCGGCAAGTGTTTCAATACTCGACATTTAGAGCCCAACCAAACCTTTGAACACAATCAGGTTGGCAAGAAAAGGAAAGGGTCTTAAATAGCAGCAGCAAAGGATGGGATTAGTTCACATCTAAATTAACATCCATTACCATGATTTGTAATGTGTTTTAAAAGACCCTCTTTAAATATCTTAGCTAAACTTCGCCATTACTTCTCATTTGAATAGCCTTTTGTAATTTCTTCACACAGGCTCTGCTGCCTTTGAAGTTGCAGGTCTTACCTCCATAAAGGGGGTGTGTTGGCCTGGGAAAGCAGTTGTGGCTAAAGCAGAATACTGGATGGAGCCCTTTGATGTGGACAAGAGGTGATTCGCGCCCCCCCCCCCCTTTTCCCATCATCTATGAGACTCACTAACCCCCCCTCTTACTACCTCTTACCCCTGCCTCCCCTTACTCTATGCCCCTGTTACATAAAAGGAGCTTCTCAGTCCTCACCTTAGGACCGAGGGTTTTGGGCCTGGCTCAGGAGAACTCAGCGTGAGAGATCTGGCAGGAGTGTGTTGACAGCAGGCACACTTCATTATTTTCTTTAGGAATGTAGTGAAGTAGAAGTAAAAGTTGGCAAAAATATAAATAGTAAAGTACTTAAGTAGTACTTTAAAGTATTTTTACTGAAGTACTTCATTCCACTGGTCAGAAGCCCAGTTTCAATCACATTACCTGTACAGAAAAGAGTAAATTAGTTTCTATTGGCCTTCTTGTAACCACTTTGTCAGTTGCATGTAAAACCTCAAATGATTGTATTGTCCCAAGACAGAAGGAAGCATGTCACTGAAAATGTGAAGTGTACTCTTACCAGCACAGACTGTGTTGATTCTGGTGAACAAATAACCACAGTTTGCTTCCTGTTAACCACAACTGGCAGGCTATTCTTTGTTGAAAAGTCAGCCAATAAATGAAATAAAGAAAAAGTTTTAAACTCGCGCTCTTGTAGAAGGTGACTTGTCCTCTCACAAGAGGCCTTTCTGTTTGGGTATTGCCGTCTGGCTGGCCTCCAGAAGGAAGGACAGAGACACAGCCTGGCACACTTTCACACAGTGCTGTTGATGACTGGCTGTGGCTAGCAGGAGGCCCCCAGACTCTGTGGTGGGGCCCTTTGAAGTTTCAGAAGGAGATGAGGAGCGGTGGTGGCACACGTTGCTCAAACCTCTCCTTCCTCAGGCTCAGAGCCAAGAGGTAGCCTACCTCCTCTGTGATGTGTGAGTGTGGGACTGGGGACAGACAGGCAGATGGAGAACAAGGGGCTGCCACTGTGGGAACTTCTCCACCACTTCCCCATCGGGCTGCTATACAGCCACGGGAACACACTCCCGTCTGACCGTAACCCGCCTGCTGGACAAAATGTCTATGAGTGATGGGCTGCTGTCCCCTTTCACCTACATACAGTAAAACCGAACTCCTCTGCCATAGCAGAGGAAGAGGGGTGCAGTGCTCCCTTACAGGCCAAATCTACAGTATGGCCCCTGATGTTTACAGATTCACTGTCCAATCAGTGTCATGATATTATATGCCTTTCCTTTATTGGTCCAATTGCATAAGAAATTACATCATTTAAACTAATGCCTCATTACAAACTTACTTGACTATTTTTGTTGAAAGTTGTACTTTTTCCTACTGGTAAAACTCTATGGAGATAAGTTCGCCCCCATTGCCTACCCATGTGAAACTCTGCCTTAACCAACTCTGTCTTAATCTGACAGATGTTGTTGAAAGCAAAAACGAACATTGCATTCTGTCATCCTCTCATGGACAACAAAGAAAATGGTGGCCATCATCACTCAATGAGAGAGGCCGCATTCTCTTGTAGAGAATGGTCTGAGGCCGAGCTTGGCCTTGTACAGGAAGTGACCTCTCACCCTGGCGTGTGGGCTGTCAAGGGTGGCCTTCATAGACCAGCCTCTGGATGGACGGATGGAGAGAGAGAGAGAGAGAGAGAGAGAGAGAGAGAGAGAGAGAGAGAGAGAGAGAGAGAGAGAGAGAGAGAGAGAGAGAGAGAGAGAGAGAGAGAGAGAGTGTGCGTGAGTGAGTGAGTGAGTTGGTGGGGCCCCGGCTCTACGCATTGCCCCACCAACCTACCACCCAGACTACAAGAAGAGAGAGAGAGAGAGAAGTGGGGTCACCATTGAGTAACTGAATCCCCTGTGACCGGAAACGAAGAGAGTATATATATATATATATGTTTCTGGAACAATAGCCATCATCTACTGAACATTGATGACTCAACATGCTGTTACACATTTCCTAATTGCTTGTGAATAGACTTGTTTCGATGTAGACTTAATAGCAACAAAACAAATGGCAAGAGTCTAATCAAACTAAAGAAATAAAAAATTACTTTCCAATGAAACGACAAGGTCGTCAGCACCTTAACTGTGGTGGAGCAGACCAACGAGGGGGTTGGCTATAAGTCACCCAGTTAAGAATGCCTGGGTTGGTTCCTGGTTCCTGAGCCCTGGTCTGGTCTGATGTGATGTGAGGGAGGTCAGTCCTCCCTGTCCCACTGTGCGTTTCCCCCTGGGAAAAGCCTCCTACCCCTTTCTGCAGATCTTTATCACCACCCTCTCCCAGCGCGAATGAAACCAACTTCCTTCCTCTTCCTCCTTTCCCACACTTTGCCTCCTATTGTGCTGCGAGACGGAGCTGTCCATCATCGAAACCGACTGCCCGTCGACAAAATGTATCAAAGGTCGGGCGGTCAGTCCGCTAGTCTACTCGACCAGCAGGATACAGTCAGCAGAGGTAGATGTGGAGCGGGTCAGACTCACTACCGCCATCTCTGACTGGGGCAGCCTGGCTGGTACACGGGGTTGTCACATGGGAGTACAATACAGTTATTTACATGACAAACTCCAGAGCTGGTTTCAAAGAGCTGATACAAAAACGGCCAATGAAATATTGGAACAGTCGGTCTGTGAGTGGTGTGTGGAAATGGCGAGTGCCATTGAGTGCTCTGTTGTTGAGTGTCACCGAGTATCCTGTACATAAAGCAGCTGGACCCATTGCAGCAGGCAATTCCATCACCACCACAAGCAGCATTCTCTTAGCACTCTTACAGAATATTATAAACACTGTTATTCATCGTGACTCAATGAAATGTTGAAATTCAGAATGGATCAAAAATGGAGGGATTGCTTGAGAATCAACTCTATCTGCTGGAAGTCATTTTCCAAGCAAATAAGACTCATAACAGTACAGATACAATATATGATGTCATGTCAAGTACAGTAACAATGGCTGGTAGTTTAATCAGCTGCGGATGGGTGCTCTCTATATAGGCCCTAAACCGAAGCAATGTTACCCAATACTCCTATGTGATTTCTTGCTTGTCCGGGTTTGCCCTGAGCCTTGTCTGCACATCTCTAAACCCCTGTGACCAGCTAAAAATGGGCACTCACCATTTCCCAGGGCATATGATTGATTACCCACAACAAATCCACCTTGTCATCTCCTGTTCCTATCAGGGGTGTCAGGTTTCACCAGTGAAGCTTCTGTAAGAGAGATGGGTGGGAGACAGGAGGCAATGGGGACTGTGTGGGTCTTTATCCCAGCAGTAGCCCATCCTCTGCCCATCCCGCCCTCCCCCTCCTTGGGAAGCCTCAGTGAGAAGAGTCCTGTTCGAGCAGGGGGTGGGGACAGGTGTGGGGCAGGTCTGCTAGAGTCATCTGCACTAATGCCCAATGGTCACGCAGGTTCTCTACTCGCACCCTTTCCCACGCTGCCTAGGGTCAAAGGGGAGTGCTTAGCCGGATGTGGGGTTCCCAGACTAAAGCCCCCAAACACCAGACACTGGCCTCAGCAGTCATACTCACCTCCGTATAGGGAACTTTCTGAGCCCCCACCACATGAACCACTACGTAATATGTCATGTCAGTCCACTTAGACCTGGGATCATCAACTAGATTGAGATGCGGGGACCATTTTGTCTTGAGTGGATTATCAGGGCCCGGAACATAATATAGAAATAATTTATAGACTGCAAATTGACCAAGGAAGCCCAAACAGATATAATCTCTGACTAAAACTGAATAATTTCAAACCTTGCTTACTTTGTATACGATCAGGTATCTCTTAATTATGTGTGGGGGTACTTGGAAACAGATTTACGAAATGTTTGTCACTTGGAGCTGATCTCCTTGTGTTTTTACAGTCTTTTATGTCCAAAAGGCAACATTTCCACAAAATGTTAGTTTTATTTTTGGGGGGGGTTTTGCGCAAATAAAACCACGGGTCGCAGGTTGGGGAACGTGGCTTAGACCATCTCTTATGGATGTCTTCAAGTCTCCAAATGTACTTCACTCATATTTGCTTCCTGTCTCATAAACCAGTGAGGACATTCAACACAGTGCGTTGTGGTGGTGTGGGATTGAAACAGTCATTTAAAACGGTTAGAGAGCACATCTTGCTGCTGTTGTGTTGCTCTGCTTTGGCCTTAGGTAAGTGTTCAGTGGCACATATCAATGTATGCCCCTTTCTTTCGCAGTGAAAGTGTGTCTCTAAGGTTAGGGCTGGGTTGAAGGGGGGCTGCCACGGTGTTATCCTGCTGTTTAGGTTTTGTTTTGTGTGTGTGAGCAGTTCATGCTGCTATTGTTTTTCTAGGGAGAGCGAAGGAGGAGAGCCCAGGAGACAAGAATCTCCCATCTGTTACACAGGGGAAGGAGGAGAAGTGTTTATTTTCCAGCTACGTGACTTGAGAAACCCCCATTAGTCCAAACACAAACCTATCATGTTCTCTATGATTGATGGAAGTGCTGGGAGATGATTTTTCCTACAGCCCCAACAATAGGCTGAGGCCTATGAACATGCCTCTATGGTTAAGGGGATTCATCAATGCATCCTACTTAGCACCAAGTAGGAACTCAACGTGGTGAACAAGCAGGTTACAAGCTAACGATGCAGCAACCACTCGTTCTTTTCAAATATGCAAACCACTTGGCAAACGCCACTAGGTTGAATGGCGTTCTTCTTTATGTGTGGTCTCTCATGTGGCATATACCACCAGGCTTTGATAAATCTTCCACAAACATAACAGTATGTGTTAGAAGCAGATACTCTATTTTTGGGCTCCAAAACCACACAGACAGAAATAAAGAAATTCACATGGACATGCACAAAAACAAAAGCACGTAAACGTGGAGGCTACATACCTCACACGCACACACAGGGACAAATGTTCAGCCGTGCATACAATAGTAGTCTACAGGCTGTTTTGTTTTCATTTCTTCCGACGATTTCACGAGACAAACAGTCTGGAAAGCCCAGGGATCTCAGCTCCGTACAAAAGAATGCAATCAGAGAGGAGAGGGGGAGGAGAGGGTGGAGGAGGAGAGAAGATGCTCCGATTAGCTTGTTTTCCCTCTAATTGATTTTTGCTGGTTAGTTTTTTTTTGTGTTTTTTTTTGCTGCTGTTTTGTTGTTGCAACTGCCTTGTTTCCTTCATAGCCTTCGCTTGAAAAACTCCCCCGGTTACATCCACATTGAGAATCACCACTGTCTGTTATATCTATATTTGTGTTTGGTCACTTCCTATTTGTCTTGACCTTTGACCTACCGGTCCTCAGCAGTTGAGGGGCAGAGGGTGGTGTCATGGTCTGACCTCTTAAATAGCTTGGAAGGAGAGAGAGAGAGAGAGAGAGAGAGAGAGAGAGAGAGAGAGAGAGAGAGAGAGAGAGAGAGAGAGAGAGAGAGAGAGAGAGAGAGAGAGAGAGAGAGAGAGAGAGAGAGAGAGAGAGAGAGAGAGAGAGAGAGAGAGAGAGAGAGAGAGAGAGAGAGAGAGAGAGAGAGAGAGAGAGAGAGAGAGAGAGAGAGAGAGAGAGAGAGAGTAATGTCTTTACCATTTTGAAACTTCTGTATGTGTAATGTTTACTGTTAATTTTTGTTGTTTTTCACTTTATATATTCACTTTGTATGTTGTCTACCTCACTTGCTTTGGCAATGTTAACACATGATTCCCATGCCAATAAAGCCCTTGAATTGAATTGAGAGAGAGAGAGAGAGAGAGAGAGAGAGAGAGAGAGAGAGAGAGAGAGAGAGAGAGAGAGAGAGAGAGAGAGAGAGAGAGAGAGAGAGAGAATAGCTTGGAAGGAGAGAGAGATAGCTTGGAAGGAGAGAGAGAGAGAGAGAGAGAGAGAGAGAGAGAGAGAGAGAGAGAGAGAGAGAGAGAGAGAGTAATGTCTTTACCATTTTGAAACTTCTGTATGTGTAATGTTTACTGTTAATTTTTGTTGTTTTTCACTTTATATATTCACTTTGTATGTTGTCTACCTCACTTGCTTTGGCAATGTTAACACATGATTCCCATGCCAATAAAGCCCTTGAATTGAATTGAGAGAGAGAGAGAGAGAGAGAGAGAGAGAGAGAGAGAGAGAGAGAGAGAGAGAGAGAGAGAGAGAGAGAGAGAGAGAGTGTGCGTGAGTGAGTTGGTGGGGCCCCGGCTCTACGCATTGCCCCACCAACCTACCACCCAGACTAGAAGAAGCACCCTTGGAAACGTGCTGTTTATTATGAAATGTTGTTTATCACAATGATGATGCTGTATGAAGGAATTTCAGCACATGTATATTACATACCAGTGATAAGTAAAAGGGATATGGAATATCTTCCTGCCTGGCCACACACACACGCAACCTATGCACACAAAACTTTGTGTGTGTGTGTGTGGCCAGGAAGACGTTCCATTTCCTTTTGACTTGAAAATAAAGAATAGAGGCTGAGGAGTGACGCGTGTGTCAGAACAGGGTTCACTTCCCTTCCCATGTCAGGGCCTATAAATACAGGGAAAACAGGAAGCTAACCGGGATGAAATAGTGGGCCGACTTCAATCCTAGTAGATACCTTTACCTCAACACTAACACCTAACATTCACATCATACAAATACAGATATACACCCGATGCCCCTATCAAACAACAAAACAAAAACACATGCAGGCTCCTAACACAACTAACCGACCTCCAACAAACTGAAGCATTCTAAAACATACACACTCTATCCTCAGCCATTTCAGTTGCAAAAATGTTTTTTACTTCAGAGTATTTCTCATTGTAAGGTTGTATCTAACATGAAAGTAAACTGGTCTGATATCTGCATTGGATGGCCTGTGACAGATCCCTCCTATTCATGGCAGTAGGCAGCAGGAGAGGTGTACTTGTCAGATACCCATCAGATTTAGGACCAGAGGAACAGGTGGCGTCTCATGCCTCTTTCCACTTGTCTTTAAGTCCAAAGTAAAGCCAATGCCCCAACAGAGGGACCGCAGGGCACGAGCATGAGCATGACCACAGAGGTACTTAGAGTGAGTGTGTCAAAATATTAAGCTACTTCACCAGTGTTATGTGCAGGGCTCTTGATAAATACAAATAATTGTAAGTAGCGCTGCAGGATATGGCCCCAAAAATGTAACGATTATTCTAAATTCTATGATTGTAATTTGGCATGATAAGAAATTAAAAAGCCAGGTAGGACTGATGAATTATGAGTAGGAACCAAAGTTTTGGTCAGTGTTTAACAGGGGCCTTAAATCGCCTCGTTATCGTGAGATGAACGCACTAGCTGTGGGTCGCTCTGGATGGGAACATCTGCTAAATGACTAAATTGTGATGCAAATGTAGTGTTATGTATATTATACACACTATAAATAAGAAAGTATGTGGACACCACTTCAAATTAGTGGCTTTGGCTTTTTCAGCCACAAATTGAAATGGAAACATCTAGGAGCAACAACGGCTCAACCACGAAGTGGTAGGCCACACAAGCTCACAGAATGGGAATTTTGTCTGTCCTCGGTTGTAACACTCACTACCGAGTTCCAAACTGCCTCTGGAAGCAACATCAGCACAATAACTGTTCATCGGGAGCTTCGTGAAATATGGTTTCCATAGCTAAGCAGCCACACACAAGCCTAAGATCACCATGCGCAATGCCAAGCATCGGCTGGAGGGGTGTAAAGCTCGCCACCAATGGACTCTGGAGCAGCGGAAATGCGTTCTCTGGAGTGATGAATCACTCTTCCCCATCTGGCAGGCCTCGGACAAATCTGGGTTTACCTGCCCCAATGCATTGTGCCAACTGTAAAGTTGGAATAATGGTCTGGGGCTGTTTTTCATTGTTTGGGCTAGGCCGCTTAGTTCAGTGGAGGGAAATCTTAACGCTACAGAATACAATGACATTCTAGACGATTCTGTGCTTCCAACTTTGTGGCAACAGTTTGGGTTAGGCTTTTTCCTGTTTCAGCATGACAATGCCCCCATGCACCTCCCAGAAGAGTGGAGGTTGTTATAGCAACAAACGCGGGACCAACTCCATATTAATGCCCATGATTTTGAAATGAGATGTTCAACGAGCAGGTGCCCACATACCTATTGTTATGATGTGTATTCTATGTATTTTATTTATTGTGTTTAGTTTCCTGTTTGAGCCCCAGGAAGAGTAGCCACTGCCTCTGCAGCAGCTAATTAGGGATACTAATCAGTACTACTACTAAAAATCAAATGTGAATTGATGTTTTATTGGATTTTCTTTTAGTTGCACTGGTTCTCCCAAAATAAAACTCCAGGTCGCATAGCAAAATATTTCATTGCATATGTGACCAAATTGGTCGCACTACAGAGACCTGGTTGTCACATGTTTAGAAGATGTGGGCTGTGTCATGGCTTACCTGAATAAGGAACATCTAAACCTAGCCCTATCTATGGAAACACCACAGGACTGTTCGTCGGGAGCTTCATGAAGGTCCGGGAAATCGTTAAAGACTCCAACCACCCGAGCCATAGAATGTTATCTCTTCGTCCGCACAGCAAGCAATACAGGTGGATGAAGTCTGACCCCAACAGGCTTCTGAATAGCTTCTATCACCATGCCATAGACTGCTAAACTAAATAGCTAAATAGCTAAATAGCTAACAAAATAGCTAACAAAATGGATACACAGACTATCTGTGTTGACCTTTGTATTTTAGTCTATGCACACTCACAGGGCCCTACAAACTGATACTCCAGCACACATACGGACACTCACTCGATCATCTGCTCACACACAGAATATGCACATACAGTGGCAAGAAAAAGTATGTGAACCCTTTGGAAGGACCTGGATTTCTGCATAAATTGGTCATCCAATTTGATCTGATCTTCATCTAAGCCACAACAATAGACAAACACAGTGTGCTTTAACTAATAACACACAAATAACTGTATTTTTCTTGTCTACATTGAAAACATAATTTAAACATTCACATTGTAGGTTGGAAAAAGTATGTGAACCCCTAGACTATTGTCTTCTCCAAAAGCTAATTGGAGTCAGGAGTTACCTAACCTGGAGTCCAATCAATGAGTCGAGATTTTAGTTGTTGGTTTGAGCTGCCCTGCCCTATAAAAAACACTCACAAAATTTGAGTTTGCTATTCACAAGAAGCATTGCCTGATGTGAACCAAGACTCGAACAAAAGCGTCTGCTAAATGACTTAAATGTAAATGTAAAAGAGATCTCAGAAGAACTGTTGACTTGCATAAAGCTGGAAAGTGTTACAAAAGTATCTCTAAAAGCCTTGATGTTCATCAGTCCAGGGTAAGACAAATGGTCTATAAATGGAGAAAGTTCAGCACCGTTGCTACTCTCTAGGAGTGGCCGTCCTGCAAATATGACTGCAAGAGCACAGAGCAGAATGCTCAATGAGGTTAAGAAGAATCTTAGAGTGTCAGCTAAAGACTTACAGAAATCTCTGGAAATTCTAACATCTCTGTTGACGAGTCTGCGATACGTAAAACACTAAACAAGATTGGTTTTCATGGGAGGACACCACGGAAGAAGCCACTACTGTCCAAAAAAAGCATTACTGCACGTCAGAAGTTCGCGAAAGAGCACCTGGACGTTCCACAGCACTACTGGCAAAATATTCTGTGGACAGATGAAACTACAGTTGAGTTGTTTGGAAGGAACACACAACACTATGTGTGGAGAAAAAAAAGACACAGCACACCAACATCAAAATCTCATCCCAACTGTAAAGTATGGTGGAGGGAGCATCATGGTTTAGGGTTGATTTGCTGCCTCAGGGCCTGGACAGCTTGCTATCGTCGACGGAAAAATGAATTCTCAAGTGTATCAAGACATTTTGCAGGAGAATATAAGGCTATCTGTCTGCCAATTGAAGCTCAATAGAAGTTAGGTGATGCAACAGGACAACGACCCAAAACACAGAAGTAAATCAACAACAGAATGGCTTCAACAGAAGAAAATATGCCTTCTGGAGTGGCCCAGTCAGAGTCCTGACCTCAATTCGATTTGAGATGCTGTGGCATGACCTTGAGAGAGGTTCACACCAGACATCCCAAGAATATTGCAGAACTGAAACAGTTTTGTCAAGAAGAATTGTCCAAAATTCCTCCTGACCGTTGTGCAGCTCTGATCCGCAACTACAGAAAACGTTTGGTCGAGGTTATTGCTGCCAACGGAGAGTCAACCAGTTATAAATCCAAGTGTTCACATACTTTTCCCACCCTGCACTGTGAATGTTTACAAGGTGTGTTCAATAAAGACATGAAAACCTCTAACTGTTTGTGTGTTCTTAGTTTAAGCAGACTGTGTTTGACTATTGTGACTTGAAGATGAAGATGCATGCACTCACTGTATATAGACTTTTTTCCCCCTACTGTATTATTGACTGTATGTTTTGTTTATTCCATGTGTAACTCTGTGTTGTTGTATGTGTTGAACTGCTATGCTTTATCTTGGCCAGGTCGCAGTTGCAAATGAGAACTTGTTCTCAACTAGCCTACCTGGTTAAATAAAAGTGAAATACAATTTCTTTTTAAAGTTATGACCAATTTATGGAGAAATCCAGGTAATTCCAAAGGGTTCACATACTTTTTCTTGCCATTGTACATGTATACTGACTCTACACACACCCACTCACATACAATCACTATATACGCTGCTGGCTATACATACAGTGCATTCGGGAAAGTATTCAGACTATTTTCATTTTTCCACATTTTGTTACGTTACAGCCTTATCCTAAAATGTATTAATTAAAACATTTTCCTCAAACTACACACAATACCCCATAATGACAAAGCGAAAAAAGGGTTTTTAGACATTTTTGCAATTTTATTACAAATAAAAAACATTTGCATAAGTATTCAGACCCATTGCTATGAGACTCAATTTAGCTCAGGTGCATCCTGTTTCCATTGATCATCCTTGAGATGTTTCTACAACTTGATTGGAGTCCACCTGTGGTAAATTAAATTGATTGGACAGGACTTGGAAAGGCACACACCGGTCTATATAATGGTCCCACAGTTGACAGTGTATGTCAGAGCAAAAACCAAGCCATGAGGTTGAAGGAATTGTCCATAGAGCTCCGAGACAGGATTGTGTCAAGGCACAGATCTGGGAAAATGTACCAAAAAATGTCTGCTTCATTGACGGTCCCCAAGAACACAGTGGCCCCCATCATTCTTAAATGGAAGAAGTTTGGAACCACCAAGACTCTTCCTAGAGCTGGCCGACCGGCCAAACTGAGCAATCAGAGGAGAAGGGCCCTGATCAGGGAGGTGACCAAGAACCCGATGGTCACTCTGACAGAGCTCCAGAGTTCCTCTATGGAGATGGGAGAACTTTCCAGAAGGACAACCATCTCTGCAGCACTCCATCAATCAGGCTATTATGGTAGGGTGGCAAGACGGAAGCCATTCCTCAGTAAAGGGCACATGACAACCTGCTTAGAGTTTGCCAAAAGGCACCTAAAGGACTCTCAGACCATGAGAAACAAGATTCTCTGGTCTAATGAAACCAAGATTGAAATCTCTGGCCTGATTGCCAAGCATCACATCTGGAGGAAATCTGGCACCATCCCTACAGTGAAGCGTGGTGTGCCAAGCTTGTAGCATCATACCCAAGAACACCCGCAGCTGTAATTGCTGCCAAAGGTGCTTCAACAAAGTACTGAGTAAAGGGTCGGAATACTTATGTAAATGTGATATTTCAGTCGCAGGTCTGTGGAGATCTTCACAATTGCTATAATAATCTGCACAGAATCTTGCATTTTAGTAATTTAGCAAAGTGGTACTATTTATGACAAACTGGCAGGGACTGGGAGACTAGTCAGGACTGAGGGAAAGGTGAACGGAGCAAGTACAGAGAGATCCTTGATGAAAACCTGCTCCAGAGCTCTCACGACCTCAGACTGGTGCAAAGGTTAACCTTCCAACAGGACAACGACCCTAAGCACACAGCCAAGACAATGCAGGAGTGGCTCTGAGACAAGTCTGAGGGTCCTCGAGTGGTCAAGCCAAAGCCCGGACTTGAACCATATCCAACATCTCTGAAGAGACCTGAAAATAGCTGTGCAGCGACGCTCCCCATCCAACCTGACAGAGCCTGAGAGGATCTGCAGAGAAAAATGGGAGAAACTCCCCAAATACAGGTGTGCTAAGCTTGTAGCGTCATACCCAAGAAGACTCAATCCTGAAATCGCTGCCAAAGGTTCTTCAACAAAGTATTCAGTAAAGGGTCTGAATACTTATGCAAATGTGATTTCAGTTTTGAAAAAATGTTTTTGCTTTGTCATTGTGGGGTATTGTGTGTAGATTGATGAGGGAAAAAAATGATTTCATCCATTTTAGAATAAGGCTGTAACATAACATAATGTGGAAAAAGTCAAGGGGTCTGAATACTTTCCCGAATGCACTGCATATACACCTCTACCAATCCAGTACCAATCTACCAATCCACATTGTGAATGTGGTACTGGAACTGACCCTGTATATAGTATGCTTACTTACCTTATCGTGTTCTTATTTCTATATCTTGTGTGTTTTTGTTCTACCTTGTTATTTTGAGTATTACATTGTTATTGATTACTGCATTGTTGGGGTTACGAAAGGATGAAGGAATTCCAATGTACTCGTGCATGTGACATTAAAACTTGACACTTAAAACTTGATCATGCTTTTTAGTCCATGATTAGGCTTAGTCTGTGTCCGGGAAACTGAGATACCTGATAACTGTTTGGCCTTCTTACTCCTATGCTGCAAACATGTCTTAGCGTAGGAGATGAGATGACAGTCCCTGAGCACCTTAGTACCATCCCATATAACGGTGTCTGTCTGGAATGGAGCATAGCATGTGAATGCATGATGGAAATCTCATTTGGAGCTGAGAAGGTAAGTGTGTATACAACACGGAGGTCTTGATTCATGTCTTTTAGCCATCCTGCTCCGCTTCCTTTTCTCGGTCAGACAGGACTGTAGCCAGACTCGGTGTAGCCAAAATAGGCGGGGAGAGGAAGAAGGGTCAGGCAAGTAATGATGTAGTGATGGCAGGTGTGTCTTTCATCTGTGTGTGTTCTTCACTCTCCCTCTCTCCTTGTTCCTCCTCCCCTCTCAATGCACTCTTCCATGTTTCTCCTTTCCCTTCTCTCTCTCCCTCCTGTTCTGCCTCTGCTCCATACCAACCAAAATGTCCAACGTTCTGATATCATCCACTGAGAGCAAGACGTTGCACAAAGCATTTTATTTCTAAACATGTTCAAGCTGGTGAGAGGAAAACCATGGAGACGTTGCAAGGCATAGAGGGAGTTGCCATTTTTATGGATAACATTTTGGTATATGCAAATACCATGGAGGTGCACGACGGGCGTTCAACAGGAAAAGTGTTTCCGCAGGGAAACACAGCTACGCTTCCTGGGACACCTCATCGATCCATCAGAAGTCAGGCCTGATCCAGAGAAAGTGGAGGTCATCAGGCAGCTATCCCCACCAGAGAACGTGCAGGAGTTCTTTGGATGGTTAACTACCTAGGGAAGTATATCCCCAACCGTTCCACCCCGGGCCAACCACTGCATGAGCTCCTGAAGTCAAAGACAGCGTGGACATGGGACTACACACAGCAGACGGCGTTCCAGTGCCTCAGCGTTTCCCCCGTCCTGACGTTCTACGACAGCAACAGAGCCACCACAGTCTCAGCAGACGCAAGCAGCTATGGGCTTGGCAGTGTACTACTATAGCCAGTGGCATACTGCTCTAGGTGGCTCACAGAGGCAGAAACCAGATACGTGCCAATCGAAAAGTAGCGTCTGGCGACCGTTTGGCCCTGTGAGAAGTTTGAGAAATACATGTACGGCCTGGAGCACTTCAAGTTAGTGACAGACCACAAGGCCTTGGTCCCACTAATGAACAGCAAAGACTTGGATAATGTGGCATTACCATGCCAAAGACTACTCATGCTGTTCAAACCCACAGCAGAGTATGCACCAGGAAAAACCTTGGTCGTGGCGGACACGGTCAAGGAGTCCGTTGACACGCACAACAACAAAAAAGGACAGACACAGACATGCTGAGCGTTACGCCACAGCTAAACATCAACAACATACCTGCTACACAAGAGAGAAATGGAAAACATCAGAGTTGCCCTCGGAGCCGATGATCAAGTAAATCAGGTCAGACTGGTCTGAGCATGTGAGTAAAACCCCAGTCACAGTCAGAGTTTTCCCCAGTGAAACAGAACTGTCAGAGTACAATGGTGAAGTCCCAGGGGGGAACCGCCACAGGAGGCTGCTGAGGGGAAAGCAGCTCATTATAAATGGCCAGAACGGAACGAATTAAATGGCATCAAACATCTGGAAACCAGGTTTTTTGATGTATTGGATACCATTCCACACATTCCGTTCCAGCCATTGCCATGTGCCCGTGGTCCCCAATTAAGGTGCCACCAAATCTCCTGTGGGAACCGCACAGTAGTACCACAGACAAAGAGGGCAGACATTGTTGATAGAATACACAATGGACATCAAGGTCTGACCAGGGGTGGAAAAGGTACCCAATTGTCATACTTGAGTAAGAGTAAATATACCTTAATAGAAAATGAAGTAAAAGTGAAAGTCAGACAGTAAAATACTACTTGAGTAAGTCTGAATTTGTTTTTTTTTAATATGCTTAAGTAATAAAAGGACATGTAATTGCTCAAATATACCTAAGTAAATCAAAAGTAAAAGTATAAATAATTTCAATTTCCTTGTCACGCAAGCCAGAAGGCACAATTCATGTTTTTTATTTTACTTACGGATAGCCAGGGGCACACTCCAACACTCCAACACACATAATTTACAAATGAAGCATTTAGTGAGTCTGACAGATCAGATATGCACGTAAATTGGACCATTATCCTGTCCTGCTAAGCCTTCAAAATGTAGGGGAAATGTATGGAGTAAAAAGCACCTTATTTTCTTAAAGAAATAGTCAAATAAAGTACAGATACCTCCAAAAACTACTTAAGTAGCTCTTTAAAGTATTTTTTATGAAGTACTTTACACCACTGGGTCTGACTAAATGGTGAGAGAAAGCCTCAATATGGTGGCCGGGGATCTCATCAGTGGTAAAGACAAAGATCCTGTGTTATCAGTCTTGTTGTGAGCTTAGAAAGGCACAACAAAACAAGCCACTAATCTCTGTCACTCCCCGACAGACCTTGGAAAGGAGTTGCTCTGGATCTACGTGAGCGTGACAAACAACACTATCTGATCATGAGGGGCGGCAGGTAGCCTAGTGGTTAGAGAGTTGGACTAGTAACCGGAAGGTTGACAAAAATCTGTCATTCTGCCCTTGAACAAGGCACTGTTCCTAGGCCGTAATTGAAAATAAGAATTTGTTCTTAACTGACTTGCCTAGTTAAATAAAGGTACATTAAAATATATATATATATGCTACACAAGGTTAATCAAGATACTACACAACTACAAGCACACAGGTCACCATGAAGATGAAGGGAACCTCCACAAGGTATGACATTGCAGATGAGTCATTACTGACAATGGGCCCAAATTCTCGAGTAACTGAGAAATGGCAAAGCAGCTTGACTTTAAGCACATTACTTCCCGGTAACGCACCACCCTCAGGGTAGGTGCAGACCACAATAGAAGATTCTAAAGCAGAAAGACCTGCTGGTTGTTCTCCTGTGCTACAGGTCAATCCCATGCAACAAAAAAAAACACAAAAAAAACACACAACTCTAAGAGGCCCTACAAAAAAACACATCAAACTAAAGGATGCGTTGGAAAAGAGGAAACAGAACCTTCTACTACAACCAACGTCACAGTCGCTACCGGGAGAAGCCGTGGTGAAAAGAGAAATGTACATGTGAAATCTTGCATTGCTTTATTGTCCTTTCAAAACCTTTACAGGAACTGTGTTTCTGTTAATTGCTGTTGTGAAGTACAGTTGTCTTCATTGCGGTTACACTCATTTGTTAGGAAATGTGTGAAAGTTAAAGGTGAAGATATCATACTATGCACGACAGTGTCACGGCATGTTGTAGTGTCACGGGCATTCTTGTGAGACGTAAAACAACGTACCTGGAAAGCTACTCCTCGGATTGGACATTCACTTTATATTAAAGCCCTGACCACTCCGTGTCTTAGCCTGCTGAGCTAAAGGCCACTCCGCACCATGGCAGTAATACAACAGGAACCAATGAGGATGGGGTGTAGCTCCCTCTTCCTCATTCTCCTCCTCTGACCGTGGAAGAGGATACAAGGGAACTGACAACAGTGGCAACAATAGAGTTCCGGCCCTGGTGCCTGGTGTCCCCCGAAGCCAGGAGCATAGAGAGATGGTTTTTCACCAGTGTTTAGCTGACTCACCAACCCCCAACCAGATTTCAACCACTTTCTGTGGAGATTATTAGCGAGCGGTCTTTCGTTTCATGCACAGAAACCAAGCTGTTCTGTTGTGACAAAACATTTGAAAGAATGTTGAACAAACATAAACACTAAATAAAGATGGCTAAAAACAGGGTGAAATCGAAAGAGCTTTTAGTATGTTGATAGGAATCGCTGATTATCTTAGCACCTGCCTAGAAAACATCTCCATTTAATTGATAGGAAGGAGCTTGAGTAGCCCATTGACAGCATTCGCCCCGTCCCAAGATGAACATAAGGGAAGTAGAGAATCACAAGCAGAGGGCTCTGTTTGTTTTCTGAAGAGATGGCTTTTGACAAGTAGCGCCACAATCAGTTGGCACAGGGCGCAATCAGCCACAGGAAACTAGGGAAGGACACTTTGAGGGGCGCAGGCAGGCCCCCTCTCTGCAGCCTCTGCTCGGCGGGGTAAACAGGACGCAGAGTTACTCTGTGACTCCAGCTGCGCGTCTCAGCCACTCCCAGACCTGTGTATACAACCACATCCTGTTTTGACCCAGCTCTCTGGCCAATCCAGAGCAGCCATCTTCAGATGGCCACCACTCAGTCAAACCCTCTCTCTTCCACTCCAGGGGTCAGGGTGTCAATGGGAAAGAGTTGGTTGGTCTTCCTCGCTCCCCAGATGACATGACAAATGTTCAAAGTTCAAAGTTGAGTGCAAGATTGTTTTAAAAAATAAAGTCAGGTGAACAGCAGGTAGGCCTGAGGTCTGAAGTTTAGTGGCATGACTGCGACTTGCTATCATTTTGATACACAGTCATGTTGATTTCTGTTTTGGTTCCACTCACAGAGTGCGATGAAAGGAGCCACACGCCCCTTTGCAATACCCCCCTCGCCCATGACACACACACAAACACACACACACACACACTCTATCTCACAGTTCAGAGTGTACTCAACAACACCATGTCCAACGAGCTTAGCAGCTTGCTCATCTTAACCCCCACTTTTAGCACCAACGAACAAGAGGATTTGTTAAGATTTTACTCAGGCTGGACAGCTGCAGGAAGAGGGAGAAAAAGGAGGGGAGGGCTGTTGTGATAAAAGAGAGAGAAGGAGAGTATCAGGCTTCAGATCAGTAATAGTTCATTGGACCATGTTTAGACCTGGTTATTTCCCACCGGGCACACCACGTCATTTCAACGTGGAAATGTGGGTCATATTTGGTTGAGACGCTGATCAATGAGATTTCAACCTTTATTCACCCACTCAAAAAGACAGCCAGAAGTTTGTTGTATACCCCATGTGTTATCACTGTGCTTTCAACCATCTGAAAGCACAACCAAGTTTCCAACAGAAAAACGATGTCAGATTTTTGGTTGAGTTGTCATCCAAATGGGTTATCACTGCGCTTTCAACCATTTAAAACACACAACAAAGTTCAAATGGGAACACAAGGTCAGATTATTATTTGTTTATGTGCTATCGCTGCACTTCCTCTAATAGCACAGCCAAATGACCTGGATGGCAGTTGAGACTACATAGTAGATACTGCAAGTGATCAGGCAGCCTAGCGGTTGAGTCGCTGGCTCGAATCTCTGAGCCAACTAGGTGAAAGATCTGTTGATGTGCGCTTGAGCAAGGCACCTAACTCAAATTGCTCCTGTAAGTCTCGCTGGATAAGAGCATCTGCTAAATCAGTGGTTCACAAACTGTGGGGCGCACCCGGTGGGGGGAGCAGAGGTTTTTTTGGGGGGGGGGGGGGGCATGTCAACTAGCCCATGTCAGCTAACGTTTTTTAGCCCATAGACTTTGTTGTAACATTTGAGTTACTCAAATGTCACACAAATTGGACATTGCAAGATGGACAGAATTTCACAAAAATTTGCTTTCAAATTGAAAAATTCTCTGCACCCCATGACAAAATGTGTAGAATTGCAGGAAATAACATTTAAACCTGCAAAATGTTCTCTCCGTCAACAGGAAGGGTGTGAACAGTTTGTCATAAATAGTGCCCGTAGAAGTAGGGTGCGGGATGTTCCCCAATGCCGAAAGAGACTGAGTGAAAAAGTTTGGGAACCACTTTGCTAAATTACTCAAATGCAAGATTCTGTGCAGATTATAGCAATTGTGAAGATCTCCACAGACCTGCGACTGAAATATCACATATACATAAGTATTCCGACCCTTTACTCAGTACTTTGTTGAAGCACCTTTGTAGAAGGTGCTCAATTTCCAGTCTCATAGCAAAGGGTCTGAATACTTATGCAAATAAGGTTTGCATTGTTTTACATTTTTAATACATTTGCAAAGTTTTCTACAAACCTGTTTTTGCTTTTGCATTATGGGGTATTGCGTGTAAATTGATGATTAAAAAACAAAATATATTTTAAAATAAGGCTGTAAAGGAACAAAATGTGGAAAAAGTCAAGGGGTTAGAATACTTTCCGAACGTTGAAGATCTGACGTTGTTTCAAAGGCACAAATTCAACATATTTTATACAAGGTTTGTCTATATTGAAAATGGGTTACACTGACATAATCCTGAGGTTGAAATTTCACTCTCAAAACAAGTTTATGTTGAGGACTTTTTTCAAACTCAGTGTATTTTCCACATCACAATACGTTGACATATGTTGATTCAACCCGTTTGTTCCCAGTGGGTTGAGATCTTTCACATTTGATAAACAGCATGGAAAATGGGGATGTATCCCCCAAGTCTAAGGTTCAGTGCGGTGGACTAGCATGAACTAGTGTAGCTTAGCATCCTGGTTTGGATGTTTGGGCTGGCACATGGAGGCTAGCAGAACCAGACAGAGTAGGGGTAGGATAGGGGCCCACAGGGTCAGGTGCTGACTGGGACCCATGCTCCCCATGGGGGGCCAGCGGCCCTCCCAGCTCTCAGGAGAAGTGCTCCCCCCATTTATACAGTTTCTTCTCCCTAACCATCAGTTTTTTCTGAAAGAGGGGGAGGTGGTACTTGAGAGGCAGGTTATTCTCAACGGATCTTCCTCCAACACAGGAACACTCAATTTCAGTTTCTCATTATGCTTATTGCATAAGTAAAATACAGAAAATAAAACAGATTTCAGAATTTAGGAGCAGTGGTGCAGATTTGTTAACATACGCTTCTCCTTGAATCTATTTTGCACAACACAGGGTCTCATTGAAGGGGGGGGGGGTGAAAGTGATAGAGAATTACCATATATATACAGGCATCAGTGAGATGGATTAGAGCTGGTCTTTAGAGCCAGATAATGTATGCTGTGGGAACTACGCCCCAGGCTTTAGAGAAAACACCCTGTAGGATCTCTCCCCTTTTCTAGCCTGGCACATGAATCCCTAGATGATATATCGCCAAACAGCACCGCAACCTCCTCCTAGGCAACAATCTGCTAGCTAGTGTCAGACCACGTGATTCCCTTTCTGTGATAGCAGGGGTTGGCCTATCTAGGAGGGTTCAGGGGGCCCAGCAACAAAAGTAAATGGGCCCCATCGATTTGAGCCCCATGTCCCATCTACTTACCATAAATATCAAGCGAGCAGCCCAAAGACCCCAACCCCAGGTGGAAGACAACACATTAATTACGGTTCTGATTTATTATGAAAAAAATATATTTTTTGGGACATAGACATATATACAATTCTCTTCATAAATACAAATGATGTACAAAAAAATTAAATAGAAAAGAATATCTCATGGTTATGTACACATTGCATTGTTAAATTAAAGAGGACAATAATACAAATATTAAAACAAAAAAAACTATTTGGTTTCAAATTAAAAAGAACAACCTCTTTGGAGTCCTTCACTCTGTAAAAGAATAAACATTTTTAAAGATCCAGCACTGTCGGTAAAAAAAAAAAAAAAAAGAGGTTATTTTTATAATCGGGGAAGCAGACTTTATGCACTTCATTCAAGTCAAGGGAATGCCATAAAAATCACTGGGTGTTTGGCAAGATGGGAAGCTGTAAATGGAAAGACAGTGAGAAAATCAAACTGTACAAATGACATGTACTACGACTTTCAACTGTTCTCGAATAAGACTTTCTGGTGTGTTTGTAAAAAAAAATATATACTCCGAAAGAGACGGAAAAAAACATGTACAGCATCAAACAAACACATAAAAGAACACATACAAAATGTCAGTGTGTAAGATCAGTACCATTTTTCCTTAAGTCATAGCATAATTTAAAGATCAGGCACTTGATAAGATTGAGTTTCCTAAGTATACTGTACATGTAATGCTCTGAAAGATAGGGCACATTGGTGATTTATTTCCATAGGGAAAAGGGGGTCCAGTTTAGGGACCAGAAGGCCTAGATATTACATACGGCCACTACAAACTCAGATATTAATAGACAATTGTCCAGCTAAGCTTTCAGTAAACCTTCATCTTCAGTTCTTTGATATCTTCAACATTGTTCCCCACCTTGACACCAAAAAAAAACTAGCCCAGATAGGACATTTTCCTGGCCTTGGTGTTCATTTTGATTCTCAAGTGGATTGCAGTGATATCTTATTCATAGTTTGTTAAAAAAAAAGAAGAAAAAAGGCCTCTAGATTATTTGAGATGTTGTTTTCTTTTCGATAAGGCATCAGGAGAGAAAAAGGTCCTGCTTCTCTGTGATTGGTGAATCCTTGGCACTCTTCAGAATAAAGTTTTCTTTTTGTTAAAATTTAACAGAAAGCAAATTATATTAGAATTAAAAATGTAGTGCAAATTATGCCGGAACATTCTTTCTACTCTCCACCCCCACTTTTCACGTATTGTATCCAAAATTGTCAATGTTGTCAAACAGTTCATTTTTAATGAGCAGCATGAATAAATATTAAATAATACATGTTGATTTAATATATCCTCTTCAATTCTTTGAATTGTCTTTGAAAGATTGTAAACATGATCAGGCAAAGCCCTTGTTGGTCACTGTACTCTTGGTGTCTGAATACTGTGTTAAACCTAAAAGGGGGGAAAATTATAGAGGAGAAAGTTACCAATCAAATCTTGAAAATGTTAGCTGAGAAACTTCCAAAACTCTTAATAATAACCAGTTTGAATGGGAGGAGCTGCTTACCTCAGTAGCAAAGACACACTGTTCAGCTTGCTGTTCTGTCTGGATGATGAAAACTGGGTGGTACAAGCCTTCTTTAGAGAAGCTCATTGGTGGAACCATTATGCTGCCTTCTGACTTCCTGTTGAAAAGAGATAGAGGGAGGGAAAGGAGGTCAGGTTCCACAGGCGCGATGGAATCATGCAACAGCAAAAACAGTGGATCCCATGATCTCCAATACAAAGTTGAGGGTTTCAAAAATCTGATAAAGCCTGAGCGTCACATAGTGAGAAATCAAATTGTAACATCTTGCTGGGTTCAATACAAGCAATCCAAACTCTAGGACACTGGTGAGACTCCGCTTCATTGGCACAACGCCGTTTGAGTTTGACGAGGTATACTTACTGGTCAAATTTGTTCTTGGCATGACGGTCCTCCTCCTTGGCCAAGTTGTAGTCAATCATCTTCTGCTTGTAGGCCTTGCCTCCGTTTTTGTCTGCGGGGCCAGAGGTCAGTGCTGCGTCCTTATTGGACACCTTGTAATGGCCGCCAGGGATGAGGAAGGCTTCCTTCTCTCTGAGGCTGGACAAGGGGTTGGAACCACCTATGGGACGGTTGTTGACAGTCTCCAGGTCGTTACGGACAGAAGACGCCATGGCCTTCCGCCCGCGCCTTATCTGGCTTAGGACCACGATGGCAGCACACACCACCAGGGTGAGGGTGACCAGGCCCAGGGCGAAGGAGACAACCAGGACTGCGGGCAAGCCGTCAGCCTTGGGCTTGGAGGTGGGTTTGAGGCTAAACTCGCATCGGGAGCCCATGAAGCCGGCCGGGCACTGGCACACAGGTCCGGAGAAGTGTGTGTAGCAGGTGCCTCCATTCTGGCAGGGGAAGATGGAGCAGGCATCGGCGCGGACGCTGCAGTCCTTCCTGGTGAAGCCCAGGGTGCAGGTGCAGGTAAAGTCGTTGACGCCGTCCACGCAGGTCCCGGCGTTGTGGCAGGGGTTGCGGGCACAGTCGTCGATATTGATCTCGCAGCGCAGCCCAGTGAAGCCAGGACGACAACGGCACATCAGGCTGTGGCCCAGATCCAGGCACTGGCCACCTATTACAGAGATAGACGCAGACTCAGCATGTTTATCAACACTTGAAGTGCAGGTATGAGTGGCAAAGCTTCTTATGGAAGGCAAATATATACTGTGTACATTTTCTTCCTACACCAACAGGAATTTAGCCAATTACAGATAAGCTTGTGCTCATTCCCACATGATGTACAGTTACAGTGTAGCTAATGAGGACCCAGGGGGGGCAAAATAGCCCACAACATTCTAAGACTAGGTTTTTTTCCACCTCATAATGACAGCTATATCTCACCCCTTATATCAGTCTGAGCCAAGATTCTTTTGTACCATGCCTATGCTGCATTTTTTTTACATTTTAGGCTCGGTCTGGATGCATGTCAAAACAAAACTGAGATTGTGGAAAGAAGAAAATCATTTCTAAAAACTCATGATGGTAACTGCCAAAGAATGTGTCCGCAGCACGGTCGGTTGAGTTTTGTTGTCCAGGCGGACAGATAAGAGTTTGTGAGCGGCTCCAGCATAACAATCAGAAGTCCTGGTAGGTTTCCCCTCACCAAGACAGTGGATGTGATGTGAGGGGGATGCTTACCGTTAGCACAGGGGTTGTTGCTACAGCGGTCAATCTTCTTCTCGCAGTTGGAACCCATGTAGCCGGCAGGACAGCGGCAGGAGTAACCACCGGTCACCTGCTCCATGCAGGTGCCACCGTTGAAGCAGGGCCCGTCGGCACAGGTCATCGCACTGATCTCACAGTTCTTCCCGTAGAAGCCTTGGGGGCAGGTGCAGGTGTAGTCATTCTCCCGATCCTGGTCATTTAAAAAGGTGGCGTTTCATATTGGACAATAAAAGACATGGACTGTGGGTAGCAACATTTCATCCTGAGAGATAAATGCAACACGGAACTTACATTGCAGCTGCCTCCGTTCTTGCAGGGGTTGCTGTCACACTCGTTGGTTTCGATCTCACAATTGTTGCCACTGAAGCCCGGCCTGCAGGTACAGGTGTAGCTGCCCTGGCCTGTGTTGGTGCAGGGAGCATCGTTCATGCAGGGCTTGTGGTTGGTGCAGTAGTTGAGGTCCTGGTTGCAGAACAGTCCTCCCCAGCCCTCTTTACAGTCGCACTGCCACGGCTGGCCGCAGGTGCCATGCAAGCAGCCAGGATAGCGGACACACTCGTCACAGAGGGGTCCCTGCCACCCAAGGCGGCACTTGCACTCGCCAGGGGCCTCACAATAACCATGCTTCTCACTACAGCCAGACCAGCAGATGGCTTTAGAGATAAGGGGGAAAAGTTGAATGAGTGTTCCCCTTTCTAATCACAGAACAACCACCCCTTCACTGAGCTCAGACACATAAACTATTTGTTAAGTACTAAACTAAGCAGCTGGTACGCACACAAAAGGAACACATGCCATATGTGTTCACGCAAGGGAGTGCACATTAAGTTCCAACGCGTGTCCCTGTTAAACCATACACTCAGCTCCCATTGTTGGCCCGAACAAAGGATGCAAACTCTATATTTGAAAAGACAGAAGCAGTTGTTTTTTTTACCAGAATATGTCGTTGAAATGTCTGAATTAACTATTTCGAGAATTCTGAATAACAACCTTAAACAGATCTGGCCTTATGAGTTTTTAAAAAACGTTGTAGTCCTTCTGTACACTTACGTTCTGAGCAATATTCTCCTTTCCAACCCGACAGGCACATTCTGGTGCCCGCGGCATCACAAGTATAGTGTCCGAATGGGTCGTCACGGGGACGGCAGTAGTCTGAGCAGCTGTCACCGTGGTAATGTTCATCACAGACAACGTGGTAAGAAAAACGAAGTTCACTTTTCTCTTCAAAATGAACATCCTGTGACCAATCCTCGCCAATGTCGAGTCGTCTACGGGTGGCCAAACGGCTGATCAAGTTATTCTGGTTTTCTATTAAAGAGAGAGACATTGAGCAGACGAAAAATAAAATACATTCCTAAAATCCAATCTTGTGAGGTAATCACTTTTTAAAATCTATATGTAATTTTCTAATAAAATATTATCGCATTTTTGCAAATAAGTAAAACGTGTCTATACTCAAACGCTTGTTCTGGGAATGACTGTTAGAGGAATATCCAAGCCACTTTCCGCCCCCTAGAGGTAGTGTGCACTGAAGGCCACCTACCTGTGGACTGGCCGTCGGAGGACTCTGCGTTCCAGGCTTCAACAATGAGCGAGAATGTACCCTACAAGCCACACAGGAAAAAATATATACTTTGTCAAAAAGCTGTAAAAGGTGAGATTATTTAAAGTGTAAACTCTTCATGAAAATCTATATGCCATTACCCAATCTATGAAATGTACCACCAGGAATTAACCATTAAAGGCCCAGTGCAGTAAAAAACGTGATTTCCCTATGTTTTAAATATATTTCCATAATACAGTGACATTGTGAAAATTATTTTAGTGTAAGAGGTGTTCGTAAAGACTGCCTGAAATTTCCACCTGTATTGGTGAGATGGAGGTTTGGCCTGCCTGACAGACATCACCAGGTGGTACATTAGTTAATAGACTAATAAGAGAGTTCCCCACTCCCAGTCAGTCCTAGCAAAATTCTCACATGCGAAATTGCTCTTTTACTACTAAGAAGCCATTTTTTGTTTCTTCTTGACCATTTATTTGAAAACAATCACAGGAAGGCACTTAATTGTTACCCAGAAAGGATTTGATATTGAGATAAAAACGACTGCATTGGACCTTTAATTTCCCATCAGCTCTATGGTATATTGAGTATGTGTACAGTAGGCTACTTACCGGCCACTTGAAATGGAAAGGCACTCTGATGGGTGCGCTACTGGAGATGGAGCTCGGGTCGACACTGAAGATTTCGGTCAGTCCCATGCCATAAGTGCAGGGGGGCTCAGGTGAGATGACATCTTGGGAATGTTTAAGGCAGACTCGGAAGAATATCTGGCAGTCCCTAGACCGTTTACAAACACTACGGGTACTACTGAAGGAGTGTACTTTCAACTCAAACACACCGGACGACTCGACCTATAGGAAAGAATAAGTACATATCAGTGCGTAAAAGGCGCGACTGCACAGGTTACCAACTCATAACATAACTATGAATCTTTTATATGTACTCACCAGTTGCGTTGATATCAACGCCAAAAAACACAATAACAAACGAGCCATTCTGGGAAGTATTTCTTCGTCTGCTATGAAATTTTAGCAGACAGCGCCAGATATCCAATATAGAGGGGAAATGTATTGTATCCCAAAACAAGAAGAGAAATATCATGTGCGAAATGTAAAAATAGAGCGCACTTCTTGTCAGATTTGTTTAGTCTTCAGACGATACCTAATAGAAATGGAGCTCAACGAAAATAAAATCCCTTTGCTCTACGGAGCAGTTGCACTCTGGACTTCTACCTTTAGTTACGTGAAGTGGAACGTGCACAAGGGATTTTATACCGCCTTCCAGCATCAGAGGGGGGAGGAAGTGGGCGCGAATGAGGGGAGTGTGTCAAAGGCTGTGCAGACTTGGATGCAATTTGGGGACTGTTTACGATGTGCTTTGATTCTGTGTCACCAAACTGGATAAGGTAATATAACGAAATACAAAGTTTAAGGCTCTATGGATACTTCAGCCACATACCTGAACGAAATGTGAAGAAATAGGCTATATATATATATATATATATATATATATACACACGTTGAAAGAACTGCGCACCTTGATTGCGAAGAGACCTAACCTACACTAGTGTGATTTTTAAAAAAACAAACATATGTTGATCTATGATTAGACATTCATTTCAAGACGTAGTAAATTACATGACTGGATACATGCAATGTTGAATACACTTTATCGATGGGGAAATGTAGGTTTGCTGTGTAAGCGTGATGGGGTCATAATGTGATTGGCCATGAAACATCCCCAGTGACTTTACTTCTATTATTATGCAGTGGTTAGTTTTCTCTTCTTTTTGTTTTCTTCAGCGTGCCGCGTGCCACCCTATTCTTCATGGATGTTTTCATCCTTTTCTCCTGGGAGGGAGGACAATGACCGTGTACGGAGGAGGGGGCTTCGCGCACACCACTTTAATTCAGCCCCAGAATTGTAATTGTTCTGACGCGTGTGAGGCCTCAAACCGGCAGACTTCGGAGCGAGATATTTTATTGTGTCATCGAAAGATTCGGAGGAGTAGCACTGGAAATGTCAGATAATTGCTTTTGTATGACGAGGGGGGGGGGTCATGACTACAGCTGTATGATAATCAACGGCACCTGGCTATGCAACCCACCTTCTCCTTCCACAGGCTGGGCTACACAACGTCTTCGCTGCGTATTAAGCACGCAATAAGCCCCCATTGTCAGAGAAGGAAAAGTGAACAATTTCCATAGGTAGGCACTTTAATCGTCTAAATAGCATTGTTTTTGACTGGACAGATTAGGGGGTAGCCTATCCTACACCACAACACAGCTAATGATGTAGGATATGCTACCATATATCATGCTGCTCGGGTCCAGGCAGAGTAAGTAGCATACAATCCATTCCACTTTTGTATATTTAAAATGTAGGCCCATAAATATCGCTACAATTATGTCTACGCGCATGCGTGCAGGCAGGAGATGAGCATGATATCAGTCAATATGAATAAATCCTGTCCCTCGTTAGGTCAGTACAGGTGCACCAAAGCTGGGACCGAGAGACTGAAAAACAGCGTCTATCTCAAGGCCATCAGAGAGTTAAATAGTCGACACTAGCCGGCCCCTGCCCAGTACCCTGTCTTCAACTTTAGTCACTAGATGACTACCACCCGGCACCGTGGAGGCTGCTGCCCTATGTACATATTCATAAAACACTGGCCACTTTAATAATGGAACACTGGTCACTTTAAATAATGTTTACATCGTGTTTTACCCACTTCATATGTATATACTGTATTTGTGGAGTTTCTCCCATTACTCTGCAGATTCTCTCAATCTTTGTCAGATTGGATGGGGAGCGTTGCTGCAGAGCTATTTTCTCCAGAGATGTTGGATCAGGTTCAAGTCCGGGCTCTGGCTGGGCCACTCAAGGACACTCAGAGACTTTTCCCGAAGCCACTTCTGCATTGTCTTTGCTGTGTGCTTAGGGTCGTTGTCCTGTTGGAAGGTGAACTTTCACCCCAGTCTGAGGTCCTGTGTGCTACGGAGCAGGTTTTCATCAACAGTCTTTATGTACTTGCTACATTTATCCTTCACTCAATCCTGATTAGTCTCCCAGTCCCTGCTGCTGAAAATCATCCCCACAGCTTGCTGCCACCACCATGCTTCACCGTAGGGATGGTGCCAAGTTTCCTCCAGACGTGACGCTTAGCATTCAGGCCAAAGAGTTCAATCTTGATTTCATCAGACCAAAGACTCTTGTTTCTCATGGTCTGAGAGTCCTTTAGGTGCCTTTTGGCAAACTCTAACCGGGCTGTCATGTGCATTCACGGAGTGGCTTCTGTCTGGCCACTCTACCATAAAGGCCTGATTGGTGGAGTGCTGTAGAGATGGGCATCATGGAAGGTTCTCCCTTCTCCACAGAGGAACTCTGGAGCTCTGTCAGAGTGACCATTGGGTTCTTGGTCACCTCTCTGACCAAGGCCCTTCTCCCTGATTGCACAGTTTGGCTGGGCGGCCAGCTCTAGGAAGAGTCTTGGTGGTTCCAGACTTCTTCCATTTAAGAATGATGGAGGCCACTGTGTTCTTGGGGAACTTCAATGCTGAAGATATTTTTTGGTGTCCTTCCCCAGATCTATTCCTCGACACAATTCTGTCTCGGAGCTCTAGAGACAATTCCTTCGACCTCATGGCTTGGTTTTTGCTCTGACATGCACTGTCAATCGTGGGACCTTATATAGACAGGTGTGTGCCTTTCCAAATCATGTCCAATCAATTGAATTTACCACAGGTGGACTCCAAGTTGTAGAAACATCTCAAGAATGATGAATGTAATCAGGATGCACCTGAGCTCAATTTCAAGTATCATAGCAAAAGGTCTGAATACTTATGTAGATAAGGTATTTCTGGTTTTTATTTTGACGAAATTTGCAAACATTCCTACAAATAAAGGTGTCCAAACTTTTGACTGGTACTGTATATACTGTATATACACCAGTCTACTGTTCATTGCTCTTGTTTCCTGGCCCAATTAAGTCTCTTCTTCTTATTGGTGTCCTTTAATAGTGGTTTATTTGCAGCAATTCGACCATTAAGGCCTGATTCACACAGTCTCCTCTGAACAGTTTATGTTGAGATGTGTCTGTTACTTGAACTCTGTGAAGCATTTATTTGGGCTGCAGTCTGAGGTGCAGTTAACTCTAATGAACTTATCCTCTACAGCAGAGGTTTCCTGCGGTGGTCTTATGAGAGCCAGTTTCATCATAGCACTTGATGGTTTTTGCAATTGCACTTGAAGAAACTTTCAAAGTTCTTGACATTTTCTGGATTGACTGACCTTCATGTCTGAAAGTAATGATAGACTGTTGTTTCTCTTTGCTTATTTGAGCTGTTCTTGCTGTAAAATGGACCTGGTCTTTCACCAAATAGGGCTATCTTCTGTATACCACCCTTACCTTGTCACAATACAACTGATTGGCTCAAATGCATTAAGGAAAGAAATTCCACAAAATTAACTTTTAACAAGGCACACCTGTTAATTTAAATTAATTTCAGGTGACTGCCTCATGAAGCTGGTTGACAAAATGTCAAGAGTATGCGAAGCTTTCATCAAGGCAAAGGGTGGCTACTTTGAAGAATCTCAAGTATAAAATATATTTTTTGTTTACCACTTTTTTTTGGTTACAATTCCATATGTGTAATTTCTTCGTTTTGATGTTTTCACTATTATTATACAATGTAGAAAATAGTAAAAATTAAGAAAAACCCTGGAATGAGTAGGTGTGTCCAAACCTTTGACTGGTACTGTATATATTGTGTGTGTATGTGACCAATACATTTTTATTTTATTATAACTGTTCCAGCTTCAACTACACATAGCAGGTAGGCATATAGAATCTGTGTTATACCGTTTTTGGTACGGCTGTCTCTTTGTGTTAATCTCTGTAATGGTACCAATGGCCCTCGAGTGGCTTCCAGTCAAGTGGAGCGTGTCCGCCATATTCTCTCTGCGAAAATATGAGCAATTGCCCGGTCGTTCGTTCTATCCAAACCTCTGAAGGAAGGCTATGGCAATGGAATAACTACTAAATAATCGGATGAAGGGAGTGTAGTCTAATAGCTTTAGCCTAGAACATTTCCTTGTTGATGCTGTCTTGCCTAGTTAAATAAAGGTTAAATAAATAAACAAAAAATAACAATGAACATTTAAAGGCGCAATTAAAAACGTAAAGGAATAACAAAAATAACCATACATCTGAATTCCACACGACAGCGACATTATCTGTAGCCTACAATCTAATGTGTGTCAGTAGACTGCGTGTGCTTGCTGTTGCGGGGATCTACAGAGACAATGGGCAGCTTTGCAAACTGTTGCTCATCTTCGGCGCTCGTCTATTGTAATGCTAATGAGGGCCGCGCGTGCCTCGGCTGGCCCTGACTACCTCGGGCACGCTTCAGCTGAAGAGCGTCAAAACAAAAAGAGGGTAACGATGAAACTCTATTGTCATTATTTTGTTGGATAATTATCCAGACTGGATGCTTTCGCGGCTTGAGTTCCAACTCGGGACAAAAGACTGGATAAATAAATATGAACTGTTCTCTGTAAACAATAAAAGTTGCCATCATGCGTATCCACAACCGGACGGAACGCTTCCTTTGTATGAGATTGTTTTAACCAAAACAATGCAAGTTGTGTGGTTTTAACACGACAGCATGTTGTGTTATGACACGTTTGATAGGATATGAATGTCAACTATGACCTTTTTATTAGGTCCATGGCACTAAGCCTTCTATCCAATACACATGAGTCAGTGAAAGCAGATAATTGCCCGAAACAATGAAAACATATGTAACATCCAATGCACATTTTGTTTGGCGTATTTACGCTCTCATGGGACCTATAGTCAAATGCGTCAAACACTTTTGCGCCCAATTCTTGACACTTATTGATTTTGTTGCAGTGCTTGACTTCGGCAGAAACGGTCCGGAACGTCGTATCGGCACTTCCCTTTTTGGGGGTATTGAGTACTGGCTCTTCATGGAATAGCAATGGAGGATGGATATTCATTTCCTGATTCCGCTTTGTTTCAAGTTTATTTGCCGCTATTCCGTGAATGTGTGAGTGACTGAGTATAGGCTGTTCGAGATTGCGCAGATTGAAAATGTGCCAGCATGAATGGCATGATGAGCCTTTACAAATTGCCAATTGAGGGTTTGTAAGGTCATGAAAAGTCCAGGAAATTAGTTTTATAAATTGTCATTGTCATTCATAAAAGCACACTTTTAAATATGATCACTCCATTTTTTAAAAATCAATTCAAAACATAACTTTGTAGCAGTTATCGCGGTAGGTAACTATAGCAAATGAAGCATTCATTTTCTTGTTGCCTTTCCACCAGCACTGTAGAGCCTAAATAAATCTGCACCGTTGAAAAACTGGGATTCCCAAGATTAAACAGTAGCCATGCAATTGCGGCAACGTTAAACATATTCTAAGAATAGCCCAATGGACAAAACCTGCTGTGCATTGATCTCACCTGAAACATTCATATTTGAGCCTTATACATAAACATGTCTAGATAGATACCTTGATTTGAAATAGCCTACCTTAATGTTGAAAAATCCTGCACACCCAGGAGCTCTCTAGATGGAGGGTTGACCACAGGTTAACAACATGTGACTATAACTGTGCCGTTCTGTGGGGGACTAAAGTGCCTTGATCAAGGACACAACGGCAGGAGGTAATAGGACTACATTGAATCAGACACAGCAGCTTTCCAGTATCAATAATTCTTACCTTTCATGTAGGCTATAATAATAGTCATGGACATTTGGTTAAAAGCCATGGAGGTCATGGAAAATGTGTATAAACCGTTAACATTGAATAATCAGAGGTCTCTCTCTATACCATAATGTAATTTGTGAATTTCGGTGAACAAATGGACCGACTTGGAAAGACTCCTGCACTTCTTCCAACCCAAGTCAAGCACTAGTATTATGCAAATTAATATCAGATACAATTGTTAGGGATAGGCCTACGCAGGTGTCGCCGCGTGGCTTGTAATGAGAGGAGTTCGACGAAGGGAGAAAGAAGTCGATGACCAGATGCCACGATCGAATGTGCATAATTGTAATTTGCCTGTGTTTGCAGAGGCAGGTATTCGACAGGACATGACACAGCATGCATTTAACAAGTATTTAGCATGCATAATGTCCGTGGAACGAGCTTGTCAGAAATGTGAATGTTATGAAATTACAAATATTTGGTCGATTTGCATCTAAATGTTGTGCTATTTCTTCAACCATATTGGAACAGCTTTTGGGCAAATGTTCTAGCACCTGCCACTCAACTCGCCACACGTGCCCAATGTCCAAATGGTGTAGGACTCGTCGCTTTTGCCATAGTGTGGCGTGTGTCTGACCTGTGGTGTTAAAACTGGGCGGAGAAAAAGGAGGGAACAACCAGGAGGAGCGGAAAGACGCACTCCTTGAACATTTGGAGAGGTGTTACTCGGTGGCAGAAGGCGTAGGGCGCCTATAAATGTGAATTTGCTCATTCTGTAGAGGTGTCAAGTGCAACACCACAGGCCGATTCCCAGGCTTTCTGCCGCGTGCATGTTCATTACATAGCAGTTTAAGGTGGCACTTTGTTCGTAGAGTTTGGTCGCACCTTTCCACGAGCAGATTTTGCTTGGTCCAAATGAAATGGCACATTGCCCTTTGCAGGACACCTATTCATTTCTTACCCCCAACTTGTCCCAGCCTACTCAAACAAGGCCAAACTCTGCCGGTAATAAAAATGACCTCACTAAAGCAGACAGACAAAAAAACTTTTGTCCAGATCTATGTAAATAACCTACCTAGTGCATTACGTAATTGTCACTTCAAATTAAATTGTATTTGTCAAATGCTTAGTAAACAACAAAACAATATGTCACTATAGTCATTTCAGTGGTAGTACTGGTTCTTTATTACTTGAACTATAACGCATGGGAAAGTGTAATTCAACTTAAAATGAGACACATTCAATTGAATTTCCTTCTTTCAACCCAAGTAGCCTACTTCTGATAATTCTACTAATTATTAAAATATTATTCTATTAAAATATGCAGATTAAATCAATAATTCGTTAAATATATAACTAAATAACCATGGTATTAAAATAAAGATTAACATAATTTTCACAAGAAAGCCCGTGGCCATTTGTATTTTGGCACGTGTGCGTCTGTCTGGGGGGGGTAAACTAGAAATCCCCAACACCTCACAATTTGCAGGCATTTGTGAATTGAGCCATCACATGCTGCTCCCTTCACACCTTAATCTCAAACGGTGGCTTTATCGTCTAGTTTTATTCCAATTGGCATCAGTCATGCGTTTCTGTAAAATCTAGTCAAACAAATTTCTCCCTCTTGAATTTTCTATTAATTGCCCACACTATGCACAATGCTATTTTACAGGCTACAGAAAATATGTTTTGATAATACAATAAAACAATACTTCGTCAAACGAACATTCAATTATCTGGCGACAGTTTTGTTGGATATTCCTGCAGTCAGCATGATAATTTAACACTCCCTCTCAACTTGAGACATCTGCAGCATTGTGTTTTGTGACAAAACACATTTTAGTGGCCTTTTATTGTCCATAGCACAAGGTTCACCTATGTAATGATCATGCAGTTTAACCTGTCAGGTAGATGGATTATCTTGGCAAAGGATAAATGCTCACAAACAGGCATGTAAACAAATTTGTGCACAACATTTGAGAGAAAAGCTTTTTGTGCGTATGGAACATTTCTTGGATCTTTTATTTCAGCTCATGAAACCAACACTTTACATGTTGTGTTTATATTTTTGTTCAGTATAGATTCCAGGGTATTTAGAGGATATTCAACACATTAACATGAAAACACCTGACTGACGTAGTTGACATGACATGTTCGTTTGTGCCAAATCACACAAGATGCTAGATTTAGATTTATTTTCAATAATTTGGGACTTTGTGAATGGATCACAAACGGAATCTAATAGAACATTCAACAAGCATATATTCAGACGTGTCGATCCATTTTCACTCAGTGTCTGGCATCAGCCCAATTTCACATGGCTTGCCTTGGCTTGGCTTGATTTGCTGAAAATGCCTCTCCCACTCATTCCTACAGCACAAGCCTCTGTTGCACACAGTCCCGTTGGCATCGGCAGTACCTGTCCAAGGCATGACTTCTCATTGGTGGAGAGAAGCTTAGAGAGTCTCAGAGTGCAACATTAATATCCTTTACCCTGACCAGCTCAGTCTTAGATATGCACAAAGCAAAACCAATAATTCACGGTTGTTCAAAGCTGATCAAACTCCCAGAGCACCAAATCCAAGTGCATGGAAGTTGCAGATAAGAGCACTGCTCTCTGGTCTGTTCCCTGTATGACCGGCTGGTGGGTAGAAGTGGATGACCTAATGTGGACTGAAATGGTTCAATTAATAATGTCTAACCACTCACACCAGAGCATCTGAGATCCAGGAAGTGATGTCACTGGCGACAGAGGTACCAGAATGTTCTTTTGGATCCTTGCGCCCCCCCCCCAAAGACATGCTTCCGACAGTCAAAAGTCCAGCTGATTGGATGGTCTCTCCTCCTTGTTTCCTCCCCCACGTGTCCAGAGACGCCCGCCGCCCACCCCACCGAGTGACTGTGGCCCGCCATCCTTTTGGCCTGACACTGTGGAGGGGTGTGCTGCGATTGGTGGGTGCGAGTGAGAGGGCCACTCACTCTTGTTTGGAACGCCAGAACCTTCCGGCAATTGAGCCAAAGGACATGCCCTGCTTCTTCTGCTTGGTCAGCTCTGCCAACCTCTGCTCCTCCTCCTGTCCCCACACACAAACAGTATCTACATTTACATCAGTACAATGGACTATTGCGCCAAAGCGCTCGCAAAACAGTTGGAGAAAGGGCATCAAGCTATCAACAGTGAAAACGTTTTTCCTACAGAAAATGTCATGTTTGTTGAGGATGAGGACACTTCTCTTATGTTAATAATGTTAATGTATTTGTGAGTCGTCCTCCATTGCTCCTATACATTGTGTTTGTTTAGACTGTACCTGTGCTAGCTGCGCTTGTCTGCGTTTGAAGGCCTCTACGGGGTCATCTTCCAGTGCATAATTCTCCAGGACAGAGCGGACGTCATCCACTCCACTGAGAGCAATGGCTGCCAGAGAGAAACACGAGTGAATAGGGTGTCTGGGAAGGAACAGGTTTGTCGACACACACGCCACTGCATGCACACACACTTACTCTTGAGAAAATGAGCTAGGTCGTAGAGTGTTCGGTCTTCTGAGTTGCCGTCCCATTTCGTCAGAGCCATGCCGTTGAAAGGCTGCAGGCTGAAGGCTTCCCTCTTACAGTCCACCACTATCACCTTGGAGGTGTCCCGGTTCAGACACGACACGTCCTACAGGGGGTGGAAGAGTTGAGTTACAAGACACTGAAGAGGAATTTATCTAAAGTTTCGATTTCACCGGGGGCAAACTACCTGCCCTCCAGGACACCTACACCACCAGATGTCACAGGAAGGCCATAAAGATCATCAAGGACAACAACCACCCGAGCCACTGCCTGTTCACCCCGCTATCATCCAGAAGGCGAGGTCAGTACAGGTGCATCAAAGCAGGGACAGAGAGACTGAAAAACAGCTTCTAACTCAAGGCCATCAGACAGTTAAACAGCCACCACTAACATTGAGTGGCTGCTGCCAACACACTGACTCAACTCCAGCCACTAATGGGAATTGATGAAAATTGATGTAAAATATATCACTAGCCACTTTAAACAATGCTACTTAATATAATGTTTACATTACTCATCTCCTATGTATATACTGTACTCTATATCATCTACTGCATCTTTATGTAATACATGCATCACTTGCCACTTTGTTTACATACCCTACATTACTCATCTCATATGTATATACTGTACTCGATACCATCTATGCAGTTCTGTACCATCACTCATTCATATATCTTTATGTACATATTCTTTATCCCTTTACACTTGTGTTTAAGGTAGTAGTTTTGGAATTGTTAGGTTAGATTACTCGTTGGTTATTACTGCATTGTCGGAACTAGAAGCACAAGCATTTCGCTACACGCGCATTAACATCTGCTAACATTTACATACATTTACATTTAAGTTATTTAGCAACCATGTGTATGTGACAAATACATTTGATTTTATTTAAAAATTAAATTATCCTTTCATGGTTTAAAAATGGTAATTGTGACAATTGGAAGAAATACACAAATGGCTTGCAATCATCTTTTTTAAATCAATGAATAATATTTGCATATACTGTATATTGATGAAAAAAGATGATTCAGAGCATTTGGAAAGTATTCAGGAGCCTCGACTCCCCCCCCCCCCCAAAATGTGTTACGTTACAGCCTTATTCTAAAATGTATTAAAACATTTCTTCCCTATCAATCTACACATAATAACGACAAAGTGAAACAGGTTTAGACATATTTGCAAACGTATTAAAAATAAACAGAAATACCTTATTTACATAAGCATTTAGACCGTTGATACTCGAAATTGAGCTCAGGTGTATCCCGTTTCCATTGATCGTCCTTGAAATGTTTCTACAAATTGGAGTCCACTGTTGATAAATTCAATTAATTGGACAGGATTTGGAAAGGCAGACAGTGCACGTCAGAGCAAAAACAAAGCCATGAGGTTGAAGGAATTGTCCATAGAGCTCCGAGACAGGATGGTGTCGAGGCACAGTTCTGGGGAAGGGTACCAATATATTTCTACAGCATTGAAGGTCCCCAAGAACATCGTGGCCTCCATCATTCTTGAATGGAAGAAGTTTGGAACCACCAAGACTCTTCATAGAGTTGGCCGCCTGGCCAAACTGAGCAATCAGGGGAGAAGGGCCTTGGTCAGAGAGGTGACCAAGAACCCGATGGTCACTGACAGAGCTCTAGAGTTCCTCTGTAGAGATGGGAGAACCTTCCAGAAGGACAACAATCTTTGCAATACTCTACCAAATCAGGCCAGACGGAAACCACTCCTCAGTAAAAAGTATGACAGCCCGTTGGAGTTTGCCAAAAGGCACCTAAAGGACTCAGACCATAAACAAGATTCTCTGGTCTGATAAAACCAAGATTTCACTCTTTGGCCTGAATGCCAAGCATCACGTCTGGAGGAAACCTGGCACTATCCCTACGATGAAGCATGGCAGTGGAAACATTATGCTGTGGGGATGTTATTCAGCAGCAGGGACTGGGAGACTAGTCCGGATCGAGGGAAAGATGGAACAGAGCAAAGTACAGAGAGATCCTTGATGAAGAGTGCTCAGGATCTCGGAGTGGGGCGAAGGTTCAACTTACAACAGGACAACGACCATAAGCACACAGCCAAGACAACGCAGCAGTGGCGTCGGGACAAGTCTCCGAATGTCCTTGAGTCACCCAGCCAAAGCTTAGACTTGTTTGATTGGGTTCATCTCTGGGAGACCTGAAAATAACTGTGTAGCAACACTCCTTATTCAACCTGACAGAAATTGAGGATCTGCAGAGAAGAATGGGAGAAACTCCCCAAATAGACTGGAGGCTGTAATCTCTGCCAAAGGTACTTCAACAAAGCACATACCGTAATTTCCGGACTATAAGCCGCTACTTTATTCCCACACTTTGAACCTCGCGGTTTATTCAATGACGCGGCTAATTTATGGATTTTTCCCGCTTTCGCAAGATTCATGCCGCCGCCAAAAAACTGAGCACCGTCACATAATGTGACGTAAATCGAGCGCGCTCAAATTTCCCATCATTCTGATTACGGTAGTAATTTTGTCACCCTCATCATGGCAAAGACACAGAGAAATGCATATGATGCAGCTTTCAAGTTGAAGGCGATCGATCTGGCTGTTGGAAAAGGAAATAGAGCTGCTGCATGGGAGCTTGGCCTTAATGAGTCGATTATAAGACTTTAAACAGCAGTGTGAGGAACTGACTGCAAAAAGACAACAAACCTTTCAGAGGGAAGAAAAGCAGATGGCCCAAAGTACTTGCAGCCACTCGACGTCAGTGTAAATCGTGCATTTAAGGTGGCGCTCCGTGTTCAGTGGGAGGCTTGGATGACAAGTGGGAAGAAATCCTTCACTAAAACGGGCCGCATGCGAAGAGCAACTTATGGTCAAGTCTGCCAGTGGGTCCTGACAGCGTGGAGTATTGTCAAAAAATCCACTATCAACAGGTTTCGAAAGGCTGGACTGCTGCGTGTTGAAGGGGCAGCATGAGCTCAGCGGGGTATTTGCCTCCGGATGAAAGTGACGAGAGCGACAATGAAAACGATCCATCATCGGATGAAGCAATTCTCAGGCTATTCAACTCCGACACCGAAGGAGATGACTTCAGTGGTTTCAGTGCACAGGAGGAGGCTTGGTAGGCTGTTTTAATTTTTGTTACAAACAGTGTTTTGTTTAAAAGGCTGTGTAAAGTTAATGTTTCAATGTACCGGTAAGCACCTGCGGCTTATAGACATGTGCGGCTTATTTATGTACAAAATACATATTTTTTAATAATTCAGTGGGTGTGGTTTATATTCAGATGCACTTAATAGTCCAGCAATTACGGTAGTAAAAGGTCTGAATACTTATGTAAATGTCAACTCTTTAAAAACCTGTTTTTGCTTTGTCATTATGGGGGTAGTGTGTAGTCTGATGAGGGAAATAAACTATTTAATCCATTTTAGAATGAGGCTGTAACATACCAAAAATGTGGAAAAAGTCAAGGGGTCTGACTACTTTCCAAATGCACTGTACACCCATTTGTAGAGGGGAGAACACACCCACTTCTGCTGGCATGCCCTGTGCAGTCAGTCTCAGTGGTGGACCTGGGGAGCAGATGGAGAGGAACACTCTCCATCTCACTGAGGTATTCTGGATACCCCTGAGGTGCTGCTGACTAGCCTGGCAGAGCAGTGGGAGGCGCCCGCAGTGTGTGTGTGTCTCTAGAGGTATAGGAAAGAACCAGCACACTCTCCTCACTCCCAATAAATACAATTGGCATCTACCTTCTTTCTGAGACGGGGCCCAATCCCCAAGAGAATGTGTGTGGATTCGAGGTTGACCGATTACTCGGAATGGCCGATTAATTAGGGCCGCTTTCAAGTTATGACAATCTGAGATTGGTATTTTTGGGCGCCGATAATTTTTAAAATGTTTTTTTTTTTATACCTTTATTAAACTAGGCAAGTCAGTTAAGAACAAATTCTTATTTTCAATGACGCCCTAGGAACGAACAGTGGGTTAACTGCCTTGTTCAGGGGCAGAACGACAGATTTTCACCATGTCAGCTTGGGGGACCTTATAGCAATCTTGCATTTACATTACATTTAAGTCATTTAGCAGACGCTCTTATCCAGAGCGACTTACAAATTGGTGCATTCACCTTATGACATCCAGTGGAACAGTCACTTTACAATAGTGCATCTAAATCTTAAAGGGGGGGGGGGGGATGAGAAGGATTACTTATCCTATCCTAGGTATTCCTTAAAGAGGTGGGGTTTCAGGTGTCTCCGGAAGGTGGTGATTGACTCCGCTGTCCTGGCGTCGTGAGGGAGTTTGTTCCACCATTGGGGGGGCAACCTTATAGTTAACTAGTCCAATGCAATAATGACCTGCCTCTCTCTCGTTGCACTCCACAAGGAGACTGCCTGTTACGAGAATGCAGTAAGCCAAGGAAAGTTTAGCTAGCATTAACTTATCTTATAAAAACAATCAATCATAATCACTGGTTAACTACACACACATGCTTGATGATATTACTAGATATTATCTAGCGTGTCCTGCGTTGCATATAATCTGACTGAGCATACAAGTATCTAAGTATCTGACTGAGCGGTGGTAGGCAGAAGCAGGCACGTAAACAAATTCAAACAGCACTTTCTTTGCGTTTTACCAGCAGCTCTTCGTTGTGCGTCAAGCATTGCGCCGTTTATGAATTCAAGCCTATCAACTCCAGAGATGAGGCTGGTGTAACCGAAGTGAAATGGCTAGCTAGTTAGCGTGCACTAATAGTGTTTCAAACGTCACTTGATCGGAGCCTTCTGGTAGTGTTTCCCCTTGCTCTGCATGGGTAAAGCTGCTTTGATGGTGGCTGTTGTCGTTGTGTTGCTGGTTCATGACCAGGGAGGAGCGAGGAGAGGGACGGAAGCTATACCGTTACACTGGCAATACTAAAGTGCCTATAAGAACATCCAATAGTCAAAGGTTAATGAAATACAAATGGTATAGAAGGAAATAGTCCTGTAATTCCTATAACTACAACCTAAAACTTTTTACCTGGGAATATTAAAGACTCATGTTAAAAGGAACCACCAGCTTTCATATGTTCTGAACAAGGAACGTGAGCTTTTTTACATAGCACATATTGCACTTTTACTTTCTTCTCCAACACTTTGCTTTTGCATTATTTAAACCAAATGGAACATTTTCATTATTTGAGGCTAAATTGATTTTATTGATGTATTATATTAAGTTAAAATAAGTATTTGGTCAATAACAAAAGTTTCTCAATACTTTGTTATATACCCTTGGCAATGACAGAGGTCAAACAATTTCTGTAAGTCTTCACAAGGTTTTCACACACTTGCAGGTATTTTGGCCCATTCCTCCATGCAGATCTCCTCTAGAGCAGTGATGTTTTGGGGCTGTTGCTGGGCAATACGGACTTTCAACTCCCTCCAAAGATTTTCTATGGGGTTGAGATCTGGAGACGGGCTAGGCCACTCCAGGACCGTGAAATGCTTCTTACGAAGCCACTCCTTCGTTGCCCGGGAGGTGTGTTTGGGATCATTGTCATGCTGAAAGACCCAGCCACGTTTCATCTTCAATGCCCTTGCTGATGGAAGGAGGTTTTCACTCAAAATCTCATGATACATGGCCCCATTCATTCTTTCCTTTACACGGATCAGTCGTCCTGGTCCCTTTGAAGAAAAACAGCCCCAAAGCATGATGTTTCCACTCCCATGCTTCACAGTAGGTATGGTGTTCTTTGGATGCAACTCAGCATTCGTTGTCCTCCAAACACAACAAGTTGAGTTTTTACCAAAAAGTTATATTTTGAATTCATTTGACCATATGACATTCTCCCAATCTTCTTCTGGATCATCCAAATGCTCTCTAGCAAACTTCAGACGGGCCTGGACATGTACTGGCTTAAGCAGGGGGACACGTCTGGCACTGCAGGATTTGAGTCCCTGGCGGCATAGTGTGTTACTGATGGTAGGCTTTGTTACCTTGGTCCCAGCTCTCTGCAGGTCATTCACTAGGTCCCCCCTTCTGGGATTATTTTGACCCCACGGCATGAGATCTTGCGTGGAGCCCCAGATCAAGGGAGATTATCAGTGGTCTTGTATGTCTTCCATTTCCTAATAATTGCTCCCACAGTTGATTTCTTCAAACCAAGCTGCTTACCTATTGCAGATTCAGTCTTCCCAGCCTGATGCAGGTCTACAATTTTGTTTCTGGTGTCCTTTGACAGCTCTTTGGTCTTGGCCATAGTAGAGTTTGGAGTGTGACTGAGGTTGTGGGCAGGTGTATTTTATACTGATAACAAGTTAAAACAGGTGCCATTAATACAGGTAACGAGTGGAGGACAGAGGAACCTCTTAAAGAAGAAGTTACAGGTCTGTGAGAGCCAGAAATCTTGCTTGTTTGTAGGTGACCAAATACTTATTTTCCACCATAATTTGCAAATAAATTCATTAAATATCCTGTGATTTTCTGGATTTTGTTTCTCATTTTGTCTGTCATAGTTGAAGTGTACCTATGATGAAAATTACAGGCCCGTCTCATCTTTTTAAGTGGGAGAACTTGCACAATTGGTGGCTGACTAAATACTTTTTTGCCCCACTGTATTTGGGGAAGGGTAAAAATTAAAAAAAACTTCTAGAGTGTTTAAAGTTTCCAAGAGCGCAGTGTTCTCCATCATTGGGAAATAATAAATAAATAAAATCGAACTACCCAGACTCTGTCTAGAGCTGGCCGTCTGACCAAATTGTGCAACTGGGCAAGAAGGACCTTGGTCAGGGAGGTGACCAAGAACCTAATGACCACTCTGACAGAACTACAGAGTTCATTGGCCAAGATGAGAGAACCTGCCAGGAAAAGTCTCTACAGCACTTCACCATCTGGGAGAGTGACCAGACGGAAGTCACTCCTGAGAAAAAGGCACGACAACACACCTGGAGTTTGCAAAAAAGGAACGATCAGAAGCCAAAGAGTGTGGTCTGAGAACACAAAAAATGTCCTGAATGCAAAGCGCCATGTCTGAAGAAAACCCAGACACAGCTCATTTTCCTTACCGTGAAGCATGGTTGTGGCATCATCATGCTATGGAGATGCTTTTCAGCGGCAGGTACGGGGCGACTGGTAAGGATAGAGGGAACAATAAATGGAGACAAATACAGGTAAATCCTTGATGAGGACCAGCTTCGGATTGCAAACGACCATAGACTGGGGAAAAGATTTGTTCCAACAATGACCCCAAGCATACAGCCAAATTAACACTGGAATGGCTTCAGAACAAGAATGTGATTGTTTAGGCCAGGTCATCTGATGCATCACTCCATCTTTCTCCATGGTAAAATAGCCCTTACAGAGCCTGGAGGAGTGTTGGGTCATTGTCCTGTTGAAAAACAAATGAAAGTCCCACTAAGCCCAAACCAGATGGGATGGTGTGTCACTGCAGAATGCTGTGGAAGCCATACTGGTTAAGTGTGCCTTGAATTAAAAAATAAACCACAGACAGTGTGGGGGCGCTTTGCTGCTGACACCATAACATCACCTCCTCCATGCTTTACGGTGGGAAATGCAAATGCGCAGATCATCCGTTCACCCACACCACGTCTTACAAAGACACAGCGGTTGGAACCAAAAAGCTCACATTTGGACCAGACCAAAGGACAAATTTCCACCGGTCTAGTGTCCATAGCTTGTGTTTCTTGGCCCAAGTAAGTCTCTTCTTATTGGTGTCCTTTAATAGTGGTTTCTTTGCAGCAATTAGACCATGGGTCTCCTGACCCCTCCTGTCTCAGCCTCCAGTATTTATGCTGCAGTAGTTTGTGTCGGGGGGCTAGGGTCAGATTGTTATATCTGGAGTACTTCTCCTGTCCTATTCGGTGTCCTGTGTGAATCTAAGTGTGTGTTCTCTAATTCTCTCCCCTCTTTCTTTCTCTCTCTCGGAGGACCTGAGCCCTAGGACCATGCCCCAGGACTACCTGACATGATGACTCCTTGCTGTCCCCAGTCCACCTGACCGTGCTGCTGCTCCAGTTTCAACTGTTCTGCCTTATTATTATTGGACCATGCTGGTCATTTATGAACATTTGAACATCTTGGCCATGTTCTGTTATAATCTCCACCCGGCACAGCCAGAAGAGGACTGGCCACCCCACATAGCCTGGTTCCTCTAGGTTTCTTCCTAGGTTTTGGCCTTTCTAGGGAGTTTTTCCTAGCCACCGTGCTTCTACACCTGCATTGCTTGCTGTTTGGGGTTTTAGGCTGGGTTTCTGTACAGCACTTTGAGATATCAGCTGATGTAAGAAGGGCAATATAAATACATTTTATTTTATTTGATTTTGAAGGCCGGACTCAGTCTCCTCTGAACAGTTGATGTTGAGATGTGTCTGTTAATGGAACTCTGAAGCATTTATTTGGGCTACAATTTCTGAGGCTGGTAACTAATGAACTTATACTCTGCAGCAGAGGTAACTGGGTCTTCCATTCCTGTGGTCTTCATGAGAGCCAGTTTCACCATAGCGCTTGGGTTTTGCGACTGCACTTGAAGAAACTTTAAAAGTTCTTGAAATAACCTATATTGACTGACCTTCATGTCTTAAAGTAATGATTGACTGCTGTTTCTCTTTGCTTATTTGAGCTATTCTTGCCATAATTTGGACTTGGTCTTTTACCAAATAGGGCTATATTCTGTATACCCCCTACCTTGCATTATCAGTTGTGTTGTGATGTTTGAACCTAATAAAAACACCTCTTAAGGATTAGCCCCTTTCCCCCCCCAATTTTCGCCTAAAATGACACACCCAAATCTAACGGCCTATAGCTCAGGCTCTGAAGCAAGGATATGCATATTATTGGTACTATTTGAAAGGAAACACTTTGAAGTTCATGGAAATGTGAAAGGAATGAAGTAGAATAACACACACTAGATCTGGTAAAAGATAATACAAAGAAAAACAACCTTTTGTATTTTTTTGTACCATCTTTGAAATGCAATAGAAGGCCATAATGTATTTTTCCAGCCCAGGTGCAATTTAGATTTTGGCCACTAGATGAAGTGTATGTGCAACATTTTAGACTGACCCAATGAACCTTTGCATTTGTTTTTTTTTTTGTCAAGACTGCCCAAATGTGCCTAATTTGTTTATTAATAACTTTTCATGTTCAAAATTTTGCACTCTCCTCAAACAATAGCATGGTAGTCTTTCACTGTAATAGCTACTCTAAATTGGACAGTGCAGTTAGATTAACAAGAAAGTAAGCTTTCTGCCAATATCAGACATATCTATGTCCTGGGAAATGTTCTTGTTACTTACAACCTCATGCTAATCGCATTAGCCTACGTTAGCTCAACCGTCCCGTGGTAAGGACAATGATCCCGAAGGAAAGAAATTCCACAAAATGAAGTTTAAAAAAAAAGCACACCTGTTAGTTGAAATGCATTCCAGGTGACTACCTCATAACACTGGTTGAGAGAATGCCAAGCTGTCAGGGAAAAGGGTGTCTATTTGAAGAATCTCAAAATATATTGTGGTTACTACATGATTCCATATGTGTTCTTATAGTTTTGATATCGTCACTATTATTCTACAATGTAGAAAATAGTAAAATAAAATAAAAACCCTTGAATGAGTAGATGTTCTAAAACTTTTGACCGGTAATATACATTTCTGTATTACATTTTTTATAAATTAGCACAAAAAAAAACCCTCTAAAAATATGTTTGTTTTCACTTTGTCATTATGGGGATAGTGTTTAAATGAGTGTTATTTTTTTAAAAACATTTTGAATTCAGGCTGTAAAACAACATTGGGAGTAAGTCAAGGGGTATGAATACTTTCTAAAGGCATTGTAGGGCTTTGGTTTCACAGCCAGCCATGCTCTGTGATCCCATAACAAAGCAACAGGCTGTAAGCCAGAGTAGAAATGCGTCCAACCCCCACACACCCTCTCACAGGGTGACACACCCCTACCCACATGTTTGGTGTGCAGATAAAACACACTGTGCACTAGTATGACAACTTAAATCTGACTCTCCCGTGGAGAATGGAACGACAATTTGAACTGAAAATAAAATAAATACATTTTTAAAAAACTGATCTGAAACGCAAATTTGGCGGGGCAGGCGAGCACTCAACAGTCTTGTTCAACTCCATCCAGTTGGTCCACCTGTGACAGAAGGTCGTGCCCTCCACTAACTGCCCTCGGTCTTCAAGGGTTCCCTCAAAGTTGAACTTGTCATCAACATCAATGGCTGATTCTACCGCAGCCTGGTTCTATCACAGTTAATTAGACAGACCGGCCGATAATGTGAGTCGTCAGATAAGCCCGCTGATTTTATTGGCACCTCGCATCTGTGGCTCCACATTGTTTGAAAACTTTTTTGGGGGAGAAAAAAAAAACACCATCGAAATTCACCATTGGACAGACGCCTGGGGCCTCAGGGGACTCGGCTCTCTATTCAGACCTCCCTTTCTCTCGCTCCCTCACTCTCTTTCTGCCTCCCTGTTGCTCTTCAGAGGGCCAGATGGGAGGCGAAGGAGGGGAGAGGAAGGGGGAGGAGAGAGGGGGTGAAGAGAGACAGAGATGGGCAGAAGGTCAAAGGAAGGGGATGAGGACAGGAGGCACGTGAATTCAGGTGAGTACACAGGAGAAGATCCTCTACGTAACGTTAGAATCAGGATGACTAAATCTCCAAATAAATAGATTCAAGTTCCGTATAGCAGGGGGTAGCAGGTTACCCTCATCAACTCTTCATGTTTCCCGATGAATACAAGTTTTAGTAGTGCGTGATTAACATGGAAAGAACTGACCCCGATGAATGACCCATGTCCATGCATCATCACATAGAAAAGGAACACCTTTAAACCTATCCACCACTTCAGTCATACACATCACAACAGCTAGGCCACCTAGGATAAACACTTTCACTACCAAGCCAATCTAGTTTCACCATGCATTACACAAGCACTCCACTGAAACATGGTGATCTAGGCTAGCCAGGTTATGGTCTGATACAGCCAGTAATATACAACCATTTAATAGATGCTGGATAGGAGTAAAGCAACAGTTGCCATCTTAGAAAGCATTGCGTTAGAAATTCCCTCAGATGACAAATTAGGTTAACTTAGGTTAGCAAAGTCGTTAACGCTGCTGTACTTCAGCCATGCATGGAGAGAGACTGGCTGTTGGAGAGAGGCAGGCATAAGGTTAATGAGGCCCAGAAAGGGGGGGGGGGACCCCCCTATTGTCAGGGGGCGAGGACGAGAGAAAGAAAGAGGGATGGAGTCGGAGCATAGGAGAATCAATGCTGGAGCAGAAGGCGGCTATGCAGCCGAGACACGGGGGGTATGGCGCCATTGTGCCGACTGGGTCACAGTGGAGAGGGGAGCACCGGGGGGATCTGGGCTGGGGGCTTGGCCCAAGAGGAGCGGGGTTGACAAGGAGCACACTAACGTCCCAGAGTCTTAAACTCAACTCACGTCTTAAACAACAAAGAAACGGAGACAGTTAGAGAGAGTGAAAGCGCATACACTGATCTAGCCAAACTAAAGCAAATCCAACAATAAACAGGGCATTTGTCTGAAAAATGATGGATTTTATACACCAACATGACATTTGTTTAAATTCAGAAATATGGAAAACATTCAATTCACAGAATGCTGTGTTATTGGGGGCTTATGCAGTGTACATTAAACTGTGTACACACACACGGTTGGCCATGGTGGAATGTCAGCCTGATGATTTGTTTACCTTGACATGATGTCCCTCCACGTAACGCGTGGCGTCCCTGAAGAGGCGGTACATGACAAAGCCCTGGGGGTCGATGCTGTCAATCAGAGGGTACGCCGTCTGGTGAGAGAAAACCCGCATCACAACCTCACACAGCATTGACATGCTAGATGCTTCTGCATATGCATGATGGCCATCGGTTACATGGCTAGAGTTGGGCTGAGGACTGGGACAGATTTTTGTTTTGTATGGGGTCTAGCTTCCTGGTTACTGCTCATAAAAGCCCACTTAAAATCCCTTCACATTATAAAATCTGAACTAACAGCTTCTCATTGAACCACATGGTTTAGTCAGCACTAATGCAGTGGGCAGGTGGAGAAGACAAGTGCCAATGTGAAGCACAGGAAATCTTGATGGGTTAATGATCCATACTCCGGAGGGCAACCTGCAGCTAGCGGAGGTACAGACCAGGCTTCAGTTTGACTTGGCACGGTCACTGCTGCAGGTCAACACAACACTGAGGCTGACCTTCACCCAGAGAAAACAAAACACAGTCCCACGTCTAAACAAGGGGCCAATTAGACCCTGAGCGGAGCATGGCTCATTTGCATATACATGTCAGCATGAATAAAAAAGGGGCCTTTGGAGCCCAAAAGGAAACCCATTCTGAGCTTGCCTGTCGGCCATGACGTAGGTTATTAGGACAAACAATAGGGGCGAGGCATATTGGTGCCAAAACAAAACAAAAAGTAAAAACAACACTAGGGATGTTGTTTGGATCAAGTCTGGAGTGGCATAACACATTCAAACGTCATGGATCTGTTTTGAAGTGACCATTAGAACAAAGGTCTACAGGGGAATCGTGGAGGTGACAGGTGCAGTCACAACAAACATTCTAAGCTACACCCAGAGGTAAGAGTGGCCCTGATTGGCTGTGGTGGAGAGAGGCTGTGGCAGATGTCTGGTAGGTAAGTGAGGCAGGCAGGTCTAAGCCTTAACCAATCCAAAATGCTTCTTCACTGAAATGTGACATATGGTAGCAGTTAATGATTTGTCCGTTGCGACACCTATAGAATTGCAGTGTTGATTGGCACGAGACATGTTCAGAAAAAGGTACAAAAAGGGTGAGTGGGGGATTTAAGGGAAATTCTGGCTCAAAGAAGACCATTTGTCAACATAGGACTTGCAAAATATACTTGAAACAATGACGGTACAATAACACTGTGACAAGATGTTGTGAAAGTCCTCATTGGCCCGTGCCAGAACTGCGCTCAACCCCTCGTGTTGTAGAGATGTCACTCACCATGCCTGTTTCTGCAGTGAAGATGACTATCTCATAGAGAGGGGCTAGCTGCTGGAACAGGTAGTCGATGCCTGGCCTCTTCTTGAAGCGCCAGCCTGTAGCCAGCTGTGGGGAGAACAAACCAGTCCACTTCACATGTATTCTGGCTAGAATTCTCACTGAAAGCTATCCACAAATATAGTCAGTGAATAATCAATTTAAAAATCAGTTTATCATGTTATAGAGCATCTCTTGACAGCCACTAACCAAACCACATAAATGCACAAATAACCAGTGATCGATTGATTCATTAGTTTGTCATCACGTTATAAAGTGGTATATTCACGGGCATTCATTTTTGCTTTTTCCACGGCCTAAACGGAGCAGCTTATGGCAGATGAAGCGTTTGGATGACCTCCTGGACCACTTGTAGTCTTTTCTTCAGAAATCAAAGCCTGTGCAGGGCCGCCAGGTGGCTGTCTGCTGAGGGCTGGTGTCGGGTTACGTCCACACCTCACCGGTCTATGCACGCGCCACTAGTAGGGCGGAGTCATAGGGGGAGGGAGCATGATACCACTCAGGTAAGGACAAGTAGGTAGAATCTCAGGTAGGAGGGGCAGGGGGTGTTAGAGTAGGGGTTGGGACAGGCTTCGAGGGGGCCAGGTGGAAGCCACGGGTAATGGGAGGGTCTTTACAGATAGTGGAGGTAAACAGGTGGTGGGCCCCCAGCGACCCACAGGCCAGATGGCCACCCACAGAGGGGCGGGGGAGGCTGAGTTAAAATCCTAAGTAAACTAATTTTAAAAAACGATTCTACTTATGAATGATTAATGTACAATCAAATCCAAGGAATGAGACAAAACAGCTTTTCTCTTGTGTTCTTGGCTATACTGAGAGAAGGCATCCAGGCCACCCAGCAGGTTACTGGTACCAGACGGCCAGGGTGAGGTGCTGGGTGAGAGGGAGGTGGTACGTACCGACCACTCTGGGTGCAGCAGGACGTCTGTGAGCTCCAAGACCAGGGTGTAGGGAGGCTGGTAGTAGGGCTCCCTCAGGGGGTCAGGAAGCAGCTTGGGGCTCGTGGGCTCAATGATCATCTGGGGACGCACAGATATGACGTCGTCACACAACTACACAAAAACACGATGCTGCAGTAGGGAGGAACAAGTGGCACATCATCAGAACTATGTGGGTCAACAGACAACAGCCAAACTCCAATAAAAATAAGTATGCAACTTGTATTTTGTGGTGAACGAGTCCTATCCCTTTAATACTTGAGGTCCTTCATAAGGGTGATTTCTAGTTGAAGTTGAAGACTAGTCTAATGTCAACATGGTCACAAGCAAGTTGCAGTAAAACACACGGAGGCCATCACTCCCGGCTCGCAGGAGTAAAATGTATTTGGTTGCTTATGTGGGAATGCAGGAGCGTGAAAAGATTGTGGCCAGCTTCCTTATTTAATTTATTTGCTCTTAGCTGGCCTCATCACGGCAAACTCAACAAAAAAAAGAATCCTGTAAGAACCAGCTGCAAGAGGGAGATGGAACGCGTGGAAGAGAGAACTGACATGTTCAAGAGACCAGAGGCCAGGGAGGAGAGGGTGAGTGTTGTCAATATGCAGGATGGAAAAGGGGTGTGCGCTCGTGTGTATACACACGAAGGAGACAGGGGGCTGTTCACACTCCATTGAAGAGATCAAAGCGCTAAGAGGGAGATGGATTTTGGTGTGTGTGGGTGGAGGGGGGGGGGATCTAACTGAACGGCAGCTGCAGGCCCATGCAGAGAGGCCTTCCTGCTCAAAGCAGTCTGGCTGCACCTGCCTCTGCTTCAGTAAAGACAGACAAGCAGCCTAACATGGCTCCCAGTGTAAATATCCCAATCCAGCAGTTAACCCAGGGGTTTAGTGGACAAGGACCTTCTATTCTACCACCCTGAACCAGCCACAGGAGGAAAATGCTGACTAGATCAACCACATAGCAAATACTACCAACTGTAGAGTGGAGCCATCCATTGATCAGGTTACATTGAACAGTGGGAGTGGCAAAGGCCGTTTTAACCGTCTCGTGTTCGTTTCTTATCACCCACCTGTCTGTAGTCTTGGAAATACTTCAACGTCCTTCTCAACTGCTGGATAACCGGTGCGTCTGTAAGAGAGATCAGCTATAAACAGTGTGGAGCGAGTATCGTTTCTCAACACGCCATACTCAAGACGGAACACTTAGCCTAAGGGCAGTTGTGGTGCATGTATGTATAGGATATAGGAGTTACTGAGCATCTCAAGCCAACTCCGGTGCTGGTAGAATGGACATGGCTGTAGTCCTAATGAATGACATTTTTAATTTAAAGGGGGCAATCAGCAGTTTATACACACACTGAACCAAAATATAAAGTGTTGGTCCCATGTTTCATGCACTGAAATACAAAATAAATCTAAGAAAATGTTCCATACACACAAAAAGCTTATTTCTCTGAAATTTGATGCACAAATTTTTATTACATCCCTGGTAGTGAGCATGTCTCCTTTGCCAAGATAATCCACCCACCTGACAGATGTGGCATATCAAGAAGTAGACTAGACAGCATGATCATTACACAAGTGCACCTTGAGCTGGGGACAATAAAAGGCCACTAAAATGTGCATGTCACAAACACAATGACACAGATGTCTCAAGTTGAGGGAGCGTGCAGTTGGCATGCTGATTGCAGGAATGTCCACCAGAGCTATTGCTAAAGAATTGAAAGTTCATTTCTCTGCCATAAGCCGCCTCTGTCATTTTAGAGAATTTGGCAGTACATCCAACCGGCCTCACAACTGCAGACCACGTGTGGGCGAGCGGTTTGCTGATGTCAATGTTGTGAACAGAGTGCCCCATGATGGCAAGTGGGGTTATGGTATTGGCAGGCATAAGCTATGGACAACGAACACAATAGCATTTGATCAATGGCAATTTGAATGCATAAAAATACAGTGACGTGACCCTGAGGCCCATTTCTTTTAAGTATCTGTGACCAACAGATTTTTATTTATTTATTTATTAACCTTTATTTAAATAGGCAAGTCAGTTAAGAACCAATTCTTATTTACAATGACGGCCTACACTGGCCAAACCCGGACAACGCTGAACCACCCTATGGGACTTCCAATCACGGCCGGTTGTGATATATCCTGGATTCGAACCAGGGTGTCTGTACTGACGCATCTAGCACAGAGATGCAGAGCCTTAGAACGCTGCACCACTCGGGAGCCCAGGGGGTGTTACCCTGTCATGTGATATCCATAGATTAGGGCATAATGAATTTATTTAAAATTGACTGATTTCCTCATATGAACTGAAACTCAGTAAAAGTCTGAAATTGTTGCGTTCATATTTGTTCAGTAAACATTTAGACATGAATTATATATATCCATTGATTCTTTGGAATATAACATAAATACATCATGAGCTAAGTTCAGTCATTTCCCATCAGAATATAAAATAAGCTTGTTTTACTCCAATGTTTGTAAACAAAATCTAAAACGACATAGTTTTAAAACATGTTTTGAAACTATCATTTTAATATCATGGATGGTTAGTCCTCGCATCCATAGCTAAATTTGAGAGTAGTTAAATTTCTCCAGCTTTTTAAACGAACCAGGGAGACCGCTTTATTGTTTATACAGCTGATTGCCGCTTTAAGAGAGGCATCTCTGTAGGGAACCGCAGCATTGGTCCCAACAGATAACATCTCAGCAATTTGATGGCAGATGCTCCTAGGATAGTTCTCCACTCAGATAAAGCATGCAGCCAGGGGCCTCTGGGATGTGAAGTCCTTTGGGACAGAGACAGTGAGAGAGATGGAGTGGCTCTCTATGGGCCTATAGCGTCCGGCCAGTGTCTATAATCAGGCAGGCCCCTTTGGGTCCCCCAGCCCAGTAATAGCAGGCCTGGGAGTGGGTGAGCTGGTGAAACACCCCCTACCCCTCCGGCCTGCCTGCGTATGTGTGTTTTATAAGGCCTGGGCGGAACATACTCTTCTAGAGAGCATGGGACTGTGACCGGCCCCGTTGACAAACCTCTTCCTTGGGAAAGCAGAGCCAAGCCAGGCTGGGGGTGGGTGGTGATCGTTACAACCCCCTGGAGAGGGACGGGGGTTGCCGAGGCGTGTGTATGTGTATGCATGAGAGTATGTGTGCGCAAAATGTGTAATATGTTCGTGTCTGTGCGCGTGCCCCTGTGTTTGTGCCTCTGTGAGAGTCACTGAGGATAGGACGGATCAAGGCACGTTTTTATGGTAATAAAGGGGCTGGGTAGTGGTGGGATGAGATCGAAAAGAGGATGACAGGTGAAGGATGGTGATGGGATTAATGTGTCAGCCAGGCCACAGTGGGTCCTTCAATGATGTGAGAGGTGGGGAAGCTACCTCTAAGGGGCAAAGGATATAGCCATATAGTCAGGGACATAGGCATTCCATTTTCTCCATTGGTAACTGTTGGCTGTGATCACATTCAGTCTTATCAAAAGCAGAACTCCCATTATGGTAAAAACATTTGGGACTGACATCAACTCTGAAAGGAAGACCATTACAAACTAAAGAAAAACAAAGGCCCCCAGAAAAGAAGGCTTTGACAAGCAGCAGCAGCAGTCTGGTCAGGCAGCCTCTTGTCCTAAACTTGTTTGCCAGTGTAATAGAGGCAGGCCATTGAGGCCAGTGGAAAGGCTACGTTGCTCTCGGAAGGGAAGTCCATTTAAACAGGCGAGAAGTAGGGAGGGAACGAGGGAGGAAAGGCAAGAAAGATCGATGGTGGTGCCTCCAGACACAACAAAGGCCTCCTTTAATCCACAACTGGGGTGGCATATGCTCCGTTAGTTATCTTAAGGCCATTATTACTCAATTGCCTTTATTCTCCCTGTTCTCTTTTTTTTTTTTTTTGGGGGGCTCTTGCTTTTCTTTTGGCCTGCGCTGTCAATCGCTTCTTTCTTGGGCCGTGACAAACAGTCGTCCGGCCTCGCTCTTTGCGTTGGGGCTGGGGGGGGTGTCTATTGGAGTATCTGTTTAGGGACATAGGCTATTGGTTGGGCCGGTAGGTGTAAGAGGCATGCTGGATTGGTTAGCTTGTTTGTTTGGAGTACAGGTGGTCTCTATCCTCCTAGGGGCTATAAGTCTGTCAGAGCGAGCAAACATGGAACGGCCCCTCATCAAGTCAAAGCCAAATAGGGGCTCTGAGGATCCTAGCTGCAGGATACTAACTGGGACACATGGGAGGATGAATGATGTGATAAAATGGACCGAAAGAGATGAGGTCCTCCAAGTCTTGATACGCCTCCCAAAATTACAAGTCAGTTATTTAAGCCTAATAATAGTGCTTGAAGATAAAAATGTATTTTCTCTCCCCCTAAACACAAAACATCTGGTGTGTGTACTGATTGATTCCATACTGCATCAAGACCGTTTCATAGACCCACAGTACACACTAGGAGAAAGCAACAACTTCTAACCTCAGCGAGTATTTTGAAAGCAGTCCTGCACTTGTCACACCCTAGTGTGACCTCAACAGCGCAGTCTTTGGGGAGGTCATCACTGCCACAGCGTCCAACGCTCCTCCTCAGCATAACGCCCCTGGCTCTGAATACCATCACTTGGCAAGGCGACACGGATCTGGACGAGCACGCCTGACCTCATCGCCTCGGGTCCCTGAGGACCCATCCAGCGGAGGCGTCCAGGCTGCCCCCCCCCCCAATCCCCTCCACTAGCCTTCTGCCACTTGGGGTGGAGGGGCGCGTGGGCAGGGGGCTGGAATGCTCCCTCTACGCTCCCCCGTGGGCCCCTTAGACCATCAATGGCCTTCATTAGGGATATTGAACGCTGTGGGTGCATCAGGGCTGGCCAATAACAGCAGCAGCCGAAGCAGCACTCTGGACACTGACGGAAATAAAGGGACACAGCAGCAGTGCCAGATAGAGGACTTTGGGGAGCGTGACAGCTATAGCGTGAAGAATTAATGAAGCAATTATTGGTATAACAGGGTGATTGTTAAGCGTTTATAAAATCAACACTTCTGGAAAGGGCCACAGCTGTCCCTGGCATTAGCATAGCTTTGAAGCGGTGAGGGGAGGCACCTCGCGACTCAGTCCTCTGTCATTTCAACAGCATAGCCAGTTCTAGAACGCGACACATTCCCGCTCAGCTCCACACTGGCCATATGTGCACTCAAGAGGGGAGAGAGATGTCAATCAAAACACCAATGAAACACACAGCTAGGACAACAAATCTATTGGGGAAACCAATGTGTTTTAATACTATTAAATTAAAATGGAGAGAAACAAGCAAAATGTCAACTTTCCTGTTTGTCGGTCTTATGAGGCCCTTTTTCACCAGGTTGTCAGCCTGGCAGTTTATAGGGATGACTGACAGCTGAGAGGCATATGGGGGGGGGTGACTCATCTGGACCACTGTCAGTGAATGGGTGAAAATGGGTGGTCAAGTGGTAAACGTGGTATGGATGGGTATTAGAGTGCTAGAGGTCTGCCTGAGGGAGCAAACAAACAGCACTCAACATCACACTTTGTTGTTGTTTTTTGTTGTTGAATTTGACCCCTTTTCCTCCCCAATTTCGTGGTATCCAATTGTTTTAGTAGCTACTACCTTGTCTCGTCGCTACAACTCCCGTACGGGCTCGGGAGAGACCCTATCCCTACCGGCCAAGCCCTCCCTCACCTGGTCGACACTGGGCCAATTGTGCATCACCCCACGGACCGCCCAGTCGCGGCCTGTTGCGACAGAGCCTGGGCGCAAACTCAGTCTCTGGTGGCACAGCTGGCGCTGCAGTACAGCGCCCTTAACCACTGCGCAACCCGGGAGGCCAACATCACACCTTTTTAATGACAAATCTAAGATCAAACTAAATGAGTCGAAGACTTCACAAATTAACCACCAACAGCTGTCTAAACTTTTTTTTTTACCATGTTTACATCAGCTATAAAAGATTACATCAGTTATGTGAATCGAGATCCATTTACAGCCCATGACCAGATGTATGGGAAGGCAGAGGTGTGCCAAAAGCCTAGGAGAACAAGGGGTCATTAATAAAAACGCTCATCTCTAAGCTAACTCAACTTCGAGAAAAGAAAACCTCCCCAAAATACCACAGGTAGTGTCCACCCAAAAAAAGGAAAACAACTCACCGTTATCAAACTCATCTGGAATCTGTAAAAGACAGAAGGAAGGTGAGAAATAGTCCAGCAAGGTCAATGTCAGATGGTACTGTTGACATAACTTAACATGAATTACACTATGGCCTAACGCATAAGGTAAATAACATGACTTTTTGTGGTTGTGTTTACGTTCAAACGTCAGTGTCAGCCAATTCAGCTGTTGGTGTTTAGGTCCAAACAGCCACGACACCTCTCAAATACTACAGAATATTACTTTATTGAAGTCGATAGCCTTCCAGTCTAGTTAGCATTTCATCTGTCCATGCATCTACATCAGGGGTAGGCAACTAGATTAAGACAGGTCGATTTCTCAGGGCAAATGGTCGAGGGTGCCAGAAAATTACAATCATTTGTACACTGCAAATTGACCACAACTAAGCCAAAATAGAGAGCATTTGAAAATAATAACTTCATACCTTGAAACACGATCACATTTTGTTTGTGGGGATACTTGGGAACAGATTACCTCAATTAAAAACAAGTTTTTAAAAATCAGCAGGATTTTTTTTTTAATTAAAAAAATAATAATAATCACTCGCAGACCGGTTTCGGCCCAGGGGCCACCTGTTGCCGACCCCTGATGTAAAACTGAACATCAATACTGTACCCATGTTTGACATACTCTCTTATAAAACAGTTCTTAAGCAGGGACTAAGGTACCAAAATAAATAAAAAGAGACCACCGTTTTCTCCTTAAGAGCACAGACACCAAGACCGTCCAAACCACTCACGTTCTAATTTACACACAGATACGGGGCTGTCCAGGCATCGTGCACTGTGTAGTAGTGTCCAGTATATATATTTTTATTTATCTAGGCAAGTCAGGTAACAACAAATTCTTATTTACAATGACTGCCTAACCCGGATGACGCCGGGCCAATTGTGCGCCGCCCGATCACAGCTGGTTGTGAAACAGCCTGGAATCGAACCAGGGTCTGTAGTGACACCTCTAGCACTGAGATTCAGTGCCTTAGACCGCTGCCCGTCTCGGGAGCCCCTGTTGCTCGTCTCTGTGCATTACGTGCAGTCATGCTTAAGTGTTAGACCTGGCCCCTCCCTCGCGGTGAAACTTTCAGCAGCGGACCCACACCAGCCCACCAATTAATCTCCCAGCTGATGAATATTCAGCTGCATCTGCCAGCAGGTCCCTGGCCTGGCCCACCTGGGGGTCTGCCTGCCAAAGACAGAGAGACAGAGGGAGAGAGAGAGAGCCAGCCGGGGGCCGAGTGGGACACCACATGCTGCACGCTGGGGCCACTACATGGGAAATGATGGGGTATGCTGGAGCTGTTTCATCCTCCTCAACACCCCTCCCTCCCTATCAAGGCTGTCCTGAGGGGGTTGCAGTGGTTGAAAAGAACACTGCTCAACTACGCCCCCTGATGCCTGTGCAAGGTTATGAGTTCTCTTTATAATGTAGATCATTTGACCAGTGATACAGTTCACTGTGTTGGTCATTACTGCATTGGGGAAGGCCGACACCTCTAGCACTGAGATTCAGTGCTAGAGGTGTCACTACAGACCCTGGTTCGATTCCAGGCTGTATAACAACCGGCTGTGATCGGGCTGTGCACAACTGGCCCAGCGTCATCCGGGTTAGGGTTTGGCCGGGGGAGGACCCCATGTTCCTTAATGTTGATGCGGTTGTTACTGACAAGAAGCACATGGCTGTGCTCTTTAAATCACCACTTTATTAAGTCAGGATTCCTATTTGTCTCAGCCATGCCTCCGTGCCCGTCCAACATTTCCTCATCTCCCACCCCTTCTAATGCGACTATCCCAGATGCTTCTCTCTTTTCCCTTGCACCGCTACAAAGTTTCTCCCTGCAGGCAGTCACTGAGTCCGAGGTGCTAAAGGAGCTCCTTAAAACTTCTTGGTGACAGGGGGGCAGTACTAAGTATCAAATAAGGTGCCCGGAGTAAACTGCCTGCTACTCTGTCCCAGATGCAAATATATGCATATTATTAGTAGTATTGGATAGAAAGCACACTGAAGTTTCTAAAACTGTTTGAATGATGTCTGAGAGTATAACAGAACTCATATGGCAGGTGAAAACCTGTGAAAAATACAACCAGGAAGTGGGAAATCTGAGGTTTGTAGTTTAACTCTTTGCCATTCCAATATACAGTGTAAATGGGGCTTCCACTAAATGTCAGTTTTTAGAATTTTGTTTGAGGCTTCTACTGTGAAGTGGGGGCAAATGAGCGGGGATTGAGCCAGGTGTCTGGCAGAGTACCACAGGCTCGTGAGGCGAGGTCATGAGAGAGTTAGCTCTCGTTCCATTGCTTTTCTACAGACAATTGAATTCTCCGGTTGGAACATTATTAAAGATTTATGATAAAAACATCAAAGATTCTATACTTAGTTTGACAAGTTTCTAAGACCTGTAATATAACTGACTTTGTCTGACGTTCGTCTGGACCTGAACGCGCGTTTGGATTTGTTTACTAAATGCCCTAAGAAAAGAAGCTATTTGGACATAAAGTTCATCATTTATCTAACAAATCAAACATTTGTTGAACTGTGATTCCTGGGAGTGCATTCTGATGAAGATCAAAGGTAAGTGAATATTTATAATGATATTTCTGACTAATGTTGACTACACAATATGGCGGATATCTTTTTGGCTGCTTTGTTGTCTGAATGCTGTACTCAGATTATTGCATGGTTTGCTTTTTCCGCAACGTTTAAAAAAAAATCTGACACAGCGGTTGCATTAAGGAGAAGTGTATCTCTAATTCCATGTATAACAATTGTATTTTCATCAACATTTATGAGTATTTCTGTAAATTGATGTGGTTCTCTGCACAATCACCGCATGTTTTAGAACTACTGAACGTAAAGCGCCAATGTAAAGCGAGATTTTTTAAATACAAATATGCAATTCAGCAAAAAAAAACATACATATATTGTGTAACATGAGGTCCTATGAGGGTCATCTGATGAAGATCATCCAAGGTTTGTGATTAATTTGACCTCTGTGCTTTGTGACTCCTCTCTTTGGCTGGGAAAAATGGCTGTGTTTTTCTGTGACCTAACATAAATCGTTTGTGGTGCTTTCGCTGTAAAGCCTTTTTGAAATCAGACACTGTGGCTGGATTAATGAGATTTTATCTTTAAAATGGTCTAAAATACTTGTATGCTTGAGGATTTTTTGTTTGTTTTGAATTTGGCACCCTGCACTTTCACTGGCTGTTGGCGAGGTGGGACGCTACCGTCCCACATATCCCAGAGAGGTTAACTTGACCCCCCCCAAAAAACATATTGGTCAGATGATTTAGATCCTTTCTTTAAGGTTGCTGCCCCCATCGTCGCCAAGCCCCTCCACTTTCTGGGGAGGTTCCCATTGCTTGTAAGGCAGCCACACTTCGTCCTTTATTTAAAGGGGAGATCAAGATGATCCTAACTGTTATAGGCACATTTCTATTTTGCCCCATTTTTCAAAAGTGTTGGAAAAACTGGTCAATAATCAACCCGCTTGCTTTCGGGATGCTTATGGTATTCTCTCGGGTATGCAATCTAGTTTCCGCTCAGGTTATGGAGGCGTCACTGCAACCTTAAAGGTCTTCAATGATGTCACAATTGCCCTTGATTCTAAGCAATATTGCGCTGCTATTTCTATTGACTTGGCCAAAGCTTTTGATATGGTAGACCATTCCATTCTTGTGGGCCGGCTAAGGAGTATTGGTGTCTGAGGGGTTTCGCCCTGGTTTGCTAACTACACCTAAAAGAGTACAGTGTATAAAGTCAGAAAATCTGCTGTCTCAGCCACAGTACCCCAAGGCTCAATCCTAGGCCCCACGATCTTCTCAATTTACACCAACAACATAGCTCAGGCAGTAGGAAGCTCTCATCCATTTATATGCAGATGATAGTCTATACTCAGCTGGCCCCTCCCAGGATGTTGTGTTAAATGCTCTACAACAAGGCTTTCTCTAACCTTTACCTTGTGCTGAACAACTCCAAAACAAAGGTCATATGGTTTGGTAAGAAGAATGCCCCTCTTCCTACAGGAGTCATTAATACCTCGGAGGGTTTAGACCGAGGTAGTCACCTCATACAAGTACTTGGGAGTATGGCTAGATGGTGCACTGTTCTTCTCTCAGCACATATCCAAGCTGCAGAATAAAATTAAAACTAGACTTGGTTTCCTCTATCGTAAATCGCTCCTTTCACCCCAGCTGCCAAACTAACCCTGATTCAAATGACCATCCTACCCATGCTAGATTACGGAATCATAATTTATAGAGCGACAGGTAAGGGTGCTCTCGAGCTGCTAGATGTTCTTTACCATTCGGCCATCAGATTTGCCACCAAAGCTCCTTATAGGACACATCACTGCACTCTATTCGCCTCTGTAAACTGGCATCTCTTTATTGCCGTTGCAAGACCCACTGGTTGTTGCTTATTTTTAAAACCCTCTTAGGCCTCACTCCCCCTTATCTGAGATATCTACTGCAGCCCTCATCCTCCACATACAACACCCGTTCTGCCAGTCACATTCTGTTAAATGTCACCAAAGCACACACATCCCTGGGTCGCTCATTTTTTCAGTTCACTGCAGCTAGTGACTGGAACGTGCTGCAACACTCAAACTGGACAGTTTTATCTCAATCTCTTCTTTCAAAGACATTCTGACAGGTGTGGCTGCTTTGTGTGATGTATTGTTGTCTTTACCTTTGTGCTGTTGACTGTGCCCAATATGTTTGTACCATGTTGTGTTGCTACCATGCTGTGTTGTCATGTGTTGCTGCCTTGCTATGTTGTTGACTTTAGGTCTCTATGTAGTGTTCTCTCTTGTTGCGATGTGCATTTTGTCCTATATTTATATTGTATTTAGTTATTTATTTTAATCCCAGGCCCCCGTCCTCGCATGAGGCCTTTTGGTAAATAAGAATATCCTTAAGTAACTTGCCTAGTTAAATAAAAAGGTGAAATTAACTAAAGATAACAGCTGATAAAGCACACTTCCTATCAGATTAGTTTCATAATGTGCCAGGTAAACCTGTATATTAGGGCAAAGGTAAGGGGATGGGCCAGTGGGGAAAAGGTAAACACAGCCACGAAGTCGGCCAAGTGTGCCCTCTTGTGGCGGTTTAAGGAGAATGAAATAGGCCTAGGGTTGTTTTAAGAGGATTGCCCCGGATTCCAAGGTTGGCTGCTGACAGAATCTTTGAAATGTGACGCAAACGGGTCTCATTCAGCGCCATTTGCGTAGACTGTGTAGAGCCCTTAACATGTACTTTGCTGGCAGCCAACCTTGGAATCGGATGCTATCCTCTTAAAACACTAGACATCTCAGTCAGACATAAGCTTATGCTTAGGAAAGGAAGGCAGGCAAATGACTGAGTCGTATCAACCCCTACGCCGGTAGTGTCTAGTACAGCGTCCAGCAACTCCGGTCTCCTTTCCTAAACCAATAGTGTCACGTAAGCTAGTCAGGGTTTGAGTCAGTTCAGGAAATTTGTTGAAATTCATGAACAAATAATGAATTAATTGATCTTATTTCAGTGCCCTGTCTCAGATAATATAATTCATGTAATTGCATGATAGTCGTGGTTAATCTCAAAGAACTAAATATGGAACTATAAAAAATTAAAAAACAGAATCTTGCTAGTACAGATTGTTTTGCCCATTAAACCATCACTCTCAAGAACCACTTCTTACAGCACAGAGCAGTGAATTAACTTATAACAAGACTTGGGTCTTCCAAATTGGTCTTTCAGAGGAGGTTGAGAGGGTACGAGGTGTGCGAATGCTCATTTAGGGGTAATTCACACCTCGTCACAACAATGGGGCAGAGGCCCTGGAGACCAGGGGCAGGCCCTGTTCCCAAACCAGCTACAGGTTGGCCACGGGAACTCTCACCAAACAGAGGTGGCCACTCATTGCGCCGAGAGATGAAAATAGTTCCCACACTGATAGCCGTGTACAATATTGATGCATGAGAACATAGACCCATCACAGCAACACACTGGTGAGGGGCAAATCCCATTATAAGAGATGTTGCTCTAGCTAGTGAAATTAATGAGAATTTGTTGTCACTACCAAGTTCCAAAATGCACTCATCTGTTTTGGAAATGCAGCACAACCTAGTCCAACCTCTAGAGCAGTGGTAACCAAGTCAAGATTACTTTTGCAATCAAAAAGCAAGCAGAGATCTACTGCTCAGAATTATTATTAAAACATGACTTAACATGAACCTAATATAAACAGTTCTGTAGGAATGAGGTTTGTGCAGTAAGCCTAATAGATTGCAGCATATTGGCTATATGCCTGGCCTACCAATATTGTTAATTTTTGACCATATTATATTTCAAAACTCAAGCTTTGATAAAGTAGATCAGTTGGTATAGCACTTGAGGCAAAGCGGAGGATAAATTGAAATCTGCAAATACTTTGCTGGACTGATGGTACCTGCAGCTGATGGTCATGGTGCTTTCAAGACAACTGGGAACACGATTAAAAATATATATATATAACAAAAACCTAGGTCAAATCATGACATCCGTAATCTTCAGGTTGGAAAATCAGAGCTCTAGAAAGATGAGTTTCAAACTTGAAATTTCAAGTTTGAAGACCGTACTAAAAGAATCTCCCCCCCAGTCTGATCTTTTTTTCTTTCGTCGGAATACCCAGTTGTCTTGAATGCACTGAAGTGGGAAATCTCCGAATTCCCAGTTGTTTTGAACATGGCATTAGTCTAAACAGAGGTCGACTGACCAGAGAGAGGGGACACTGTCTTCCTTCCACCTGATGACGAAACTCAAATCGCACCACATCACCCTCATGCACAAATTCATGTTCTTCCTATGACCAGAGAAAGTGAAATATTCCTCGATATTAAGACACGACGAGCTACAATTAATAAAAACTGCAGGGCTATCAATACCCTTGTAGTGGGGACAAGCACTTGTGTTTTGTAATAGTGTTGAACAAAAACAGTGATGACAGTGCTGAATAAAAACTTAAGACATGAAATCACTCATTAAAACAGCAGCTCTTTGCTGTATTTGACAATCTCTGGTCATTGGCCTCGGCTAATAGGGATCATAATCATTTTTAGTTATTTATTTTAAAAGAAGGAATGCCTTGAAGAACTTGATCAACCGATTGGTGACCACTGCCCTGAAACGACAAAATTGTTCTCATATTCCAAGATAATAGTTTAATGTAATTTGAACAGGGGAACAAGGGAACCAAACATAACCCAATCGAAATGCTACTTGACCTACGATAAGGTTTTAGAGAAACTGATGTCACGCAGTGCCAAAATTTGTGCCTCCTTATTTTATCCCCCCAGAAACTCAGTGAAGATGACTAGTCTAGTCATGCTTTTACTATACACTTGTGTGTATAAGGTAGTGGTTGTGGAATTGTTAGGTTAGATTACTCGTTGGTTATTACTGCATTGTCGGAACTAGAAGCACAAGCATTTCGCTACACTCGCATTAACATCTGCTGACCTTAGAACCTTGAGGCAACTGCATTAATTCAAAGACAAAAAAATATGCTGATGTACAAAATTGGCCTTGAAATGTAGCTGCATTAATCTACCTTTGCACTCTAACATTGGACAAGTGTTCCAGACACTAGGCTCCTCGGGTTCCCGAGGGGAAGCCATAGAGATGAGAACAGGATTCAGCTCCTCTCACGGGGACACCCAAACACCTCAAATTAACACAGCTCCTCCAGTCTGAGGGGGACAAGTGTAGAATCCTGCACCAAGAGGCCTGGCACACTCCACTCACAGCAGCCTGACAAGTGTGCCCTTTGAAGTGAGAGAAGTGTGCTTTTTCAAAATGCCCACCTTCCCAACCCCATACCTTAAACACCTGGTAGTTAGCAGACCCTTTACAGTAGGCTGACAAGTGTGCCCTTTGAAGTGGACAACAGGACCACACCTGAAAGTTTAAAGAAGTGTGCTCTTTTAAGTAGCCACCTTGCCAGACTCACACCTCCCGTCCCCGATGTGCCTTGTGGGAAACAATTCACACCGCAAGCACTAGCTTGAACCAATTAAAGAGCTACATGGGATCTACTCTGAGAAGTGTGATGAGTGTCACTTGAAGTAACCACCTTTCATTTTGCACATTTTAAAACCCACTGGCACAAGCCAGTCTGCTTAGAAGTTGTACAGAACTTCATCTGGCAATCTTTCACCTCTACTTTCAATAATTGGTCCTACAAAGCAATAAACATGTTTTAATGAAAACATACCGTGTTTCCTTGTTCATCCACTGAATTGCTACCTGTAGACAGGGAGAAAAACATTACTTATGATAATATTACACATCTATTTGCTTTGAAAAAACATGCACATTTATTGCATTACATGCATCAGATGCCATGTATTCACAATTCAAATTACTTCTGAAAAGCATGGCACTGCAGTGTCAAGTGTTTCAGAAAAGAGACATTCTCATGAAACATTCAATCATTGCTTTTGACAAGTACGGTCATGTCTTCTACAATTCAACCATCCATCTAGGCTGACCGCAATGACATTTTGAGAAAACACATTTGAGAAAGACGCGAGTGCAAATAAACAGCCAATCAAAATTCCACACCATTGAGATGAAAGGCAAGTAAATATACAAATCTGCCCATTCACCTGAAGCTCAAAACAAGTTACCAAGAATGCCCTCCTAAAAGGACATTTTCCACCAAGCAAGGAGAGGGTGCCCCAAATCACTCTACTATCTTCAGTATGACCTTCACTAGTGCTGCTGGTTCAGTGTCAGTCCTTGACACGCTGCTGCGCTGACAGATTGGAGGGACCAGGCGGACTCACCGAATACGTACACCATGCCGACCGCACCCCCTATCCCCATCAGGCCTGCTAACCGCATCACCATCTTCTTGGCATAGGCCGTGTTCTCCTTCTGTTTCTTGTCCTCTCCCTGGTCCTGCTTCTGCTCCGAGTCCCCATCTCCTTCTGGAGGGGGCTGGCCCTGTCAGAGAAAATAGCCAGGTCAGATTCCTTTTTACTTCCTCACCACAAGTCAGCTAGACATTATTTTGGGGATATATAGCTATAATACAGAACAGATTGGAAAATAAGGAATTTAGATCATTTAAAGGGAAATGAGATTGTGCGTGTGCGCGTGCGCGTGCGTACACACACACACACACACACAAATCAATAAAAACAAACTCAGTGATGTAAGACATTTACATTTACATTTAAGTCATTTAGCAGACGCTCTTATCCAGAGCGACTTACAAATTGGTGCAATCACCTTATGACATCCAGTGGGACAGTCACTTAACAATAGTGCATCTAAAACTTAGGGGGGGTGGGGTGAGAAGGATTACTTAACCTATCCTAGGTATTCCTTAAATCTAAGACCGTGGTCATAGATTCAAAAGATTGAGATTCAATTTAAAGTAAAATAGCCTGCACTGTTATTAAACTGTGACAATAAGATTAATCAGTGTGTCTGCAGGAAATGCATTGAGGGTGTTGAGGGTCTACCTGACCTTCAAAAATCTAGAAAAACCTTGACAGATAATGTTACCATATATATAATGTAATGTTAGCCTTGATGTGTAATAAATAAATAAATAGTAAACGGTGGCTGAACATGGGAGTATAAGTGCTAGCTAGCTGGATATCTAGGTAAACTAGTTATCTACTTGGCTAGGGGATGAATCATCTAACTCCTTGGTAGCTGGCTGGCTAGTACATCTACTGAAATATGCCTCGGTGTGTGACCTGTGAAAGTAAGCTAACGAGTTAGGTAACACTAACTCACTGGCAATTGATAAAAGATATGCAGTTAGCTAATTATTACGGCGAGTAAGCAAAGACACTGCTAGTTGGCTAGCTAGCTGACTGACAGGGACCGTGCTATCCAGGATCCTCCGGACGTCACTAGCCAATTGAAGGTGAAATTCAAATGGTTTAGCTAAGGGTATGGTCAATGATCCCGGACTGCACTGGCCTGGATGACAGACTAGCCTAGCTCAACGTGCTAATCGGACGAGTTCATTCATTCAGCCAAATAATAGGGTGTAAATGGAGTCTCGTGAGAGACCCGGAGGTTCAACAAACTGGAAATGACAACATGAAAACCAAACTAGCTGATTCATTGAATGTCTCTTTTGTTTTCCTGTAGCCTTGCATGATTATGGCTGTCTAGTTAACGTTACCCAATCAGCCAAGGGGGGAATGTCAGTTGGCTAGTTAACGTTACCTAGCCCGCTTGACTCACCTGACTATTCTGTTGCTGCTTAAGCCTCTCTTGCAAGATTGATTGAGCGAGTCCACCTGTAGCACTGCCCTCTCCTGTTGTCTTCTCCGTAGAAAGTGCCCGAATCAAGTCCACCACTGCAGGGGTCGAACCACGTCTGCTCCAGTTCCTGAGCGTGAGGAGGCCCCTACTCGCCCGGACACACATGGGGAACATCGACGTCGCCGACATCTTGAATGGGAAAGAGCCGGTGAACATAGCGCGAGTGAAAAGGACAAAGGCGCCTGATTGGCTTATGTTACTCTGAGCAACATCCATAAGGTGCAATAAAAATCGTTAACGGTCATGTGGAACAAAATAGGGCGGTACGTGCAGCTTTTTCTCCAATCGAAACTAAGATTTCATTGACCTTCGAATGCACCGCAAAATGTCCATCATTACTGATGGCAATGCCCAAAGTATGTTAAAAATATATCACCTGCCCTGTAGGTTTTTACTGTAGCCTTATACACACAACTTCGACCAGTCTAAATTGTATTAAAATAATTAAATTAATAAATTGTATTTTATAAGACATGGCAAACTTAGTTTGCACTGATTTGTCTTTCAAATGTTAAACCTTTAGCATAGCAACAATGATTATCATAATTTCATCCTTTCATGTTGGTTATTTTGCTTTTCTATATCTAATATTAATGACTACTAGAGGGCAGCCATAACACACAACATCTGCTTCAGATTTTGGGAGTTGCACCCGCTAGACTAAAACGATTCTATTTCTACGGTTGGACCGACGGTACCAGTGACTTGCCACAGTTGTACCTGTGCACCACTCTATTTGCGGACATTACACATTTACTCATCATATTATTTTAAGTGTTCAGTTGATCAAATTGTTCATATACATAAACAAGTTTCAAATGTCATGCAACAACAGTGCATCCATTATGCATAAAAACAATCAGGAAAACAAATTAAGACACAAATATATCATTTATTGTCATCATTAAACAACAAATGTTAATCAAAAAGTGTTTAACATAAGAAATAATTACTTGTTGACCACCGATGGTAACCCAAAAATCAGTTCTTCACAAATGTTACAGATAAAATGACACCCTACATTCACTTTACAAGTTCAAAGCATCAAAAACAACATTCACCTATCCTGGATCCCCACATGGGTAAATCAACTGTTGTTTTTTGTCAAATGTCCGATACCCAGGCCATTCAAAGATAGCATGGTTGCTGTCTCTGTTCAGATATTACATTCCACTCCTTGCCAAACACTCTTTGGAATATAACAAGGAGTGGAATGTTACATGGACTAGTACCCAGACTAATTCAAAGGGTGCCTTTCAGCGGGTCACATTCTCTGCACTGTTGGAACGGGCTAAAGCATAACTATTGCATAGCTGTTCTCACAAGGATCAATTACCATCTCTGAACAAAAAAAGGAAATGCATATAGTGGCCAAACTCATTGATTCTCATATGCTGTAATTTGTGTATGGCACTAGCAACAAGAATTCCCCTCCTCTGCGGCAGCCTCCTCTTTCCCCCCAGGCCAAAGGGGTGCACTGGTTATCTTGTTGCCCACTTTAGCAGCCTCACTTTGAACACCATCACTTCCAACACGCTTCTGTATTTCAGAGGCCATGGTTAAAAATGATTTCTCGACATTATCAGCATTCTTCGCACTGGTCTCCAGGAATGGAATCTTCAGGGATGAAGCAAATTTCTGAAGCAATTGTACCAAGAAAAAAAGAGAGCAGAATTGTATGACATTTATCATGACACACCAGAACAAAAGCACAATAACGTGTGATTAGCATGTCTATCTATGATTAACAATGATTTGTAGTTGATGAAGAATCGATTGTGCATTGGTGGCACAAGTATTTTATGAGTGAGAACAGACACTTACTTGACCAGTGGCAGAGTCCACTACCTTTTTAGAGACCAAGTCACACTTGTTTCCCACAAGCAATTTGGAGACATTTTCACACGCATAGCGGTCAATCTCCTCCAACCACTGCTTCACGTTGTTAAAGGACTCCTGGCAAAATAGTTTAAATCTCGTACATATAGTTTTATCTCTAACTCCAGTACATTTTGATGCAATAGACAGTCAATCCAGCCCATAGACAGGAGGAGTTCAAATACACTGTATTACCTGATCAGTGACATCATACACAATGATGATCCCATGTGCTCCTCTGTAGTAGCTGGATGTGATGGTCCGGAACCTCTCTTGTCCGGCTGTGTCCCACTAGGAGAGATAGATCAAACAGATAGAAATTACAAACAAGCCTTACCACATCCCCATTACCAAAATGTACAACTATACATTTTACAGAGCTATGCAGAGTTTGTCGTATAAACATGTACTTACAATTTGTAGTTTGACAGTCTTCCCATCCATTTCAATGGTTCTGATCTTAAAGTCGACCCCAATTGTGCTGATGTAGCTCTCTGTGTAGGTGTCATCCTGAGGTGTAGAGACAACTGAGCAGTGTTATTATTGACAATGGGAGAATGGCTGAACAAACCTTCAAACAGTGGTTAATTAGTGGGTTGGATGACATTTTGCAGTGTCCTTTCCACAAAGAAATGGCCTTCGCTTTCTGTTTACTCTAGACTCCTTGCCATATGGGACAACAAAGGATTGTGTGTATTCTGTTTTAACACAATCAAATACAATTTTTAGTGGTCACATACACTTTGGCAGATGTTATTGCGGGTGTAGCGAAAAGCTTTGCCTACCGCAAACCGCAAGAGCAGGCAAGACTTGCCGACACCAGAGTCTCCAATAAGAAGCAGTTTGAACAGGTAGTCGCTGAGGAATACATTACATTATTATTCAGGTTGATTATATATCATCAAGTAGGATAAAGAAACACACCATTGATAAATGGAAGATGCACTATTGTTATTGCATACAAGCTCTGCAGAAACACACACACACAGCTGTCGGCCTCCCATCTCTTTAGTATTGGTTGGTTCGGTCAAATTATCGAGGGCCGAAGAGTTTCTTTGTGCTTTTCCAAAGCAACAAAATAAAACATTTGTTTGGGTTGACTCCCATTGCACCACATCCAATGCTCTAAGTGGGAAAATGTGTCCCAAATTCAGAGAGCCTTTTATTGTCCCACAAACCTAAAAGGGCCTTTAAATGTAGCTACAATGTTATCCAAGACAATAGCCTACTTAAACATGGCACATCATGCTTTGACAACTGTACAAATAATACTACAACACCATTGTCACTCACAACTCATCACTACTTACTATTCAGGATTCATGACCAGATAGCTTGATCTAGAGGGCAGAATGTAAAAGAAAAGAAAAACAACTGTGAACAGAATGCCTGTTATCTTGGGCCTTTCACAGATGCTTTGTGTTGATGTTCTTCAGACAGCACCTTGTATGATGAGCCGGGAGTCCTATAATTTATTAAAACCTAAGATCATGTTTCAATGCCGTCATTACCTGAGTCTTAAAGCGGTTGCCTGGTTTAGCTTGGGAACTGACTGATCACAGAACCCATACATTCATTCACTGCCTCCAGGAACAAATCATTTCAAAACAGGTTGTTTTATTCTTAAGATTTGGTTGAAGGAGTCACATATTACATGTTACAGTACAGTAGTCTAGAGAATGTTTTAAAAATCATTCAGTCTGGAAAAACAAAAGTTAATTGAAGTTCAGTGAAAAGGTTACTTTTCATAAAAACATTTCTTCAGCATTGACAAAATATATCTAAAACATTCTCAAAACTTTCCAAAAAAGTTGGACACTCAATATAATTTAAACTCAATACAAAATGAAAATACATTAAATTGAAGTGCAAATGCTACAAATATGCCCAGTTTCTATTTAGTCGTCTCGTAGTTGTAGTGGGATTTATTGCCAGTTTAAAAACCAAACCACCTAACCTTTGGATAGTAATGAGAGGTTGGCAGACGAAACCTCATTCATACTTTCCACATGTATGTGCCACTCTTTTGTGTGTGTGTGTGTAATCTAATCGATTTGACTCAAATTAATCTAGAAATGTGGCTGGTTATGCTTGAAGTGTTTGGAATCACCAGTCTTTGCATACTTGTTAGAGGAAACCTACAAATGAGACCATGTAAAACAAAACAGGCTCAGATAAACAGTTCGCTTACCCTCAAAAATCATTTTTAGAGTATTGCACAAGTTTTTCTTTGACAGACATCCTTGCAATGTCAACTCTTGTTCCATTCAGTAAAAAAAAAAGTGATTTACCATAGTTCTGGAACCATGACACGTGGATCTCTTTATCATCAAAGGTTTCACAAAACAATCACTAGTTAGAAAGCTCATCTCCAGTATATAAAGATATTCATCATTTTATTTTGGCTTCCTGCTATTCAGTACTCTATACTAGTGGCAGCATACTCATTCTCAATGTGAATCTGCAAACAGTATTAATGACATGATCTCAGTCCACAGGCAAGCACTTCACAGGTAGGGTCCGTGTGTATGTTGTGTTGGGTTCTGTAGGTGAACTGGGAGTTAAGAAGGCGGGTGGCCGTTGACCTTGTCCCGCAGGAGAGCCAGGGCATTGGTGGAGAAGTCTCGCAGGACGCTCACAGTCTCTCGCTGAATCTCCAGGGAGTCGCGTACAAACTCCTGCTGCGACTCCACCAGCTGCTGCACGGACTGGGCCAGGGCCCCCAGAGACCCTGACACGGCCCCTAGCAGGGCAGTAGTGGCCTGCTGCTCCTTGAGACTGAGGGAGGCACTGTGGGCTAGCTGCTTCCGGATTGCCCCCTGTCCCATGACTGACCCTGGAGAGGTAGAAGAGGAGGGAGGAGCAGGGAGAAAGGAAGAGGAGGGAGCTGGGAGGGAGGACGAGGAAGTAGCCATGGAGGAAGACACAGCGGTGGAAGCGGCGACGAATCTGGAGTAGGTGCGACGAGGCTCAGCAGGAGGGTGGAAGGAGCCCATGTGCCGTTGCTCCTCTTCTAGGTCCTCAAATCCCAGACTGTTGTCTACGGGTAATACACAAACAATGTGATACACACAGAAACATGGGTGCAAACACATTTACCAACAATAAAGCGAGAGAGAAAAGAGTTACCTTCATCGACTGGTGTCATGAATGAAAGATCATGAGACGACTGAGAAGGATCCCCTAAAAGGACAAAAAAATAAATAAAAAATATGACAAGGGAGAAAATAAAAATCAATACAACATATTGTGTTGAGTGCGAAGAGAAGAGGACAAATGTTGTTCTGAATATAGGAAAGACTTACGGGCAAATGGCATCCGAGAAAACATGCCAATATCTTTATCTCGAGTTGAGAAAGGTGACATAGACGAGCCTATGGCGTGGGGGCTGGTGCCAGGCATACCCATATGATGAAGGCCAGCCATACCATTAGAGGTGCCAGAGGAGCGAGTCGACATCTCTGACATGTCACCAAAGTCATTCTCCTCAGGTTCATGATTCATACTGCCCATGGTGGCCTTGTTCGGAGGGGACATGGCTAGTATTTCGTGCACCATTTTCTCCACCGGCGACAGGTTCTGGGAGATACGGACACCGTTAGGCCCTCGCATGGCCACCATCCTGCGCTTGGCGTCACACTTTAGGTCTGCCCACTTCTTGACGATCTCCATGACCTCCCGTTGGCACTCGCTGATTTTGTTGATGCAAATCGCGATGTCCGCCCATGTTCGCTTCCTCAGGTCTGACGAGGCGCCTTGGTTGAACTTGCCTGTGGCGGTGAAAAATGCAGATAATAGCACACCAAGGAATAAAAGGCTAGCAGAGAATAAAAGAGACAAACAAATGCAAAGTGAACATATGTCTATTAAGTGCTTCATGCACACAGTACACTGAGTGGAGGTACTTACTTACGAGGATGTGCCTGTTTCTTTTGACCTCAGACAGCAGCAGATGGACTTCATCGAAGGTGAAGCGCGACTTCCTTTTCTTCATGGGCAAGTTGCCCCCAAGTTCCTCTATTTCGCTATAGGTGAATTTGAAATTCATGTTGCACCCCTAGGCCTGTTTACACACACAAGAGATAGCCACCTATACCTGTGAGGGCACCACCCCTGGCACTGCCAAGCCTGCAGGAGAACAAAATGTAAACCACACTGCACTCCACTGATAGGAATCGCTGTGTAAAGACATTATGGTTATAAAAGACCATGTAGCTCAGTTGGTAGAGCATGGTGCTTGCAACACCAGGGTTGTGAGTTTGATTCCCAGGACCATGCCTGTGTAAAAATGTATGCATGCATGACTGTAAGTTGCTAAGGATAAAAGCATCTGCTAAATGGCATATATAGAATGGTTTGGGGGAGGTTTTATTATTTGGGAAAAGAATATGCCGTAATCAACGGGTATTCCAGGGATCCGTGCCTAAAACAATACTTCTGCAATGAATCAATCACTTTATTTTTAAAAATTATCCTAGGCATACATTTCAGTAGTGAGGACACCATGATTTACTATTGACGAGAATACCTGACAACAGTTCATTGTAAAAATAAATAAAAATACAACTCTGCATGGGAAATGAATGTGTCTATTTGTCTTTAAATTAACCATTTGTATAATTAGTAGCTTCAATCTCACACTTCTCTTGCTAGGCCAATGAGCATTATGCTTCCTGGTTCTTTGTTGAGCCCCCTTCTAACCAGCTACAGTAACGTTAGCTATTTTGCTTTGATGTTTTGCGGAACAACGTCCAAGGCCAGTGTTTCCAACCACGTTAAACGTGCATCATGCCATGCAACGAAGGGGACAAAATACAAATTAGAAAACGAACGCAGATCTTTACCAATGTGTTATAGATAAACTGATAAGACAATTGCGAGCGTTTTATGCATTCTGCCTAACTATAGTAGCTAACATTTTGAAGGAACGTTGGCTAATGTCGGTCGCTAGCTAGCTAACGTTGGCTGGCTAGCTAGGTCGCCCGCGTTTGTTTGCAGATTGTTTATATATATGTATAACTTCAATTAGCTTAGTAATTAACAATAACAAGTGTGAAGTTGTTTCATTGGATATAGCCGGAATTACCAATATTGACGAATGGTTTTTTTTCCTCCTCTTGCAGTGTAGCTTCATAAACTTCGCACAGACGACGAGAAGAATGCTGAGTTGCGCAGACTCTGATCGCGCTTTTTCCATGACCCACGGCGGCCACGAGCGCAACATGTACGAACTCTTACCAGAATAGGAATTTGGTATGACGCCAGGAATGGCCACATTACAGTTCAACGTGCATCAATCACTGCTACAGTTGTTACGGAATAACGCACATTCATGGGTTGAACGAGTACACAACCCGTGGTGACATTTCTCAACCAAGTCATGTTGCTACTAAAACACACGAAGGCTTTCAATACTAGGCTACTTAATTATAAGAAAATAGCGTACAGGAGCGGAAATCGTATACTAGTCAATCTAAAACAAAGTATGCGTTATATGTCAGAGATACTTCCTTTCCTGGGCTATAAGAAACACGACACGTTACCTATGTAATCACATTGGGAACCTGTTTCAATAAGTAAGACTTAAGAAATTAAACGACCACGAAGGGACTCGAACCCTCAATCTTCTGATTCGAAGTCAGACGCCTTATCCATTAGGCCACGCGGTCTATGTAATATAGTTTCTTTACTCTCAAATTAACCGTAGCTAGCTATGTAACAAAAACATACCTGTGTTAACATAAATAATTATGCATTTTAATATTTTATGTACAGAATTACAATATAAATCCATATTTATCTTGTATACAAAATTATATAGTTGAACACCACAACATCAGAGGGATGCAATAGGGGGAGGGGGGTGTGAGTCTACTTGATGTTATGACAATTAGGAAATTGTGTGAAGGAAACCAAGTTTGACATCCGCTATATTGAAGCGCTAATATAGTCTAATCAAAACTAAAACATATCAATTGCTAGACACATGTAGATGTTAAGTCCAGTTCACAATCTCAACACAGCCTACATGGGAGAATATGTTTACCGTCATGCAACTGTTGAGTTAAATAAATAAAACCGAAAACTGAGCTATAAAGTGCATTTTAAAAACTATAGTCATCATTGACAGGCAAACCTCATTCACGTGTTAAAAGCAAAGCAGACACCGAATGCTGATTCCTTTCCTATTTACTTTAGTCTTCCTGGTGACAACAAGCATAGCAACCCAATTCCACTGGTGCTCCATTCTGCATCGAAGGAGGAAGGATAGCTGAGGATGGTGAAAGAGCGGAGAGGGTGTGCTTCTCGTTTTCAGAAAACAATCTAGCCAACAGATAGCCTGGAGACCACACTGATGCCATCTGGGTACAAGTCTCGGTAGCATTCCACTCCTTGTACTCTTCGTCATGTGGCAGAGGGTCAATCTAGAGCCAGGTATGAATAATGATGTGTACCCTGTTGCTCAGGATTTATGATACAGCATACACAATCATTTGGCAGGTTTTCTATGTGGGTGGATGATCACTGGACGCATATTGGCACAGAAAGACAGACAGGGAGTAGATAAGATCACACAGCAGAGAAGGACAATCTTCCTCTTTATCTTTTCATTAGATTGTTAGCCTTCTGATTGGCAGCATCGATGCGGTATACATTGTGGATGGCCTGTAAAACCAACACATTAGATTAATGTTCAATACAGAATTGGTCATCTATTGTTATTGAATAAATGTCTGTATGGCAGGTACTATAGGACTGACCTTGCCCTGAATGCGGTTAATCTGGACATTCTGCGTGTCGATCTCATTGCCCATGTCCAGTGCCATGCTCTTCAGGTTGCCTATGATGCTGCCTACATGTCCCAGATTCTCCTCCATCTCATCCTCACATGCATCATTTGTCACCCTGACAGACAGACAGACAGACAGACAGACAGACAGACAGACAGACAGACAGACAGACAGACAGACAGACAGACAGACAGACAGACAGACAGACAGACAGACAGACAGACAGACAGACAGACAGACAGAGATAGAAAACACATTAACAGAATGTATAATTTGCAGTCATCAGTTTGTACAAAAGTTTACGGCACATTGTTGTTTTTGCAAGGATTATTCTCCCTGCATTCAGGGAGGTGCTAGGTTTTTATAAATGTCCTCTGTTTGGCCAGGTGCTCCTCCAAAACATGACCAGTGATTGGTTCTAGACAAGAGTAAATATCTCCTGGCTGCCACATTGAAGCTATACAGTAAAATGAGCAAGTAGTAGTTTTAGAGATTCAAACTTGTTTTGGGCATAGCTGGATTATCTCAAATCAATGCAATGGCCAGATTCATCATAAAATATTTGTAAACCAAATAAATATGTGCAGACTGCAGGCAGACAGTTCAGGGTTTTTTCTGCATCAAAAATGGGCTTTGGTGGTGGGTATGGTGGGGCATGGCAATGGGTGCGGTCAGCCGATCGGTCAAGGCCCTGAGCAAGAATTGTTGTTAGGCTATCTTTGTGGCGGAAAGGATTTTGGTGTTTTAAAGCCACTCTCCAGCGATTCTACACATTTTTCCATGGACTTGAGAGAAAGTTAGCAGATTTGAAGCACATGTTTGTGTTCTTATGCTCAAACATTACAAAAAAAAAATCAATACTCCTGAATTCATTGTTTTTGTCTAGATTACTTTTTTAAACACGGTTTGGAATTAGCGTCCCAAAAAAGGCTTAGGCGGCCCACCCAAGACTTTTCTATGCAAAGAAACCCAGGAATTATTAGCCCATATCCATAATGGTGTGATATATGCCTACTGTGTGTGCACAACAACAATAAGCCGTCGTTCTCTTAGGAAATGTGAGGGCACGTCTTTGAGTATATTCCATTGGTTGGGATTTGTTGCCTTGCTATTGGGTTCGTCATGCCATTGACCATTATTACTTGCGTATGTAGCCTCCGCTCATGATCATCTGCTCTCTCTCATCCACCACGCGTGAGGACGGCTGACCGGACACCACCCCATCCTGGTTGTTCCCCCACACCTTCTTATAGGCCCCACTCTCCTCAAAGTCCTTCAGCCTATGCAGAGGCAGAGCCAGACAAGATAGAGCACATCACACAGCCATACACACAGAGCTTCATATCACAGTACATTGTGTTAACTCAGAGTACAACAACGGATCACCTGCATGAAATAAACAAACTCCTGACCTAAGCCCTGGCATGTTGAGGAAGGAAAGCAAGTAGGAGTCTGATGCGTGGCAACTGGCAAACAAAGTGTAAAGACTGGCACACTAACATGCGCATTAATACTTGAGGAAGGAACCATGGATTCCCAATCTGCTCCTGACACTCATGATCCCTCCCACCTGCCAACACCTACTTATCACAGGAGCACAGACCGCAGCATTGGCCCAGGTCTGTGAGGTTCTTCTCAGCCTCCTTCATATCCGAGTTGATCTGGTCCAGGCCCTCCTCAATCCGCTCCAGTTGCTCTGGACAACGCAAAACGTGAGGGAAGGGTAGGAATGGGAGAGGTGGAGGAAAGTCGGGAGAATGAGGGAGAACGTAATATAACACAAAACTGTTCTATCACCAAAGCACCCAACTGACAAAAGCCGCCGGTCAAATATAATGCAATTGAGCAAATATGGTGCAAACCCCAAAACTGAGAACAGGACACAAATGATTTAATAATGGTCCGCACAAGTCCATAAAATGCCTGGTATTGTGTGGGTAGAAGATGTACCGTTTGTAAAACACACATATTTTGGGACATGACCATCATTTTCCTGTGGTTAACTTTGGTGCAGACTTCTAGTCACCCAATCTCACAATGGAGCAAAACACAAAACAAAATAAATCATGGCCTGGAGCAGAGGCCGGATAGATGGATGGACAGACAGACAGACGTTCTAGTTGCCGGGTTGGCCTGGCGAGCACTCAGGTTACACACAGATGACAGATGTCCTCAGAGCAGGCCAGACCTACTTGATGCAGGACCAGATGCACAGGACACAACATTTGGCCATGTCTGTTAGGTTTTTCTCAGCCTCTTTCATATCATTGTTGATTTGATCCATTCCCTCATCGATGCGGTCCAGTTGCTCTGCCCATATGGGGAAGGTGGGGAGCATGAGCAGGGTGGATAGGAGAGACACAGAAGGGAACACACACATACAGTACATACACACAAAAGCAAACACACACATAGCTTACACACATCTAGTATACTGACAAAAACATGAGCACTCACTTATGGATATATATACAAGAACAAGGACCATCTAAGGTTGCTGTTGTACGATTGACCTTGATGTTATGTCCACATCTTCCAATGAGAGAAAACGATTATATAACGTCCATTCCATTACCTCCTTGTTCGTCCAGCATGACCAGGGCCCGGATTCCTGAATCTTTGCTCTGTTGAGACCAGAAATGGCATTAGATTCACCATAATGTTGCTTTTCATGATTTTGCATTTCAACTGAATCAAATGAAGACGCTTCGGTTAAAATGTAGTTCATTATCAATAGGCAGCCCCCCCCAACAACAACAACAACAAAAATCAACCAGCGATAATGTGATTATAATGACGACGCCGTGTCATTTATTAGGGATTTGGTCAACAGAGGCAGAGTGAGTGGCAGGTGCTGAGACTCCCATACCTCCTCTACTAGCTGCATCATACGACGGGTACTCTCCAGGGACTGGATGAGAAGGGACAGAGAGACAGGACACCATTAGAGGATTGAGTTACCTTAGATACAGGACGGAAAACATTTCAAATCCTGAGGGTGAGGCTGAAAACCTGTCCACTTCCACAGATGAAAGGCACTAGTCAAGATCACTCCGTGTGAGTCATGTTTAATACTATACATGTTGCACTGTCTTAGGGCTCTGTCTTTATAGGTACAACAGTATTTGTATTGCCCAAATATGGAACAGTAAACAAATTACAACACTATTCTCTCTGTGAAACTATTTCCAGTGGTAATCCATCTTAGAAGACACACGGTGACATCATCTCATTGAATTCTGCCCCTTCCCCTGTTTTTTATAGAACTGCAATGGAGATTGCAACATCCTGTACTGATCCAATGTTCTGTTATATTTCCACACAACAAGGCTTAGGCTATAAACAAACAGACTCATTTCAGTGGGCTGTGTGCCAAGAATGTGTTTGTACAGATAGCTGGGGACTTTCTCTATGGTATTTCCTGATGCTGAGGTAATGGGACTGGGAAATGGCTGTGACGTGCAAGCATGTAACCTTTACCCAAGGGGAAACCCTCTGGGAGAGAGGTTTAGGGTGATGTCACTGTGTAATCTCTGAATGTTCCAACTCTGAAAACAATGCCCGGGTATGGCAGGTAACCTTTTCTATAGCTCCTGGCATGATTTACCCTTTATTGTGGGGGCCAATGGTCAACAGCCAACGGCTATGGGGACATTGTGTATTGATCTTAAAAGTTCAACTGAACCTTCTGTTGTTGATATTTCAAAGTTAAATGACTTTGTGCTCTTTAGACGATATGTGACAGTACCTCATCTGTCACCTGGTTGGCCCTCCTCTGCAGCTCCTCATGCTCTGTCCTCACGGGTGAGTCAGCAGCCATCTTGCCTGACATCTACAGCAGCCGCGGGAGGACAGAACAGTCTGGTTTGCTCAGTAGCCTCTTTCCCAAGAGGCAAGGCTAGTGCATCAGGTGGCTTTGACAACAGTCCTGGTTAAGACAATGAAAATAGTGCAACAGGACAGAGTGCAGTAAATAGAAAATCTAGGCAGTATTATCCAGAAACTTACACCCAGTAATGTGGTTTAACATTGACTCAGGAAGGGAATGCCGTTAACTGAATGAAATTTGCCCTCTAATTACCCATTGCTCTTTGAGTGAGCTCGGGGACATGGAACAGTACTATTAAGGACACATGGGATCAATCATGATTTCAACATGGTCTGTTGGTTCAACCCTGTGGCTACACAGTCTTTCTGTCGGGCGCAATTGGAGCCATATAGTTCTGAAAAACTGAACATTTTCACCTGGCATGTCAGTTTGATTACTGAATTTTCTACCCTGCTTGTTTTCTCCTCACCCCTCCCATCCCCACTCGACCCTGTGCCTCTATTGCCTATCCTTTCAGATCATATTCCATTCATTGCTGAACACAATTACTGCTCATTTCACAAAACCTCTCTTGTTCCTCAGACCCTCACACCTACATGCATCCCACCTACACTCCTTCCATTCTGTTGTGAGGGAGTTGACAGTGCACCACGGAGCAGCATCCTTATAATTACCATTAATCACCACCTGCCTCACCCAGGCAACACGCTGAGAGGCAAGAGGAGAGGGAGAGAAAGAAATGGAGAGAGAAGAAGAGGGAGAGATGTGGGGGAGGAAGAAAGACAGAAGGAAAGAAAAGAGACAACCAGAACTAACAACAGTATGTTTTGTCTGGGAATGAAGGGCTGCAAAGACTGCAACACGTCCTGTGTATATGATGACAGTTAGAAGTTGTTGTATAAGGAGACCCACAGGAAAAGCTGGTTTTCTGGGGAGTCACGCCTGGAATGAGACTTTGAGAACTTCATTGCCAAAGGAAAAAGCAGAGCTCTTTTTATCTCGACGCAGATTCCCCATCTCCTGCCATGATTCAATGTGAACGGTATCTGCTGTACCAGATAGACAGATGAGAGTGAGACATACAGTACATCTTAACCAAAGGCTATCCCGTTGCACTCCTACTGCACCACCTACGCATCACATCGTTGATGGTAAATGGCAGCCATTTCCACAACTCATGAAGGAGACATAACGGGGTTGCCTATCTTTCAGACACAGAACTTGCTCTATTAAATAAGCTGGGAAGTATTGGGTGTAATGTGCCCGTTTTTGTATGCCTTTATTAGAAGAAAATAACAAATGTAAAAGAAAAGTCACAGTCGCAAGCAGCACAGTTATATGACAAGCAGAGGTAGTTCTTTTTTTATTTGATTTATTTAACCTTATTTAACTAGACAAGTCAGTTAAGATCAAATTCTTATTTACAATGATGGCTTATCAAAGGGCAACAGGCCTCTTGCGGGACGGGGGCTGGGGTTAAAAATAAAAAATATATAGAGAGACCTAAGACAACAACATAGCACGGCAGCAACACATGACAACAACATGGTAGCAACACAACATGGCAGCAACACAACATGGTAGCAACACAACATGGTAGCAACACAACATGGCAGCAGCACAACGTGGTAGCGGCAAAAAAAAAAAAACATGGTACAAACATTATTGGGCACAGACAACAGCACAGTGTGTAAAGTTAGCGTGTTCTCATAACACGCTTGACGAATTAATACAACAGAACGATTGAGATGTGACAAGCATGCTGATTCATAGCTTAGCCATGGGGAAAATTGGTACCATTTGGAGGGCACACTTTTGATGCCTTTTAAAAGGCTGATTCATTGGTGGTGTAGCGTGTATTATTATCTTCCATGAGTGCACAGTTGCTTGATGAAGTGCGAGATGTCATACCACCCACCATCCTCCTGTAACCTACACCCAGGGAGACCCCTAGCCATGCTCAATAAACCGAGTGACAACAATGGATGCATAGCCAATGAACATTACATAACCAGCGCATAACCTATCAGAAGGGACGTATCGGAAGATTTGATTTCCCTCAAATTCAACAGCTGACACACTTGTGAAAGTATCATACCGTGTCTGATTCTGATCTCAACGTGTGTGTTTGTTTGCCAACATGTGTGTTTGCCGACACGCTCAGAGAGATATAGTCATCCAACGTTAACCTGCTGTAAATGTCAACCTGCATGGCCCCTGAAAAGGGCAGAGATGATTGGTCACAGCATGACCTGTTTTCTGACATCATGGATCATGGTTACCCACTGAAGAGGACTGCCAGTGGAGGGCGCATTGAAAATGCTATGCCACAATAATTACCACTGATGAGTAAATACCATTCATTGTACATCTCCACTAGACTAATAATCTACCCCCTATACTAAAACACTAATAAGAGAATATTATGTTATCAAAACCTGTTTTTTTCAGGAAGAGCATTGATAACAGGACGGTGTGCAGCTACAAGGCATGGGAGGATTCAGCACATTGTCTTGTGCAAGACCTATTACTGTAATGTTTACATAGTATCAAGTAACCTGCATGTTTGTTTACATCAATACTAGATACTGATATTTTTGATTTTCTATATGATTTTCCCTTTATCAAACTTATCAAACAATAGAGTTTGCCATACTTTGTTGTAACTATTTTAGGCTATAAATAAACAGCTAAACAGTGTCAATGCGATGGATCAAGCTTAGCCTCCACATAGCCTATATTATAATATAAATTCACGCAAAACTTAGGCCTACATCTATAAAGTGATAAACACAGTTAAACACACCTCTAAACTTACCTTTCACTTAAATGAGAGGTTGTGTTGCCCTCGAATTTGCCCAACAATCAACTGGAACATCCGTCACCTGTTTGTTCATTGATATACAAGGTCCCTCAGCATCATCTCGGAGGTTTTTGTTCCTTCCTTCCAAGTCGGCTCTGCCCGGAGGTAAGTCCGATGACACGCCCCGATTACCATCCGCTCACCCAATTGGTGGCTCTGTCTACGACTTTACACCCAGACAAGGGACTCTCTAATTCTCTTGGCTCTGCTCCAAGTCCTCCTTCTTCGATCACGCCCTTTTGAACAGCCGTTCTCTCGTTGCTCTGGAAACGGCCCTGGTACCTGTGCAAATCATCAGCCGCTGTTCTTCAGTGTCCTTCTCCTTTTTCCTATGCAGTGTGTAAATAAAGTTAACAGGCAGCCAAGATTTGCTATTAGTCGGCAGAGGAGGAAGTCAAGAGTGGTGCTGAACAACTGAATAACAATCAGCTTTATTATTGACTTGGTTTGTAAAAGTCAATCAAATAAGTGCAATAAAACAGAAATATTAAAGTTATTTACAAACATATGACGGAACATTTATTTTATTAAATTATAATAAATGACAGCTTTAAGTATTAGGTAATATTACGGCAGTATTGAGCACTATAATTTATATCTTACATTACATTACATAGCAGTATGGAATGTTTGACCAAAAGCGTGTTGCCGGAAAAAAGGAAAACACAAAACTTTAAAATATCTGGAATCTAAAAAGGGAATTGAGTTTGGCCTATTGGAGAGAAAGTCGTTTTGTGTTTTCCCTGTGTTGCTACAATTCTGCCATCTAGTGATGAATTTAATTAAAATTCAAATCAAATCTTATTGGTCACATACACATGGTTAGCAGATGTTACTGCGAGTGTAGCGAAATGACAGTGCAGCAGTATCTAACAGGTAATGTCTAACACATTCTACAACAAAATATAATACACACAATCTAGTAAAGGAATGGGATGAGGATATATTAGTGCAAAATATATGGATGAGTAGTGACAGAGCCGTGAAGATGCAATAGATAGTGAAGGATACAGTAGACAGTATATAGATATGAGATGAGTTGTCAGGATTTGGCCAGGGTTGTTCCAGTTTTTGTTCACTAGATGCCCCCATTGTGCCTTTTGACCTTTTGTTTTCCCTTGATCCCCATTATTACTTGCACCTGTGCCTTGTTTCCCCTGATTGTATTTAAACCCTTTGTTTTACTCAGTTCTTTGCTCTGTGTTTGTATGTTAGCACCCAGCCCTAGTACTCTGTGAGCTCTTGTTGATCCCGGTGGACTCTCTTGTGGAGTTCTGTTTTTTGTTCTTGTTTGTTTGTTTTTGAGTATCTTTTGAGGCTTTTTGTGCTATGCCTTCCACCTTGTGGATTTGCCTTTTTGTCTTGGAGAATTCCTTTTGAGGTTGTGGAGTTACATGTTTTCCTGAAGAACTTCACTTTTTACTTCATTAAATACACCGTCTCAAGTACTGCTGTGTCTGCCTCATCTTCTGGGTTCTGCTGACTATTCGTGGCTCAGTTGGTTTAGTGACTGTTTCTCACTCCGGAGACCCGGGTTCGTCACCGGGTCCTGACAGAAACACAGAGCCAGAAATGAACCCAGAGGCAGCCAGTTCCCAGGACCTTGTTGCCATGCTGTCCCACCACCAGGAGTCTGTCCAACGCCACGGAGCCGCCCTGGTTCAGCAAGAGGCCTTAATGGCTAGACATTCTCATCTTCTGTCGGAGATGCTGACTTCCATAAAGCAGATATCTGATCGACTTACCCCGGCAACAGTTCCCGTCCCAGTACCTCAGAATCACGTACCCATGGCAGTTAACCCTCTGGCTGAACCTCGTCTTCCACCTCCCCAACGGTTCTCAGGTGATCCAAGTGCTTGTAAAGGGTTTCTCACCCAATGTTCTCTCTCCTTCGAGCTGCAACCCTCGTCGTTCCCCACCGACCGATCTAAGATCGCATATATCATCACCCTGCTGTCGGAAAAAGCCCTGGCCTGGGCTACTGCTGTGTGGGATGCCCATAATTCCTGCTGTGCCAGCTACTCTGCCTTTGCTGAGGAATTCAAACGAGTGTTTCAAGGCCCAAGCAGTGGTCCTGACTCAGCCAAACAGCTCCTGACTCTCCACCAAGGTCGGTGCAGCGTGACGGACTATGCCATCCAGTTCCGCACGGTGGCAGCAGCGAGTGGCTGGAACAACGAGGCGCTCACGGTGTGCTTTCTGAAAGGCCTTTCTGACACTATCCAAGATGAACTGGCCACTCGGGAACCACCGGACAATCTCGAGTCCCTGATCAAGTTGGCCTCACGCATTGACCAGCGTCTGAGAGAGAGAGAACTCAACCGTAGACCTCTAGCCCCTATCAGTCCCAGCTCCGAGTCCCCACCTTTATCCTCGCTGGCTCCACCGGAACCCATGCAGATTGGACGCATCTCCCAGGCTGAGAGAGACCGCCGGATGAGGGAGCGACGCTGTCTATATTGCGGCAAACTGGGCCATTTCCGTTCCACGTGTCCCGGGCTCCAGGGAAACGCTCTGTCCCGTACAGACCGGGGGGAACTGTAATGGGAAACATAACCTCCTCCCATCCGTCCAACTCCCGTCTGCTCATTCCAGTCATCCTTTCCTGGGACAACCACAAGCTTCACCTTCATGCCTTGGTAGACTCTGGAGCCGCAGGTAACTTCATGGATGGTGTCTGGGCGAAGGAGAATGGCATTCCGTCTGAACCTCTAAGTGACCCCATGAGGGTTACTACATTGGATGGAAGCCCTTTGGGATCTGGACTTGTCACTCATGTCACTACCTCCTTGCGACTTTCAGTTTCACAACACCAGGAATTGATGAACTTTCATTTGATCTCCTGTTCCGAGTTCCCTCTCATCCTTGGATACCCCTGGCTTCACAGCCATAACCCTCACATCGACTGGTCTGTGGGCACTATCAAGCAGTGGGGTCCTACGTGCCAAGCTACTTGTATTTTCCCTAATTCCCCGAGTTCTACTCCCGAGTCTTTAGAATCCATCGACCTGACCCGAGTTCCCGAGTGTTACCATGACCTCAAACTGGTATTTAGCAAACAGAGGGCCACCATGCTACCACCCCATAGACCTTATGATTGCCCCATCAAACTGTTTCCGGGCACTTGCCCCCCCAGGGGTCGGATCTTTTCCCTATCTCCACCCGAACGAGCTGCTATGGATACCTACATCAAGGACATGGAGCGGCAGCGTAGCCTAGTGGTTAGAGCGTTGGACTAGTAACCGGAAGGTTGCGAGTTCAAACCCCCGAGCTGACAAGGTACAAATCTGTCGTTCTGCCCCTGAACAGGCAGTTAACCCACTGTTCCCAGGCCGTCGTTGAAAATAAGAATATGTTCTTAACTGACTTGCCTGGTTAAATAAAGGTTAAAAAAAAGACGCTCTGGAAGAAGGCCTCATGCGTCCATCCACCTCCCCGGCGGGAGCAGGGTTTTTCTTTGTGGCCAAGAAAGACGGTGGATTACGTCCTTGCATCGACTACCGGGGACTCAATGCCATAACCGTCCGTAACCGTTACCCGCTACCCCTTATGGCCACAGCCTTCGAGCTGCTCCAGGAAGCAGTTGTTTACACTAAGCTTGACCTACGGAACGCATACCATCTTGTGCGGATCAGACCTGGTGACAAGTGGAAGACCGCTTTCAACACGCCTACTGGTCACTATGAATACTTGGTGATGCCCTTCGGCCTGACCAACGCCCCAGCGGTGTTCCAAGCGCTCATAAACAATGTTCTTAGGGATATGCTTAACATATTTGTGTTCGTTTACTTGGATGACATCCTCATCTTTTCGAGCTCTCTTCAAGAACACACAAAGCATGTCAGACAAGTACTCAAACGCCTCCTAGACAGCCATCTGTACGTTAAGCCGGAAAAATGTGAATTCCATTCATCCCGAGTACAATTCCTGGGATTTGTAGTGGAACCCGGTCGAGTCCAAATGGACCCCAGGAAGGTAGGAGCGGTAGCGGATTTGCCCACCCCCAAATCCGTTAAGGAAGTTCAGCGTTTCCTGGGCTTCACTAACTTTTACCGCAAGTTCATCAAGAACTTCAGCTTGGTGGCAGCCCCTCTCTCAGCTTTAACCAAGGGTGGCAATGCAAGGTTTTTGTGGGGAAGAGAAGCTGAGACGGCCTTCCAAGGACTCAAGCAGCGCGTCCTCTCTGCTCCCATCCTGATACTACCGACTACGGATGAACCGTTTGTGGTGGAGGTAGACGCCTCAGAGGTTGGTGTTGGAGCTGTCCTGTCTCAGAGGGGTGAAGACAAGAAGCTTCATCCGTGCGCTTTCTTCTCACACCGGCTTACCCCGGCTGAGAGGAACTACGATGTGGGGGATCGTGAACTCCTAGCGGTTAAGATGGCATTGAAGGAATGGAGACACTGGCTCGAGGGGGCGTCTCACCCGTTTCAAGTGCTTACGGACCACAAAAATCTGGAGTATATCCAGTAGGCGAAGCGGTTGAACTCTAGACAAGCTAGATGGTCTCTTTTCTTCAATCGATTCCAGTTTATTCCAGTTTATCCTCACCTATCGGCCCGGGTCGAAGAATCTCAAACCGGATGCCCTGTCCCAAGTCTACGCTCCTGCCATTCGAGATGACACGGACATGCCTGTCCTTCCTGCTGCTAAGATCGTGGCTCCGATCTCGTGGCAAGTTGAGGATACCGTGAGACGAGCTCAAGCTATTGAACCGGACCCGAAAGGAGGTCCTGCCAATCGGTTGTTTGTCCCCAAGGCAGTGAGGACTCAGGTCCTTCTGTGGGGGCACTCCTCTCGCCTCACCTGTCACCCGGGCGTAGGTCGCACCTTGGAGTTCATCCAGCGTAAGTTCTGGTGGCCTACCATAAGAGAAGACGTTGCCACTTTCGTCAATGCTTGCCCCGTGTGCGGCCAGGGCAAATCTTCTCACCTCCGCCCGCAAGGACTCCTTCACCCTTTACCTGTTCCCCACAGACCCTGGTCCCACATCTCGTTGGACTTTATTACTGGCCTTCCTCCATCCCATGGCAATACTACTATCCTAGTCATAATCGACAGGTTTTCAAAGGCGGCCAGGTTCGTCCCTCTGACTAAGTTACCTTCTGCCAAGGAAACGGCTGAGTTGGTAATTAATCATGTGTTCCAAGTCTTCGGCATTCCTCAAGATATGGTTTCTGACAGAGGTCCCCAGTTCGCCTCAAGGTTTTGGAAGGCCTTCTGCCAACTCATGGGGGCTTCTGCCAGTCTATCTTCAGGGTACCATCCGGAGTCCAACGGCCAAACAGAGAGGATGAATCAAGAGCTGGAAACCACCCTCCGATGTATGACTCGTAACAACCCGTCCACATGGTCGTCCTTCATTGTTTGGGCCGAATACGCGCACAACACCTTGCGCTCCTCCTCCACTGGTATGTCCCCGCACGAGTGTCAGTTTGGCTATGCCCCTCCATTGTTCCCGGACCAGGAGGCAGAAGTCAGAGTGCCTTCAGCCTTGAAGTTCGTCAGACGCTGTCGGCTTATGTGGAGGAAGACCCGTCTTAATCTTATGCGTTCCTCACAGAGGTACCAGCAACAAGCCAACAGACGTCGCCATCCCGGGCCTACCCTGCGCCCCGGCCAGAGAGTCTGGCTCTCCACAAGAGACTTACCACTACGGGTGGAGTCTCGCAAGCTGTCCCAAAAATACATCGGTCCCTTTAAGGTTGCCAGGAGAGTTAACCCTGTTTCTTATCGCCTACACTGACCCAGATCCCTTAAGATTAATCCCACGTTTCACATTTCCTTATTAAAACCTGTTGTTTTTTCTCCCCTTGTCCCGGGCAGACAGACCTCCCCCTCCGCCTCGTGTCATTGGAGGCCAGCTGGCTTATACCGTCCATCGGATACTGGATTCCTGCCGGGTGCAGCGGTCCTGGCAGTATCTGGTGGACTGGGAAGGCTACGGTCCCGAGGAGCGCTCCTGGGTTCCTGCCAAAGACATACTGGACCCTGACCTCATTCGTCAGTTCAGGGCCCTCCACCCTGAGAGAGCTGGTAGGAACGTCAGGAGCCGTTCCTAGGGGGGGGGATTCTGTCAGGATTTGACCAGGGTTGTTCCGGTTTTTGGTCACTAGATGCCCCCATTGTGCCTTTTGACCTTTTGTTTTCCCTTGATCCCCATTATTATTTGCACCTGTGCCTCGTTTCCCCTGATTGTATTTAAACCCTTTGTTTTACTCAGTTCTTTGCTCTGTGTTTGTATGTTAGCACCCAGCCCTAGTACTCTGTGAGCTCTTGTTGATCCCGGTGGACTCTCTTGTGGAGTTCTGTTTTTTGTTCTTGTTTGTTTGTTTTTTTTGAGTATCTTTTGAGGCTTTTTGTGCTATGCCTTCCACCTTGTGGATTTGCCTTTTTGTCTTGGAGGATTGCCTTTGTTCTTGTGGAATTCCTTTTGAGGTTGTGGAGTTACATGTTTTCCTGAAGAACTTCACTTTTTACTTCATTAAATACACAGTCTCAAGTACTGCTGTGTCTGCCTCATCTTCTGGGTTCTGCTGACTATTCGTGGCTCAGTTGGTTTAGTGACTGTTTCTTACTCCGGAGACCCGGGTTCGTCACCGGGTCCTGACATGAGTAATGCGAGATATGTAAACATTCTGGGACCCCAGTGTTGAGGATCAGCGGAGTGGAGATGTTGTTTCCTACCTTCACCACCTGGGGGCGGCCTGTCAGGAAGTCCAGGACTCAGTTGCACAGGGCGGGGTCGAGACCCAGGGTCTCAAGCTTAATGATGAGTTTGGAGGGTACATGGTGTTGAATGCTGAGCTGTAGTCAATGAACAGCATTCTTAAATAGGTATTCCTCTTGTCCAGATGGTATAGGGCAGTGTGCAGTGTAATGGCGATTGCGTCATCTGTGGATCTATTCGGGCGGTAAGCAAATTGGAGTGGGTCTAGGGTGACAGGTAGGGTGGAGGTGATATCACTTCATGAAGAAGTGAGTGCTAAGGGGCAATATTTTGTTTAGTTCAGTTACCTTTGCTTTCTTGGGAACAGAAACAATGGTGACCATCTTGAAGCATGTGGGGACAGCAGGGATAGGGATTGATTGATTGGCTGGTAAACACACCAGCCAGCTGGTCTGTACATGCTCTGCGGACGGAGCAAGGGATGCCACCTATGCCAGCAGCCCTGCGAGGGTGAACACATTTAAATGCTTTACTGAAGTCATCCACTGAGAAGGAGAGCCCACAGTCTTTGGTAGAGGGCTATGTCGGTGGCACTTTATTGTCCTCAAAGCGCGCAAAGAAGTTGTTTAATTTGTCTGGGAGCAAGATGTCAATGTCTGTAAGAGGGCTGGTTTTCCTTTTGTAATCCGTGATTGTCTGTAGACCCTGCTGCATATGTCTCGTGTTTGAGCTGTTGAATTCGACTCCACTTTGTATCTATGCTGACACTTTGCTTGTTTGATTGCCTTACAGAGGGAATAATTACACTGTTTGTATTCTGCCATTTTACCAGGTGCCTTGCCATAATTAAATGTGGTATGTGCTTTCAGTTTTGCGCAAATGCTGCCATCAATCCACGGTTTCTGGTTAGGGAAGGTTTTAATAGTCACAGTGGGTACAACATCTCCTATACACTTCCTTATAAACTCGCTCACCGAGTCTGCATATATGTCAAAGTTATTGTCTGAGGCTACCAGTAACATATCCCAGTCCATGTGATCAAAGCAATCTTGAAGCGTGGAATCCGATTTGTCAGACCAGCATTGGATAGACCTAGGCACGGGCGCTTCCTGTTTTAGTTTCTACTTGTATGAAATAACACTTAAGGTTTTCTGGGCTAACAATGTAAGAAATAATACATACAATAAAAAATACTGCACAGTTTCCCAAGGACTTCTCTATCGATGTCATCTTACAACTGAATGACGTAAACAATAACAATGGTAATATGAAATACTCATTTTAAATGAGAGAGAGAGAGATGAATGAAGAGATGAATGTAGTCTTTTTGTAGGCTTTAATCTTAAAAATGGTCCCTAAACCTAAATACACAATTTAAATATAGAGGAAATAGTGAAAACTAATTTACCTCCTTGATGTTGACTTTGATCCTTCCATTATCATCTATGTCCAGAGTCTTGAAGCCTCCTGAAAATGCACAAAACACAATTACTGAAGTGTAATGAAAAGTAAATAGTCTGAAAACAAGAAAATAATTGGACTGAGGGGAGTATTGAGGAGGAGTCATTTATGACGCATGGCGTCCAGTCTGACCAGGCACCCAAGGAAGTTGCCAAAGTCCATGTTGCCCTGTTCGTCACTGTACCTGCGAACGATCAACTGGAAGAGCTGGTCGTTGAGAGGGAAACCTGCACACGGACATAACAGGAGAGAAAAACCAATGAGACCAAACACGTACAGTACCAGTCAAAAGTTTGGACACACCTACTCATTCAAGATTTTTTATTTATTTATCTGTACTATTTTCTACATTGTAGAATAACAGTGAAGATATCAAAACTATGAAATTACACATATGGAATCATGTAGAAACCAAAAAAAGTGTTTTTAGAAGTCAAAATATATTTTATCTTTGAGATTCTTAAAAGTAGCCACCCTTTGCCTTGATGACAGCTTTGCACACTTTTGCCATTCTCTCAACCAGCTTCACGAGGTAGTCACCTGGAATGCATTTCAATTAACAGGTGTGCCTTGTTAAAAATGTATTTATGGAATTTATTTCCTTCTTAATGCATTTGAGCCAATCAGTTGTGTTGTGATAAGGTAGGGGTGGTATATAGAAGATTGGCCTATTTGGTGAAATACCATATTATGGCAAGAACAGCTCAAATAAGCAAAGAGAAACGACAATCCATTATTACTTTAAGACATGAAGGTCAGTCAATACGGAACATTTCAAGAACTTGATACGTTCATTAGAGTTACCAGCCTCAGAAATGGCAGCCTAAATAAATGCTTCACCGAGTTCATATAACAGACACATCTTAGGGATTGGTGTCCCACCCCACGGGACGGTTGAGCTAACGGGCGCTATTGTGATTAGGATAAAGTTGTAAGTAAACAAGAAAAATACTCATCACATCGACATGTCTGATATTTTTCAGAAAGCTTAAATTCTAGTTAATCTAACGACACTCTTCAATTTACAGTAGCTATTACAGTGAAAAAAATACCAAGCTTGAGGAGAGTGCACAACAACAAAAAACCTTTATCACGGCAACTGGTTTGATACATTCACCTCTGAAGGTAAATAATGTACATTACCAATCAAAGGTTTGGGGTCACTTAGAAATGTATTTGTATTTATTTTTAAAAAGCACATTTTTTTGTCCATTAAAATAACATCAATCTGATCAAAAATACAGTGTAGACATTGTTAATGTTGTAAATGACTATTGAAGCTGGAAATGCCTGATTCTTTATGGAGTATCTACATAGGCGTACAGAGACCCATTATCAGCAACCATCACTCCTGTGTTCCAATGGCACGTTGTGTTAGCTAGTCCAAGTTTATAATTTTAAAAGACTAATTGATCATTAGAAAACCCTTTTGCAATTATGTTAGCACAGCTGAAAACTGTTGTCCTGATTAAAGAAGCAATAAAACTGTCCTTCTTTAGACCAGTTGAGTATCTAGAGAATCAGTGGGTTCGATTACAGGCTCAAATGGCCAGAAACAAAACACTTTCTTCTGAAACTCATCAGTCTATTCTTGTTCTGAGAAATTAAGACTATTCCATGTGAGAAATTGCCAAGAAACTGAAGATCTCGTACAACGCTGTGTACTTCTCCCTTCACAGAACAGCGTAAACTGGCTCTAACCATAATAGAAAGAGGAGTGGGAGGCCCCAGTGCACAACAGAGCAACAGGACATGTACATTAGAGTGTCTAGTTTGAGAAACAGACACCTCACAAGTCCTCACCTGGCAGCTTCATTAAATAGTACCCGCAAAACACCAGTCTCAACGTCAACAGTGAAGAGGCGACTCCGGGATTCTGGCCTTCTAGGCAGAGTTCCTCTGTCCAGTGTCTGTGTTTTTTGCCAATCTTAATCTTTTCTTTTTATTGGCCAGTCTAAGATATGGCTTTTCTTTGCAACTTTTCTTTGCCTATCTCTGGAAGTATGTTAACGAAGGCTTTTCAGCTGTTGAACTATGGAAAGGTCGAACTCATTTCTAAACCTACATTTATTTTAGTCAAGAAGTGAAGTCATAGCAACCAATCAGTGTCATTGTAGCTGTTCTACCTACCACCCACACAGCACTCCCTCCACAATAAACCACAGTCTTGTCCTGTTCAATTAATTTCCCGCCACACTGAAAAGTACTGTACATACGTACGTACCTCTGTGCTCATCTCATTGCAACATGATCCATCCAAGGCCAAAGCTGGACGCCTAAAATGTGGTAAATGTAAACAAGATGCCACAGTAGTGTGTGTGTGTGTGTGTGTGTGTGTGTGTGTGTGTGTGTGTGTGTGTGTGTGTGTGTGTGTGTGTGTGTGTGTGTGTGTGTGTGTGTGTGTGTGTGTGTGTGTGTGTGTGTGTGTGTGTGTGTGTGTGTTTTTGTGTGTGTGTATGGATGGAGTTCCAAGAAAAGACATTAGAAGATGGCAAATGGAGATAGTGATGAGAGTGAGGGCATATAGTATGAAAATAAAGACCTGTTGGGATCTAAAATGAATGTGATATGCCCTCGTGTCGTTTGAGGACACCACAGTCACCCCTAGTGGAGGTTCTTGGAACACTGCTATTTAAGTCTGAGTAGAAGTTGACAAAACCTTCAAAAGGTCTGTTTGGTTCTATGTAGAACCCTCTGGGGAATGGAGCCCAAAAGGGTTCTACTTAGACACAGAAGGGGTTCTACCTGGAACTAAAAAGGGATCTCCTATGGGGACAGTGGAAGAATCGTTTTAGGTTGCACCTTTTTATCTGAGTGTAGGCCTATATTGCAGTGGTGGTTCTGTGGTTTTCTGTAAAACAAAATGTAAAAAATTGTTCTTTGGTGGTGGGGAGATAAGATAATCAAAAATATTATGAAACATCCCCACTTTTAGCACACATTTGCAAAAGCTGGTCAAGTAACCTTCTTTGTATTTTTATTTATTTATTTGATTTATTTCACCTTTATTTAACCAGGTAGGCAAGTTGAGAACAAGTTCTCATTTACAATTTTGACCTGGCCAAGATAAAGCAAAGCAGTTCGACACATACAACGACACAGAGTTACACATGGAGTAAAACAAACATACAGTCAATAATGCAGCAGCAAAATAAGTCTATATACAATATGAGCAAATGAGGTGAGATAAGGGAGGTAAAGGCAAAAAAAAAGGCCATGGTGGCGAAGTAAATACAATATAGCAAGTAAAACACTGGAATGGTAGATTTGCAGTGGAAGAATGTGCAAGGTGAAGATAGAAATAATGGGGTGCAAAGGAGCAAAATAAATAAATAAATGCAGTAGGGGGGGAGGGGTGGGTAGTTGTTTGGGCTAAATTATTGATGGGCTATATACAGGTGCAGTGAGCTGCTCTGACAGCAGGTGCTTAAAGCTAGTGAGGGAGATAAGTGTTTCCAGTTTCAGAGATTTTTGTAGTTTGTTCCAGTCATTGGCAGCAGAGAACTGGAAGGAGAGGCGGACAAAGGAATAATTGATTTTGGGGGTGACCAGAGAGATGTACCTGCTTGAGCGCGTGCCACAGGTGGGTGCTGCTATGTTGACCAGCGAGCTAAGATAAGGGGGGACTTTACCTAGCAGGGTCTTGTAGATGACATGGAGCCAGTGGATATGGCGACAAGTATGAAGCGAGGGCCAGCCAACGAGAGCGTAAAGGTCACAGTGGTGGGTAGTATATGGGGCTTTGGTGACAAAACGGATGGCACTGTGATAGACTGCATCCAATTTATTGAGTAGGGTATTGGAGGCTATTTTGTAAATGACATCTCCGAAGTCGAGGATCGGTAGGATGGTCAGTTTTACAGGGATATGTTTGGCAGCACGAGTGAAGGATGCTTTGTTGCGAAATAGGAAGCCAATTCTAGATTAAACTTTGGATTGGAGATGTTTGATGTGAGTCTGGAAGGAGAGTTTACAGTCTAACCAGACACCTAGGTATTTGTAGTCGTCCACATATTCTAAGTCAGAACCGTCCAGAGTAGTGATGTTGGGCGGGCGGGCAGTTGCAGGCAGCGATCGGTTGAAGAGCATGCATTTAGTTTTACTTGTATTTAAGAGCAATTGGAGTCCACGGAAGGAGAGTTGTATGGCATTGAAGCTTGTCTGGAGGGTTGTTAACACAGTGTCCAAAGAAGGGCCAGAAGTATACAGAATGGTGTCGTCTGCGTAAAGGTGGATCAGAGACTCACCAGCAGCAAGAGAGACATCATTGAAGTATACAGAGAAGAGAGTCGGTCCAAGAATTGAACCCTGAGACACCCCCAAAGAGACTGCCAGAGGCCCGGACAACAGGCCCTCCGATTTGACACACTGAACTCTATCAGAGAAGTAGTTGGTGAACCAGGCGAGGCAATCATATGAGAAACCAAGGTATGCCGAGGCATGTATGATCACTGAACATTGACAGGACCAACAAAAAAAGACATGCTACCATGCAAACATAAGATAACATGTGTCTAACTTGCACCGTTGTGCAATTATTAAGAGACTAGATACAAACAGCTAATCCTGGCTGTTCTAGCATTCATTTATTGAGCAAGCATATCAGAGATGTCAAGGTGGTACCCAAGCATATGCCATGTGTATGTGACACACACAAATATGTATGGTCATATTTTTAATGTTTTATTTTGTTTGTTATTTTATGGAGCCATCCCTTTGTCACGACTTCCCCCGAAGTTGGTCCCTCTCCTTGTTCGGGCGGCGTTCAGCGGTCGACGACACCGGCTTTCTAGTCACCACCGATCCATGTTTCATTTTCGTTTTGTCTTCATTATACACACCTGGTTTCCATTCCATAATCAACGTTCCTTATTTAACCCTCTGGCTTCCCTTTCTATTTTGTGCGTGATTGTCATTGTCAAGTGGTTTTGTTATTTTGTGCTCTGGATATTAGTGTTCTTCCTTGTTGGAACATTGCTTGATTTTGAGTAAATTCTCAGATTATTACTCATACCTGTGTCCTGCGCCTGACTCCGCCTTATCCATTCACCTAATCGCTGACACCCTTGTATCATTTTCTAGGCCTCCTAGGTATTTACAGTGCCTTGCGAAAGTATTCGGCCCCCTTGAACTTTGCGACCTTTTGCCACATTTCAGGCTTCAAACATAAAGATATAAAACTGTATTTTTTTGTGAAGAATCAACAACAAGTGGGACACAATCATGAAGTGGAACGACATTTATTGGATATTTCAAACTTTTTTAACAAATCAAAAACTGAAAAATGGATGCTAACCAATTTTGTATTGCTGATTCAACTTGTTAGTCAGGGTTCGTGCAAAAACATTTTTTTACAACTTTCAGATGAAACTGAATTAAGGTGACGATTGATATTGATTGCTATTGATGTAAAATATTACTAGGTCGTTAAGAGTTTATTTGGAAGATAACAGCTCTATAAATATTATTTTGTGGTGTCCGATCTAGTTAATTACATTGACATGATTAGCTCAAACAGGTGATATCAATTACGGAGAAATTATTTTATAGAATAGCATGTCATATCACTTAATCCGGCATAGCCAAAGACACAACACTGCCATAAGCAAACAAGAAAACTCTCACCCAGAGACGGCGCACCTAGTAGTCGGGGACTTTAATGCAGGGAAACTTAAATCAGTTTTACCGAATTTCGATCAACATGTTAAATGTGCATCCAGAGGGAGAAGAACTCTGGACCACCTATACTCCACACACAGAGATGCATACGAAGCTCTCCCTCGCCCTCCATTTGGCAAATCTGACAATAATTATACACTCCTGATTCCTGCTTACATCCTAAATTAAAGCAGGAAGCACCAGTGAATAAATCAATAAAAAAGTGGTCAGATGAAGCAGATGCTAAGCTACAGGACTATTTTGCTACCACAGACTGGAATATGTTCCGCGATTCCTCCAATGGCATTGAGGAGTACACCATATCAGTCATTGGCTTCATCAATAAGTGCATCGATGATGTTGTCCCCACAGTGACCGTACATACATACCCCAACCAGAAACCATGGATTAGAGGCAGCATCTGCACTGAGCTAAAGGCTAGAGCTGCCGCTTTCAAGGAGCAGGACTCTATCCCACAAGCTTATAAGAAATCCCGCTATGCCCTCCGACGAACCATCAAACAGGCAAAGCGTCAAGACAGGACTAAGATCGAGTTGTACTACACCGGCTCTGATGCTCGTTGGATGTGGCAGGGCTTGCAAACCATTACAGACTACAAAGGGAAGTACACGAGCTGCCCAGTGACACTAGCCTGCCGGACAAGCTAAACTACTTCTATGCTCACTTCGAGGCAAATAACTGAAACATGCATGAGAGCACCAGCTGTACCGGAAGACTGTGTGATCACGCTCTCCGCAGCCGATCTGGGTAAGACCTTTAGACAGGTCAACAATCACACAGCCAGGCACGACTCCAATACCATCATTCAATTTACAGATGACACAACAGTGGTAGGCCTGATCACAGACAACAACGAGACAGCCTATAGGGAGGAGGTCAGAGACCTGGCCGTGTGGTGCCAGGACAACAACCTCTCCCTCAACGCGATCAAGACAAAGGAGATGATTGTGGACTACTGGAAAATCAGGACAGAGCACACCCCCATTCTCATTGACGGGGCTAGAGTGGAGCAGGTTGAGAGCTTCAAGTTCCTTGGTGTCCACATTACCAACAAACTAACATGGTCCTAGCACACCATGACAGTCGTGAAGCGGGCATGACAAAACCTATTCCCCCTCAGGAGATTTGGCATGGGTCGTCAGATCCTCTAAAGGTTCTACAGCTGCACCATCGAGAGCCTGACTGGCTGCATCACTGCCTGGTATGGCAACTGCTCAGCCTCTGACCGCAAGGCACTACAGAGGGTAGTGCGAACGGCCCAGTACATCACTGGGGCCATGCTTCCTGCCATCCAGGACCTCTATACCAGGCGTTGTCAGAGGAAGGCCCTGAAAATTGTCAAGATTCCAGCCACCCTAGTCATAGACTGTTCTCTCTGCTACCACACGTCAAGCGGTACCGGAGCACCAAGTCTAGGGCCAAGAGGCTTCTAAACAGCTTCTACCCCTAAGCCATAACACTCCTGAACATCTAGTCAAATGGCTACCCAGACTATTCACATTGGTGCCCCCCCCCTCTCTGTTGTAGTCTATGCATAGTCACTTTAATTAACTCTACCTACATGTACATACTACCTCAACTAACCGGTGCCCCTGCACATTGACTCTATACCGGCACCCCCCTGTGTATATATATATTTATTGTTATTTTTTTTACTGCTCCTCTTTAATTACTTGGTACTTTTATCTCTTATCCGTATTTTTTGAAACTGCACTGTCGGTTAGTGGCTCGTAAGTAATCATTTCACTGTAGGGTCTACACCTGTTGTATTCAGCGCATGTGACTAATAAAATTTGATTTGTTGTGGTGGAAGTTGTCAAACCAGATCAGAACTCCTTCGAGGACCACCTTCAGGCATGGGCTGAGAAGGATGGAAGAACAGAAGGAGAGCCATCGGAGGAGAATCAATGGGATCAGGTGATTTGACATCCGGGCAGATGACATGACTTGGAAGAAGGACGAAAGGAAGGCGAGACCTGGGAAATCAATCTTTCGCTCCTAGCTGGGGTCACCATCCATTAACGTGAATATAAACATCTCAGATGATAACTTCTGACTTCACCTGTAGTTTTCATTCACCTTAGGCAAATACATTTAACTTTTAAATTCATTTAACATTTAAATTCCTGACATTTAATCCCAGTAAAAAATCCCTGTTTTAGGCCAGTTAGGATCACCACTTCATTTTTTTTTTGTAACAGTATTTTTATTGGAATTTCACAATTTTCACCCGTATTAAGAGATACAACAACAGAGACAAAGCACACAGAACAAAAACAAGAAAAACAGCACCCACTTACACATATCTACGCGCATATATATACACATACATATACCCATGCATATACACACACATATGCACACATACGCGCACGCACACACACCCATACACACCCATACATACGTACATCAATTTCCTCTTCCCGCTCGGTGCTTCTCACCCCATCACCATCATTGCGTCTCTCAATACATACATTTTAAACAAACTTACAAACAGATATTAAACAAAAACGCTCAGTTTAAACCAGGAGGTTAGGTTCCACACATGGAACGTACAGTGTAGTTCTGAAATACATAGATCCCCGCCATTCTAAGAGAATCCTTACAGCATAATAGCTGATACCTCAGGTTCTAGGTAATTTAGATAAGGTTCCCATACTTTGTAGAACTGGTCTGTTTTAGAATGCAATGTACATGTCAGATATTCCAGAGGCGCCCATTCAAATAGTATCTTATGCCAATCTTTAATAGAAGGAACCTTATCACGAATCCACTGTAAAATGATGTTTTTCCTCGCTGCAAAGGTAAGGATGTTGTAAAGCCTCCTTTTACCCACAGAAGTAACATGCCTACTTGGGAGACCTAACAGTAAAGAAACTGGGTCCAATTCTAGATCAACCCCTAGGATCTTTTCAATTTCTTGCAGAACACCAGACCAGTATCTTTGTATTTTGATACATGACCATAAACAATGTGTTAGGGTGCCTGTATCAGTTTTGCATTTAAGACACTGGGGGGGAAGAGGAAGTGGGGCTAAAAGCATGTCTGCGATTTGGGGATATATGCAATCTGTGTATTATTCTTAACTGGATTGCTCTAGTACGGTTACATATAGATATTGTTTTTGCATATCTCCAAATGTCCTCCCACATCTCTTTGTCAATAGTAACAGACAATTCTTTCTCCCACACTTGTTCCACCCTCTGTGTGTTGACAGCAGAAAAGGATCTTAAAGTATCATAAAACAGACTTACAGACATTTTCCTTTGTGGGAAAAAAGCATTCTTTCAATGACAGACACATCTAGGTTACCAATTAAGGTGGTGCTCTTCAGAATATAATGTCTTACTTGTAGGAAGTGGAAAAAGTCCTGCTTTGAGAGTCGATATTTCTCGACCATCTGCTCAAATGACAACAAAATCTTATCAGCAAATAAGTCATTTAGCCTGCGTATGCCCTTATTAAGCCATAAGTTAAAGCCAGCATCCAGCAATCCTGGACTGAAATCTGGGTTGTTAAGAATTGGGGTAAGAGCAGAGGTTAGTTTGGACCTTCCCAGGAAGCGTTGAACTGACCTCCATACTTTGAGTGTGTTAAGTGTAACGGGATTATTGCAGTGATCTTCTACAGACTTGAAACTTCTGAAAAATAAAAGATCCTGGAAGGGGTATTTTGAAAGAGAAGTCTCAATGTCTAACCAAATAGAGAAGTCATAATTTGTGATCCAGTAAGAAATATAACAAAGGTGGGCACACCATTGATAGAACCTGATATTGGGCAGGTCCAAGCGGCCCATAGAACTTGGCAGCTGCAATATTGCCATCTTAAGTCTTGGCTTGCGTTTACTCCATATAAAGGAACTTAGCCATCCATTTACATCCTTTATTACCTTATTGGAGAGTAATACTGGGATCATTTGGATTGGGTAAAGTAGTCTAGGTAAAATGTTCATTTTCAAGAGGGATATTCTACCCAACCAAGAAATCGGGAGAGAGTTCCAGCGCTCCAGATCCTGTCTTATTGTATCAAACAAGGGAACAAAATTGGCTTTGTACATTAGCTGGAATTTAGGAGTTACAAATATACCCAGATACATGAAACCTGAGGGAGACCATTTAAAAGGGAAGGGGGGAGAAGTATTAGGTACAGAGTGTAGGCTACCAAGTGGCATAGCCTCTGACTTAGTAAGGTTAATCTTGTAGCCTGAGAATTCGCTGAATAATTCAATAATATTAATAAGAGATGGAATTGAAGTCTCGGGACTAGAGATGAATATCAGGACAGCATCAGCGTACACGCTTATTTTATGGTGAACTTCACCAATGAGCAGCCCCTGTATAGCAGGCGTTACCCTGATGGCCTCGGCCAGTGGTCCCATAACGAGTGCAAAGAGGAGGGGGGATAAAGGACAGCCCTGTCTGGTACCTCTGTGTATAGAGAAGCTATTTGACCTTAGCCCATTAGTAAGGACAGCAGCCTCCCCCAGACCAAATTTATTTTGAGCAAATAATAGGTAAGACCACTCCACACGATCAAATGCTTTCTCAGCATCTAGGGAGAGCACAACACCATCCACAGCACTTTGTTGGTAGGCTTGAATTACATTAAGAAGCCGCCTGACATTGTTGCATGACTTACGGCCCCTAATGAAGCCAGTTTGGTCTCCTTTCACAATTAGTGGCAGTGAATCCTCTAATCTTGTGACTAGAATTTTAGAAAGCAATTTTCTATCCACATTCAGAAAGAAAATTGGTCTGTACGAGGAACAAGACTCTGGACATTTTCCCTTTTTGAGAATAAGTGAAATGTTGGCTTCTCTCAGCGTTTGAGGGAGTTGGTCATTTGAAAACGAGTGGTTAAACATATCACGCAATGGCTCAAGAATCAGGCCATGGAACTCTTTATAGAACTCACTACAAAACCCGTTTTACCATTTTGAAGATTCTTAATTGCGAACATTATCTCTTCCTTGGTAATAGGGGCATTAAGGAGGGACCTCTGCTCTTCGGAGATAGTAGGGAGCTCAATCTTACAAAATAAGTTCTCCATTAATTTGGGTGCATCCTTTGGCAGTTCTGAGGCATAAAGGTTTGTATAAAATTTCTTAAATAAGTCACTTCTCAATTTATTTTCATATAAATGATTACCATCAGAATCAGTAATAGTAGCAATTGACTGAGAGTCAGCCCTCTTTTTAGCTAGGTATGCCAAGTACTTTCCTGGCTTATCACCATGATCATATAGCTTTTGCCTGACAAATCTCATTTTCTTTTCAGCGTCCTGTGTTAGGAGAGAGTTTAACGTTGATCTAATGACTGATATTTCCTTTAATAGGGCAGGAGTGGGCGTTTTAATGTAGTCCTACTCTTTAGTTCCTAATTCACCCTCTAACATTTTTTGCTTTTCATGCTTTTTCTGTCTCTTAGTAGCTGTGTATGACATAATCAGACCCCTGGCATACGCTTTACAGGTCTCCCAAAGGATCGAGGGGTTATCTGTTGATTGAGAGTTAATAGAGAAAAATGCTTTAAACTCTGTAATAAAATATGATGTGAATGTATGGTCTTTAAGAATGGTTGTGTTCACCCTCCAATGTCTTGACCGATTGAATGCCCCGTTGAGTTTTATGTCCAGGATCACCTCAGCATGATCAGATATGACTATACTTCCTATCCTAGTGGATAAAACAGACTGCAGAGACGTCCTGGGCATAATTTTTTTTATCTATTCTAGTCTGACATCCATGAGGTGCAGAGAAAAAAAGTGAACTCTGTTGGAGGGATGAAAAGTTCTCCAGACATCCGCATACCCCAGATCATCACAAATAGCTGTAAGTGACTTATCTTGAGGAGAGAGTGAAGCTGTACCACTGGGAAACTTATCAATAAGGGGGTTCAACAAGCAGTTAAAATCTCCTCCAACCACTGCAGTGTCCGAGTTTAATTCTGAAAAGTCTAGAAATACCTTAGTGAGGAAATCAGGGGGGTGAGCAGGGGGGAAGTAAATATTCATTATGGAAATATTCTGCCCTTGTAAAGTACCATTAATTATAACAAAGCGACCAAATTGATCTTTCACACAATTCAAGTCCTTAAGTGGTAAGTTCTTTTTCACCAGAATAGCTACACCTCTACTTCTGGATGTAAATGATGAGAAAACACTTGACCAAACCCCCCTTGTTGTAATTTCAGGTGCTCCTTATCATCCAAATGAGTTTCTTGCAACAGGGCAATATCAATATTTTCTTTTTTCAAAAAAAGACAGTACCTTCTTCCTTTTAATGGGGTTATGGCTCCCTCTAATGTTCCATGTACATACACGCAGTCTGTTACCTGCCATTGTATCTTGACCATTCAATATCCAGACTGGATCCTACTGTAAAAGTGGGGTGGTACCTTTTTCCATGTGTTGAACTCTCCTCTATCTCACTGAGCATAAACAAACGACATGAACCCTGAACTCGAACTATACTTAAACCCAAAAATTAAACATGTAAAGATCCAAAAGGGGGTTTTCCCACTAGCTAACATGCAGGGGATTTCAACTCTCCAATGTAGACTCTTAAGTCCGCATTGGCGCTCAATAGCCTCATCCTTTATATGTATGTATGCTTGTCGGTGAGGTTGTGTAACTTTATAACCACCGGCCGTAGGCGCTGATTGGGACCGGGTATCGGTGCTTGAGAGCGATGGGCTCTGTCCAGCTTCACACAACCAGCCTTAGTGTCCATTTGTAGGTAGCCAGGGATCCATTCCTCAAAGAATTTTACTGAACGTGTCCCTTCAGAATTTTCCGGGATTCCCACAACACTAATATTACATCTGCGTCCTCGATTATCCAAGTCATCAATGTGCTCCGCCATTTCGCGCACCTGTTTCTCAAGTGCTTTTATCTTAGCGTCCATATATGTAGTTGAAGTTTCCACTGCAGCAATTCTTCCTTCCGCCTCACCAACACGTTTCACAACCCTCTGTATTTCAGCTGAATGGCCTGCTATTGCTTCCAAGACCGTTCTTATCTTAGCATCGATCACTTTAGTAATGTTATCAGTCATCTTTTGAATCATCAGGTCCATTGTGCCTGGATCCGCAATGGTGATAGCTTCGCTAACGTTAGCTAGCTCCTCATGCAGATCCACAGGGGTGGTGGTTTTCGTCGACTTCTTAGTAGTTCTATTGGGCGTGTTGTCGGAGATTTTTGCGAAATAGTCGTTAAGACTCATTATATGGTAACTTATTTAGCCAATTCTACCACTTTTTCAAGCTAGGAGATTAATGTAAGAATATAAATTTACGAATGCCACGAGAGCTCGCTGAAACACTGTGTTCTCTCTACGGCGCCATTTTGTCCCCCCTCACCACTTTATTTTAAGAATGTGAAATGTAGAGAGAATGATTTATTTAATCTTTTATTTCTTTCATCACATTCCCAGTGGGTCAGAAGTTTACATACACTCAATAAGTATTTGGTACCATTGCCTTTAAATTGTTTAACTTGGGTCAAACGTTTCAGGTAGCCTTCCATGAGCTTCCCACAATAAGTTGGGTGAATTTTGGCCCATTCCTTCTGACAGAGCTGGTGTAACTGAGTCATGTGTGTAGGCCTTCTCGATCGCACACGCTTTTTCAGTTCTGTCCAAAAATTTTCTATAGCATTGAGGTCAGGGCTTTTTCCTCCAAACATAACGGTGGTCATTATGGCCAAACAGTTCTATTTTTGTTTTATCAGACCAGAGGACATTTCTCCAAAAAGTACAATCTTTGTCCCCATGTGCAGTTGCAAACCGTAGTCTGGCTGTTTTATGGCGGTTTTGGAGCAGTGGCTTCTTCCTTGGGGAGCGAACTTTCAAGTTATTTCGATATAGGACTTGTTTTACTGTGGATATACACTGCTCAAAAAAATAAAGGGAACACTTAAACAACACAATGTAACTCCAAGTCAATCACACTTCTGTGAAATCAAACTGTCCACTTAGGAAGCTACACTGATTGATAATACATTTCACATGCTGTTGTGCAAATGGAATAGACAACAGGATGAAATTATAGGCATTTAGCAAGACACCCCCAATAAAGGAGTGGTTCTGCAGGTGGGGACCACAGATCACTTCTCAATACCTATGCTTCCTGGCTGATGTTTTGGTCACTTTTGAATGCTGGCGGTGCTTTCACTCTAGTGGTAGCATGAGATGGAGTCTACAACCCACACAAGTGGCTCAGGTAGTGCAACTCATCCAGGATGGAACATCAATGCGAGATGTGGCAAGAAGGTTTGCTGTGTCTGTCAGCGTAGTGTCCAGAGCATGGAGGCGCTACCAGTACATCAGGAGACGTGGAGGAGGCCGTAGGAGGGCAACAACCCAGCAGAAGGACCGCTACCTCCGCCTTTGTGCAAGGAGGAGCAGGAGGAACACTGCCAGAGCCCTGAAAAATGACCTCCAGCAGGCCACAAATGTGCATGTGTCTGCTCAAACGGTCAGAAACAGACTCCATGAGGGTGGTATGAGGGCCCGACGTCCACAGGTGGGGGTTGTGCTTCCAGCCCAACACCGTGCAGGACGTTTGGCATTTGCCAGAGAACACCAAGATTGGCAAATTCGCCATGGGCGCCCTGTGCTCTTCACAGATGAAAGCAGGTTCACACTGAGCACATGTGACAGACGTGACAGTCTGGAGACGCCATGGAGAACGTTCTGCTGCCTGCAACATCCTCCAGCATGACCAGTTTGGCGGTGGGTCAGTCATGGTGTGGGGTGGCATTTCTTTGGGGGGCGGCACAGCCCTCCATGTGCTCGCCAGAGGTAGCCTGACTGCCATTAGGTACCGAGATGAGATTCTCAGACCCCTTGTGAGACCATATACTGGTGCGGTTGGCCCTGGGTTCCTCCTAATGCAAGACAATGCTAAACCTCATGTGGCTGGAGTGTGTCAGCAGTTCCTGCAAGAGGAAGGCATTGATGCTATGGACTGGCCCGCCCGTTCCCCAGACCTGAATCCAATTGAGCACATCTGGGACATCATGTCTCGCTCCATCCACCAACGCCACGTTGCACCACAGACTTCCAGGACTTGGCGGATGCTTTCGTCCAGGTCTGGGAGGAGATCCCTCAGGAGACCATCCGCCACCTCATCAGGAGCATGCCCAGGTGTTGTAGGGAGGTCATACAGGCACGTGGAGACCACACACACTACTGAGTTTCATTTTGACTTGTTTTAAGGACATTACATCAAAGTTGGATCAGCGCCTGTAGTGTGGTTTTCCACTTTAATTTTGAGTGTGACTCCAAATCCAGACCTCCATGGGTTGATAAATTTGATTTCCATTGATAGTTTTTGTGTGATTTTGTTGTCAGCACATTCAACTATGTAAAGAAAAAAGTATTTAATAAGAATATTTCATTCATTATTTTAGTGTTCCCTTTATTTTTTTGAGCAGTGTAGATACTTTTGTACCCGTTTCCTCCAGCATCTTCACAAGGTCCTTTGCTGTTGTTCTAGGATTGATTTGCAGTTTTCGCACCAAAGTACGTTCATCTCTAGGAGACAGAAGGTGTCACCTTCTTGAGCGGTATTGTAATGTCCTGACCGTAGTTCCTTTTTTGTGTCTCTATTTTGGTTTGGTCAGGGCGTGAGTTGGGGTGGGCATTCTGTTTTATTCTGTGTGTTGTATTTCTATGTGTTTGGCCTGGTATGGTTCCCAATCAGAGGCGGCTGTCAATCATTGTCTCTGATTGTGAACCATACTTTGGCAGCCTGTTCCCACCTGTGTTTGTGGGTAGTTGTTTTCTGTTTGTGTATTCTGTACCAGACAGAACTGTTTCGGTTTCATTCATTCTCTTTTGTTGTTTTTTCATTCAGTGTTCAATTCATAAATAAAGATGAACATGTACCACGCTGCACCTTGATCCTCACCTTCTTCAACCCATGACAGCCGTTACAGGTATGACAGCTGCGTTTTCCCATGGTGTTTATACTTGCGTACTGTTGTTTGTACAGATGAACGTGGTACCTTCAGGCGTTTGGAAATTGCTCCCAAGGATGAACCAGACTTGTGGAGGTCTACAATTTTTTTTCTGAGGTCTTGGCTGATTCCTTTTGATTTTCCCATGATGTCAAGCAAAGACGCAGTGAGTTTGAAGGTAGGCCTTGAAATACATCCACAGGTACACCAATGGACTCAAATTATGTCAATTAGCCTATCAGAAGCTTCAAAAGCCATGACTTAATTTTCTGGGATTTTCCAAGCTGTTTAAAGGCACAGTCAATTTAGTGTATGTAAACTTCTGACCCACTGGAATTGTGATACAGTGAAATAATCTCTCTGTAAACAATTGTTGGAAAAATGACTTGTGTCATGCCCAAAATAGATGTCCTAACCAACTTGCCAAAACTATAGTTTGTTAACAATACATTTGTGGAGTGGTTGAAAAACAAGTTTTAATGACTCCAACCTAAGTGTATGTAAACTTCCGACATCAACTGTACTGTAGCTACATTTAGTTGTTACCAAGCATGAGTTCCCCACATTGTAGCCTATACATGGGATATATTCACTGGTCATGTAGTCTATGCTCTGTGTTACATCTGTACAAACAACAGTGCGCAATGAGTTTCAGATATCACCTTGCATTTACATGTCATTCTTCGGTGAGAACATATGCTTAATCTATTACCATAATAAGAATCATTTAGATCATATAATACATCTGGTAAAATATTCAGTGCATTACATTTGATCATGTTATACTTTCATTTAATTTTGTTTTTCACCTGTTTTCATTAGAGGAACTTTGCAGGAGAAAGTGGAAGATCCTCAGGGACACGTTCGTCAAGGAAAGAAACAAGGAGAAGGAGTTGAGGATGAGTGGGGCAGGGGCAGTGCAAAACCAGTCATGGCGCTTCATGGCTGTCATGAGTTTCCTCAACTCCTACCTTGAGTCTTGCCAAACCACTTCCAACATGGCTGAAGGGGGTAGGGGAGCAACGGACAGCCATGGAGCGTCAGGAGGAGGACAAGTAAGAGCAGCAGTAGCAGTGGCAGGGGAGTAGAGGTAGGAGCAGTAGCAGCAGCAGGAGGAGAAGTAGGAGCAGCAGTAGCATGGGCAGGGAGAGGTAGGAGCAGCAGCAGGAAGAGGAGGAGGTGCAGCAGCAGCAGAAATATGAGAGAAGATGAACGGAAAGGCTCTGGAGCAACGAACCGCCCTTGCTGTCTCTGCCTGGCCGGTTCCCCTCTTTCCACTGGGATTCTCTGCCTCTAACCCTATTACAGGGGCTGAGTCACTGGCTTACTGGTGTTCTTTCATGCCGTCCCTAGGAGGGGTGTGTCACACCCCTTGGGTTGTGCCGTGGCGGAGATCTTTGTGGGTTATGCTCTGCCTTGTCTCAGGATGGTAAGTTGGTGGTTGAAGATATCCCTCTAGTGGCTATGCTTTGGCAAAGTGGGTGGGGTTATATTCTTCCTGTTTGGCCCTGTCCGGGGGTATCATTGGATGGGGCCACAGTGTTTCCTGACCCCTCCTGTCTCAGCCTCCAGTATTTATGCTGCAGTAGTTTGTGTCGGGGGGCTAAGGTCAGTTTGTTATATCTGGAGTACTTCTCCTGTCTTATCCGGTGTCCTGTGAGAACTTAAGTATACTCTCTCTAATTGTCTCTTTCTTTCTCTCTCTCGGAGGACCTGAGACATAGGACCATGCCTCAGGACTACCTGGCATGATGACTCCTTGCTGTCCCCGGTACACCTGGCCGTGCTGCTGCTCCAGTTTCAACTGTTCTGCCTGCGGCTATGGAATCCTGACCTGTTCACCAGACGTGCTACCTGTCCCAGACCTATTATTTGACCATGCTGGTCATTTATGAACATTTGAACATCTTGGCCATGTTCTGTTATAATCTCCACCCAGCACAGCCAGAAGAGGACTGGCCACCCCTCATAACCTGGTTCCTCTCTAGGTTTCTTCCTAGGTTTTGGACTTTCTAGGGAGTTTTTCCTAGCCAACATGCTTCAACACCTGCATTGCTTGCTGTTTGGGGTTTTAGGCTGGGTTTCTGTACAGCACTTTGAGATATCAGCTGATGTACGAAGGGCTATATAAATACATTTGATTTGAGAGGTAGGAGCAGCAGTAGCAGGAGGAGGAGCAGCAGTAGCAGCAAGAGGATGAGAGGTAGGAGCAGCAGTAGCATGGGCAGGGAGAGGTAGGAGTAGCAGCAGGAGGAGGAGAGGTAGGAGCAGCAGTAGCAGCAGGAGGAGGAGAGGTAGGAGCAGCAGTAGCAGCAGGAGGAGGAGAGGTAAGGAGCAGCAGTAGCAGCAGGAGGAGGAGAGGTAGGAGCAGCAGTAGCAGCAGGAGGAGGAGAGGTAGGAGCAGCAGTAGCAGCAGCAGGAGGAGAAGTAGAAGCAGCAGTAGCATGGGCAGGGAGAGGTAGGAGCAGCAGTTGCATGGGCAGGGAGAGGTAGCAGTGGCAGGGAGAGGTAGGAGCAGCAGTATCAGCAGGAGGAGGAGAGGTAGGAGTAGCAGCAAGAGGAGGAGAGGTAGGAGTAGCAGCAGGAGGAGGAGAGGTAGGAGTAGCAGCAGGAGGAGAGGTAGGAGCAGCAGCAGGAGGGGGAGAGGTAGGAGTAGCAGCAGGAGGGGGCTAGGTAGGTGCAGCAGCACCAGCAAGAGGAGGAGAGGTAGGAGTAGCAGCAGGAGGAGGAGAGGTAGGAGCAGCAGTAGCATGGGCAGGGAGAGGTAGGAGTAGCAGCAGGATGAGGAGAGGTAGGAGCAGCAGCAGTAGCAGCAGGAGGAGGAGAGGTAGGAGCAGCAGTAGCAGCTGCAGGAGGAGAAGTAGAAGCAGCAGTAGCATGGGCAGGGAGAGGTAGGAGCAGCAGTAGCATGGGCAGGCAGAGTAGGAGCAGCAGTAGCATGGGCAGGGAGAGTAGGAGCAGCAGTAGCATGGGCAGGGAGAGGGGGAGTAGCAGTAGCAGTGGCAGGGAGAGGAGAAGGAGCAGCAGTAGCAGTGTCAGGGAGAGGTAGCAGGAGGAGGAGAGGTAGGAGCAGCAGTAGCAGCAACAGGAGGAGAAGTAGGAGCAGTAGTAGCAGTGGCAGGGAGAAGTAGGAGCAACAGTAGCAGCAGCAGGAGGAGGAGCGGCAGGGCAAAGAGAAAATGAGGGAGAGACGGTCAAGAAGCCGCAACATCAGAGATGGTGAGGGACGTGGTCAACCACAAGCAACTCAGTGCTCCCTCACAGTTCCGAGCCACAAGCCTCTGTCAAGAGACAAGTCCCACCCCAGAAACCAATTACTCTTTTCGACAAATGGGGTCCTTGTTGTAGCAAGGAAGGCATCGGAGCGTCCACCATCAACACCACCCACCCATGACCCTATCCACGCCCCTCTAGATGAGGACAAGCTTTTTTTTCCTTTTTTTTTTTTAAGCTTCCCATCCATGAAAAGGCTGACCATTGTCAAAAAAGCAGCTGTCAGGATCCACATCCATAGGATAATTTATTAAGCAGAGGCCAAGTAGGTGTGTGTGTGTCTGGCCCCCGACTATATAAACTTCCGAAATTAAAACTTAAGAATCAATGATTTGAATGCTTACTGAAGGGAATGGAACAGAAGCAATGTTAGTTTAATGTAACGCTTGGCTCCCTCGTGGTGATCACTCACTGTCTGAAATGTTCATTAAGGATTAAAGGATACAATTATTGCACTGTAATACAGTATAGCCTGTTACAAGTTATTCTTCCTTTTTTTTGCAGTCTTCAATGCACATCTGGTGTGCATTATAAAAACAGATGGGGAACTGATGGAGGATACAGACATCGATGTTGACACAATAATAGAGAACTTCTCTGCGAGTGGTCACTATCTGAGGGAGCTCAGGGAGCAGCACATAGCCAACAGCCTCTGCTTAGAAGTGATGAAACACTGCATATAGAGGCATGGCAGCAGACTGAACGGGCCATTAAAGCACTACTGGAGTGAGGGAGCTTTTGTTGGCTGACCATGAGGCTCTTCTGTTACAGGGCACTAGGTTAGTGAGCTTTGAGCATGTGAGGAGCAGCCCTCGGTTTGCTCAGAGCAACGGGGAGGTTGAACGAGCCTTTCAGAAGGTCACAAACCTGCTGAAGAAGGCTGCTGATCCAAATGACGGGGCACTTGACAAAAGTGCTATTTTGTATTCGTTTTAATTCACTTTACACGCCCGTTACATGCAGTCAGAGCCGGGAAAATGGATCTTAAACGTCAACAGTGTATCATCATGTCCTACCAAAACATAATCGGCATATATTTAGAGCTTGTTTAGAACATTCTCTATTTAGCCAGATTAATCTATTTTAATAGTTGATATGCTGTTGCAATCTACAGGAGGAGGCATTGAGATAACACTTGCCTTTCTTTAGTTTTACGCCCTATGCGCCATTCTGGAAAGGTCTGTAACAACAACAATGTAACATTGTAACAGCTTCCACTATATTATAAACACTGTAACACTATCGTTCTGTCTTGATTAGGCCTGCCAAAGTATCTTTATTCTTGTACCATATTGGGGGTTTTGCAATGGGGTTGTGTTTCACGACTAAACAATACAAGTCATTCTAATCCATTCATCCATAGACTACCTGCCCTCATGTCTAGGTAAATTCCTTATTAGCAATTGAGCTATTTTGTTCAGATCATTTGAAACCCAACAGGTTTTTTAAAACCAGAATATTGACTATCAATCACAGCCGGTGTCACGACTTCCGCCGAGGTTGGCTCTCCTGCCCGTTCAGGCGGTGCTCGGCGGTCGTCGTCACCGTCCTACAAGCCACTACCGATCCCTTTTCGTGTATCTGTTGGTTTTGTCTGATTGTTTTCACCTGTGTGTTGTTTAGTTAATTAGTGTCTGTATTTAATGTAGGTTGTCCCGCCCTTGTTTTGTGCGGGATTTTTTATTTTGTCATTCGTTTCGTCTGTCAGTGTTTTTGTGTTTATTATTCTCCGGTTAGTCTGTTATCCTGTTTTGGATAATTTCACCCAGTTTGTATTTGGGTTGACCGTGTTTATTTTGTTCACCGCAGAATAAACTTATTATCTCTATTTGCTCCCTCCGCCTGCCCTGTCGGAAGCTGGGGCCGCAGTGTGTGGGGCCGTTCAAAGTCCTGAGGAGAATAAACGAGGTGTGTTATAGGTTACAACTTCCTAGGTATTACCATATTAACCCCTCGTTTCATGTGTCTCTCCCCTGCAAGAAAGTGAGGTGTCTGAGGTCCCTCCGCCCCCTCTGGACATCGATGGGCCCCCGGTGTATACAGTTCGAGGCATTCTGGATTCTAGACGCCGGGTGGGGGGCCTACAGTACCTCGTGGACTGGGAGGGGTACGGCCCGGAGGAGAGATGCTGGGTTCCGGTGAGGGACATTTTTGACCCTTCTCTCCTGATAGAATTCCACCGCCTCCACCCGGATCGCCCAGCACCTCGTCCTCCGGGTCGTCCTCGAGGACGGTGATGGCGCGCTGCGGGAGCCGCGCGTCAGGTGGGGGGTACTGTCACGACTTCCGCCGAGGTTGGCTCTCCTGCCCGTTCAGGCGGTGCTCGGCGGTCGTCGTCACCGTCCTACTAGCCACTACCGATCCCTTTTCGTGTATCTGTTGGTTTTGTCTGATTGTTTTCACCTGTGTGTTGTTTAGTTAATTAGTGTCTGTATATAATGTAGGTTGTTCCGCCCTTGTTTTGTGCGGGATTGTTTATTTTGTCATTCGTTTCGTCTGTCAGTGTTTTTGTGTTTATTATTCTCCGGTTTGTCTGTTATCCTGTTTTGGATAATTTCACCCTGTTTGTATTTGGGTTGACCGTGTTAATTTTGTTCACCGGAGAATAAACTTATTATCGCTATTTGCTCTCTGCGCCTGATTCCACCCACCTTGATTAGACGTGACAGCCGAATTTAGCCTGGATTCAAACCCGGGACTGTAGTGTCACATCTTGCACTGAGTTGCAGTGCCTTAGACCACTGCGCCACTTGGGAGCCCCAAGTACGAATACCTTTGACATTTTTCCACAGCTTGTGTAAGAGGAAACTTAGAAGAAGCTGTTTTTTTCTCTCTTCATCAAGACAATGTTAACAATACTGTCATTCAGTTGCAATGTAAGTATGCCTCTCTTATGTTCTACAAGTTAAGATAAAATTCAGTTATTTACTGAACCGTGTAGAATATCATATAGCAAGACAATGATTACCCTTCCTCTGACTAGTATTGTAGGATGGTATTCTGTCAGTGCAGGATATTTGGATGATAGCATTACTGTATACAAGATGCTACTTTATTGAGTAGACAGTAAGAGCGTGTGAATACCTGTTGGAGGAGGACGTAGTAGTGGGAGGAAGTAGTAGCCTCTGGCCCTCAGACAGGAACAGATCTGGAGAGAGCTCCAAGTTGTTTTCATAACATGTCTACTGTTCCAGGGTTGACGGAACACTGTGACCCTCCGGTTAAACTCAACATCTCCTGGTACCTAAGGAGCTCCCGCTGCTTCGACGAGGTGTTCGGTCTCGACGTGAGTTCCTCTGTCTCTCGTTTGGAAACTAACTGCACTCTGAATGGGCTCGTTCACGCTGGACATTCACACTCTACCTGTTGCATTCCATAAACTCCAGCATTTCCCTTTTTTTAGCTAGTTCCTTGTCAATTGAACAACGGGCAATGAAAGATTTTGGGTCTCGATAGGGAGCGCAGTTGTCATTCATGTTTTATGACTGTTTGTGAAATACTTAAGTTTATCATACATGTTTGATTTGCAGCCTCTGAAGGCAGGGAGCTACTTCAGGACGACAGATGTGAAACAGGAAGGAGGAAGTGGGTTCTATGTGTTCCACCAGTACCCTGTCATTGAGTGCAAACAGACCATGACCCTCAGAGAGGTACAGTATGTGGCAATGGAGGGTCTCATAAGAAAGCATGGTGGCACTTTATTTTACAGAACCTTACAGAAATATCCCGGCATTTACATGGTAACATTTTTATTTACAATGTAAAGCCAGACTCTACAGCAATGCCACATAATTCAATATTCAGAGCTACCTGTCTGGTTCTGCGAGATTAATAACACATTAATGACCTATGCGTTAATTATTTGTTTCTAAATAAGAGCACTTCGCTTGGTACTAACTTCCTATTAAATGGCAGGTAGAACCAGTGGAATCAGTACAGGGAAATAAAGTGTTGGAAAAAGCATACTGCAAATACCACAACCTCATGTGTTCCACCTCACTCTTTCATGTCGTCTTCCTGAGTTTGTTTGTTCACTAAAAATGTGACCTGAATACAGCAGCTTGTAACTGATCATTAGGAAGTGTTTGTAGTTCTGAGTAAGTGTGTTCGTATACAATGCAGCTCATGGCGAGGCTATATTATGGAGGTGTTCATGGCGTATCACTGTCTAATGTCTCTCACGTCACCCCGCTCCTCCGCTCTCTCCACTGGCTTCCAGTTGAAGCTCGCATCCGCTACAAGACCATGGTGCTTGCCTACGGAGCTGTGAGGGGAACGGCACCTCAGTACCTCCAGGCTCTGATCAGGCCCTACACCCAAATAAGGGCACTGCGTTCATCCACCTCTGGCCTGCTCGCCTCCCTACCACTGAGGAAGTACAGTTCCCGCTCAGCTCAGTCAAAACTGTTCGCTGCTCTGGCTCCCCAATGGTGGAACAAACTCCCTCACGACGCCAGGACAGCGGAGTCAATCACCACCTTCCGGAGACACCTGAAACCCCACCTCTTTAAGGAATACCTAGGATAGGATAAAGTAATCCTTCTCACCCCCCTTAAAATATTTAGATGCACTATTGTAAAGTGGTTGTTCCACTGGATGTCATAAGGTGAATGCACCAATTTGTAAGTCGCTCTGGATAAGAGCGTCTGCTAAATGACTTAAATGTAATGTAAATGTAATGGTTGCTACTCTGCTTTGTTTTCTGGAACAGCTCTCTCTCAACAAGTTTGAGGAGCCGACTAGGCTTACTGAGCCAGTTCACGAACAGGTCAGTGGGCTAAAGCAAGACAGGTTTTAAATACAAATCCTTCTATATACATACATCTTTTATTAAAAATTAGATACAGGTGATCTGTTTTGTTAGATAAGTGGACAATAGAGCATGCGTGTGCGTGCACAGTAACACAGTAATTCACCAAGGTGTCATTTGAATGACTGTCTCTAGGATGACGTAAGAAGCACCGAAGAGGTAAATCAACAACTCAAACACCCTCTGATATCAAATTTACCGAGCAAAAATATACACGCAACATGTAAAGTGTTGGTCCCACATTTCACGAGCTGAAATAAAAGATCCCACAAAAAGCTTATTTCTCTGAAACTGTGTGCACAAATTGGTTCACATCACTGTAAATCTGCATTTCCCTTTTGCCAAGATAATACATTCACCTGACAGGTGTGGCATATCAAGAACTGATTAAACAGTATGATTACACTTGTGTACCTTGTGCTGGGGACAATTAAAAAAGGCCACTTTAAAATGTGCCTTTTGTCACACAACACAATGCCACAGATATCTCAAGTTGAGGGAGCATTCAATTGGAATGCTGATTGCAGCAATGTGTCAGGATCATCATTGAGATTTATGGTCTTTCAAGGTCCGCTCTGTCCCTGAACAGCCGCTCTCTCGTTGCTCTCACATCATCAGTCGCTGTTCACTGTGCTTCTCCTTTTTCCCCATGCAGTGCGCAAATAAATATACTAGGCAGCCAACATTAATCTCTTCTGCTTTAGTAGGTTTACCCTGTTTCTCTCTCCTGGTCCTCTGCTTTAGTGGGTTTACCCTGTTTCTCTCTCTTCTGCTTTAGTCTGTTTACCCTGTTTCTCTCTCCTGGTCCTCTGCTTTAGTCGGTTTACCCTGTTTCTCTCTCTTCTGCTTTAGTAGGTTTACCCTGTTTCTCTCTCCTCCCTTCTGCTTTAGTGGGTTTACCCTGTTTCTCTCTCCTGGTCCTCTGCTTTAGTCGGTTTACCCTGTTTCTCTCTCTTCTGCTTTAGTAGGTTTACCCTGTTTCTCTCCCTTCTGCTTTAGTGGGTTTACCCTGTTTCTCTCTCCTCCCTTCTGCTTTAGTAGGTTTACCCTGTTTCTCTCTCTTCTGCTTTAGTAGGTTTACCCTGTTTCTCTCTCTTCTGCTTTAGTATGTTTACCCTGTTTCTCTCTCTTCTGCTTTAGTAGGTTTACCCTGTTTCTCTCTCTTCTGCTTTAGTAGGTTTACCCTGTTTCTCTCTCCTCCCTTCTGCTTTAGTAGGTTTACCCTGTTTCTCTCTCCTCCCTTCTGCTTTAGTAGGTTTACCCTGTTTCTCTCTCCTCTCTTCTGCTTTAGTCGGTTTACCCTGTTTCTCTCTCCTCTCTTCTGCTTTAGTCGGTTTACCCTGTTTCTCTCTCTTCTGCTTTAGTCGGTTTACCCTGTTTCTCTCTCCTCTCTTCTGCTTTAGTAGGTTTACCCTGTTTCTCTCTCTTCTGCTTTAGTAGGTTTACCCTGTTTCTCTCTCTTCTGCTTTAGTAGGTTTACCCTGTTTCTCTCTCTTCTGCTTTAGTAGGTTTACCCTGTTTCTCTCTCTTCTGCTTTAGTAGGTTTACCCTGTTTCTCTCTCTTCTGCTTTAGTAGGTTTACCCTGTTTCTCTCTCTTCTGCTTTAGTAGGTTTACCCTGTTTCTCTCTCTTCTGCTTTAGTAGGTTTACCCTGTTTCTCTCTCCTCCCTTCTGCTTTAGTAGGTTTACCCTGTTTCTCTCTCCTCCCTTCTGCTTTAGTAGGTTTACCCTGTTTCTCTCTCCTCCCTTCTGCTTTAGTAGGTTTACCCTGTTTCTCTCTCCTCTCTTCTGCTTTAGTCGGTTTACCCTGTTTCTCTCTCTTCTGCTTTAGTGGGTTTACCCTTTTTCTCTCTCTTCTGCTTTAGTGGGTTTACCCTGTTTCTCTCTCTCTCTCTCTCGTGGTCCTTCTGTAGATCAGTTGGTAGAGCATGGCGCTTGTAACACCAGGGTAGTGGGTTTGATCCCCGGGACCACCCATACGTAGAATGTATGCACACATGACTGTAAGTCGCTTTGGATAAAAGTGTCTGCTAAAAGGCATATATTATTATTATTATTAGGCTATTAGTCGGCAGTGGTGGAAGTCAAGAGTGGTGCTGATGAATAACTCTAATTTTATTGGTCACATACACATGGTTTGAAAATAAAATGGTTGACATTAATTGTTGACCAGTTGAAGAGGGATTTTATTGAAATGGATAACACGATTAAAGACAAAACGCACAGCTTTACCAATAGCTGTTAATGATGATGGCATGTTCAATGAACTGATGAAAACTTACCAAGCGCTCCAGGACAAGTTGTCTACAGAAATAAAGGAACTTAAAATCAAGAAATTCAACCAAGACAAAAAAGACAAGGCCGAGGATAAAGTCTACTTCTGGAGAAACCCTGACAAGGGAGGTCCTGCTCCTCCTCTCCATGGCAGACGCAGGAGGGATGACGCTTACGTCCATCCACCCCCGTCTGACCAACGCTCTACAACCAGCACCTTATCGGCTTCCAGTGGTAGCTTTTTTATTCAACGAGAGACTGGACGGACGGAAGGGCAGGGGTGGCCGCAGGCACGCGCATCGACGAGATGCCGCACCCGACGGGGTAAGAAGGAACGACTATCAGAGGCAGAGGAGACCGTTCAAACGGTCCCAGAACCCACGAGTGTCTTTCATTTATCAAGCAAGGTATTTGTGCCTACAACCCAGTGCAATGATTTTGATGTTAAGATAGACCTGTAAGTTTTTATTTTATTTTTTAGAAACATCCGTTTAAGGGAATACTTTAGCTCCCCTAATTCTGGCACTTCTATTGAACCAGTAGGTTGCTCTCCTGCACATACTCCGACTCCTTTTAGAAGCTAGAGTTATTTTATACCTCCGGCCAATCGCAATCACTCTATCGAGACATATTGCAGACTTGTGGAAAAAGATGTTGGACATCTCCTTGATTTACAATCCGATACGTCAGTCCTTATTCGTCCGGCTGATAAGGATGGGTCGGTTGTACTCATGGATAGGACAGTTTATGTAAATGAGTGTCGTAGACAGCTGCTTGACAACACCTTTTACAAGAAACTCAGAAGTTACCTTACTTCCCAATTTCAGAATAATATCTTTACTGTCCTAGATGGGTATTTAAGTTCTGGTCAGATAACCAAAAATGAACATGACTTTCTGGCTATTCAATACCCTAAAATTGCCACTTTCTACACTTACAAAATAAATGACGAAATAATGTTACAAAACCTCCAGGGCGCCCTATTGTAGCGGGCATTGATGCAGTAACGGCCCCTATTGTAGCGGGCATTGATGCAGTAACGGCCCCTATTGTAGCGGGCATTGATGCAGTAACGGCCCCTACTGTAGCGGGCATTGATGCAGTAATGGCCCCTCTATCTACTTTTGTTGACTTTTTTATTAGACCTTTCGCAGAACAGCTCCCCTCCTTTGTAAAGGACACAAGCAGTACGATCTCTATCATTGAATCTCTTGATGCTCTCCCTGAGAATACCTTGTTAGTTACTTTTGATGTTGAGTCGTTATACACAAATATTCCACACGAGGGCGGTATTGAAACTATGGAACATTTTCTTCTGCAACGTGACCCTAAATGAACTATTTCATGTTTCTAAATGATTTCTTTATTCAGACGAAGGGCACTGCTATGGGATCCCCCATGGGTCCTAACTATGCTAAGTTGTATGTGGGTTACATTGAGAAACAGTCTATTTTCAATCCTCTCAAAAATGTTTTCTTGCCTAACATCATTATTTGGAAACGGTATATTGATGATATTTTGGAGGGGTGATGCAAAACATCTCCAGGGGCTACACAAATGATCAGATTAATATTGCCATTGAGAAAATTCAAAAAACGAGACATAACCTTTTTCAAGGTCAATCTCGCAAAAAGACGCATTCTTGTGTTCTAACTACCCGCTATTCAAAGCGTTCTGAACAAATTAAGGGAATCGTTGGTACATTCTAAAATCCGATGAAAGTCTCGGTAATGTGTTTACGGACCTTCCCTTGGTCGTATTCTCGCGGGGCAGAAATCTCAGAGACCAATTGGTACACTCTGATTTACCACCCAAAGATATTCCTGAACCACGTCTATTTGCGCCCCTACTGGATGGAAATTGCAAATGTAATGGTTGTGCTCAATGCAATGGCACTTATAAACGTAGATCCTTCAAACATCCACAAACAGGAAAATCGATCCCAATTAAAGGTGTTATTACGTGCTCCACTAAGGCAGTTATTTATCCTATAACTTGTCCTTGTGGTAAAAAATGTGGGTAAAACAAAGCGCGAATTAAAAGTACGTATCTCAGAGCATCGTAGCACCATTAGGTGTTAACTTTACTTACCCAGTTGCGGCCCACTTCTTGGAGGCAGGCCACTCGATTTCGTCTCTGCGTTATATTGGCATCGAACATGTCACCCTCCCTAAGAGAGGGGGTGACCTTGATAATTTATTGTTAAAACGAGAGGCTGCCTGGATCTAACTTAAAGACCCTTGCTCCTTTCGGTCTCAACGTAGACTTTGATCTGAAGCCATTCTTGTTATTGTGACTTTGCCATTGTAATTGTTTGTAATTGATCGTATGCTATCCATTTGTTTGTATGCCATTTTAATATTTGATCATTAACCAATGATATTAGGCCAGTCTTGGCCATGATTACAGACACCTGTGTCTTTTGACACTATATAAAACGAGTCATCCCGCAGTGTTTGATTATACCCCGATGAAGACAGCTTGGCTGTCGAAACGTTGGTAATTACATGTTTGCATCCGAGCTCCTAGTGTGCGGCTCCCTTTTATTTTCACATACATGGTTAGCAGATGTTATTGCGAGTGTAGCGAAATGCTTGTGCGTCTAGTTCTGACAGTGCAGTAATATCTAGCATGTAATCTAACAATTCCACAACTACCCAATACACACAAATCTAAGTAAAGGAATAGAATCAGAATATATAAATATTTGGATGTGCAATGATAGAGCGGCATAGGCAAGATGCAATAAAACACAGTATATACAAATTAGATCAGTGGTGCAAGATATGTAAACATTAAAATTACTAGTGACACATTTTATTAAAGTGACCAATGATTTCGAGTCTGTATGGAAGCTGCAGACTGTTAGTGGTGGCTGTTTAACATTCTGATGGCCTTGAGATAGAAGCTGTTTTTCCAGTCTCATCAGTCCCAGCTTTGATGCACCTGTACTGACTTCTTCTGGATGGTAGCGGAGGAAACAGGCAGTGGCTCAGGTGGTTTTTGTCCTTGAGAACAATCAACTTTATTATTGACTTGGTTTTCAAAAGTCAGTCAAATAACCACAATACAACAAACGGATTAAAGTCATCTTCAAACACGAGAGGTCAATTATTTAATGAGCAAAAGCAGAACATGTAGAAATGGTAATGAGACAGCTGCAAGTATTGCGTAATATTGGCCCTTTATTGAGCACTAGAATGCATATATTACATAGCAGTACAGAATGTTTGACCAAAAATGTGTTACCAGACAAAAAAAGGTAAACAGAAAACTGAACTACCTTTTTATATATTTTTCATTTGGACTAATGGAGAGAAAGTAGATTTGTGCTTTTCCCGGTGTTGCTGCAAATGCTGCCATCTAGTGATTAATTTAATTAACATTCATGACTGAACGGCAAATGAATAACAATGGTACTTTGAAATAAAATCTTGAGAGAGAGAGATGAATGCAGACTTGTTGTAGGCTTTCCCTGATGCTTTATGAGTGCATGGTCAACTGAAGCCACTGCAAAGAAAGCAAAACACGAGGTGTGGTTATTTAGGTTTCATTTCAGTGTCTATATCCATTCATTAATCATACGAATGGTCCCTATAAAACACACGGTTTAATTGCAGAGGAAATAGTGAAAACTAATTTACCTCCTGGATGTTGACTTTAATCTTTCCATTATTATCTTTGTCCAGAGTCTTGAAGGCTCCTGAAAATGCACAAAACACTATTACGGAAGTGTAATGAAAAGTAAATAGTCTGAAAACAAGAACATAATCGGACTGAGCAGGGGAATGTTGAGGATTCACTTACGACACATGGCGTCCAGTCTGACCAGGCACCCAATGAAGTTGTCAAAGTCCATGTTGCCCTGTTCGTCACTGTACCTGCGAACGATCAACTGGAAGAGCTGGTCGTTGAGAGGGAAACCTGAACACGGACATAACAGGAGAGAGAGAGAGAGAGAGAGACACCAATGAGACCAAACACATATGTAGGAAAAAAAGCTAGCTTTCATCAGCATTTGTTGTCACTTATGACACTGTTATAAAGGCCTTATGACACTGTTATAAAGGCCTTATGACACTGTTATAAAGGCCTTATGACACTGTTATAAAGGCCTTATGACACTGTTATAAAGGCCTTATGACACTGTAATAAAGGCCTTATGACACTGTAATAAAGGCCTTATGACACTGTTATAAAGGCCTTATGACACTGTTATAAAGGCCTTATGATGACAACGAAATATGCAATTCCATGTTCCGGTTGTCATGATTTCTAAGCCCACATGCAGATTTGAAGGCAGAGGACAGCTCTCGTGAGGAGATGACCCCTGAGCAGTCTGCGTCATTTGATGTGTAGATGCCCTGCAACAGAGGCGGAAGTAAGGTCACGCCCGAGAGGTCAAAGTTGGCAGCACCTTTTATTAAGAGGGTTTTAACATGACATTATAAAAACAACATTCTTACAGTAGTGGAGTAAGAGGACTATTGGAAGTTGTATGGGGTGTTATATGAACACCTTGCAAATACATGTAAATCAATTGTAGTTGAAGTTGCCGATTGTCAAAAACAGAACTGAAACTCACCTGCCATTTCTTGATGTTGTTCCATAAAAACTTGAACTCGTGGAAACCTAGCTTCCCTGTGCTGTCACTCTGTGTGCTCAGGGTTAAGGTTAAAAAAATAATAATTCAACTACTCTGATAGTATATATTGTAGTATAGTCCTCCATCCTAATACAAACACAGATGTGGAAGGATACGTCCATGACAGCCACCATGCCCCTGCATGACTCGATGCTAAAGCCATCAGTCTTCAGGTCAGAACCTGAAATTAACACAGACAGACCACTGCTTCAATACAACAAAGTAAACCCTTCCATGGAACCAGTCTTGTACAAGAGGAATCTAGATATGAGTAAAATGTGTGTGTGTGTGTGTGTGTACAGAGAGCACATAGATACAAAAAGGCATGCATAGACATGCTGTCGAACAAAAGGTACATGCACACAGATACACATAAATACTATAAAGAATGCAATGACAAGTATACTGTAGACACACGCATGGTGTTTGTGTAAGAATAGGACTCACGTTTGCCAATGATCCTGTTGAGGATGTTCATCAGTTCAGTGGGGCTCACCTCCATGTCCTATAATACACAGAGAGATCCACAGGTAAATATGCCTCCATGTATTTGCGTCACAACTCAGCTCACAAAAGTACACTGAAACAAAATGTTTTTATGTAAACTTGAACTAGGTAAGTCAGTTAAGAACAAATTCTTATTTACACTGACGGCCTAGGAACAGTGGGTTAACTGCCTTGTTCAGGGGCAGAAATACAGATTTTTATCATGAAGTAATAAATGATAAGTAATTTCCACCGGTGTTTTATGGGTACAATCATGGACCAAATACATAGTTCTCTGTATTTGTGTGTTTGCGTGACATATCAGAACAACCAAAGTGATGGTAACAACTTCAGAACTTTGGCAGATACATTTGCAGCAGGTGCAGCATGTCTTTAGGTTTCATTCCATATGCAGCTTGTGTCCCCCCCCCCTTATGAGTAAAGGCCTCAATGAGGTTGGCTAGTCATCAATTTAAAAAGTCAATCGTTACCAGCTGACCGTACCAGTAGAACATGTATTCACCACTATCTACACCCCACCCACACAAAACTAACCAAACAGGAGAGCCGCCATGTCAGACAATGGTAGGAGGCACAGAGGAGGAACCAGTCCCAATTCCTGTCCGTGGAATAAACCAGGGTTGGGTTGTCATCAAAACTCCACCACTGCCTGATCCAACAGCAGTGAATCATCGTGAGTATAGCTGTAGAGAAGGGGATTGTCGGTGGAGCCCTGGGCTTAAATCACCATAACCAATGGGGTGGAATCAATGATTTAAGCCAACTGGAGCTCTTTACTGTACTCTTCCAAAAGGCTTCTATTGTTTGACAGCAGTGCAATGACAGAGAGCACATTTGAAGCCTTAAATTCACCATGTCTGAATAGATGGATGAATCACATTCTGAAGACCGGCTCCAGATGAAGCAGGGTGAACGGGTGGAGGGAAGGGTTTGGAATGCAAACAAGACTTAACTGCGATACAGGGTTTCACTGATTGTGCCAGTGTACCATCAGCCAATAAATGAAATTACCATCCACGCCATTACTATTTGGCTGCGCCTACTTCAAAAGACAATACACCACACACACACACACACACACAATACGGTAACTTCATTTCCACTGGTTGTTGTTCTGCACTCCATTACACTAAACCACTAACGGTGGGTTAATAGACATTATTTTAACAACTGTGTGTCGTCCTTGTGGATATCCACATAATGAAAACAGCCTCTTTAAAACATTCAACAAGTCGCCCAATTATACAAATGACACACGTATAGCACTGTATTTGATGGCCAAAAGCCTAAGATGAATATCTCTCAATGACTCATCGTTAGAATCAAGCATGAGAGGCATTGTTGACTTGACTTATCTGGGCTTGTCTCTGAACAGGATAGGAAAGGTCAGTAGGTTCAGAGGTGAATAGATATAAGAGTAGTAGGAGGGAGTATGTTGAAAAACAACAAGTACTTACATCCCCAGCGAGTTGCTGGAAGATCTTGCGAAACTGTCTCTCCTCGTCATTTTCATTCTGCTCCGCGTAGGCCAGAGGTCTGCGTGGTGGAGGCTAGGACACAAACACAGAACGGGTTCTGTTAGCACGAACACACAGCCCTCTTCACTGCAGTCTGGCATGCAAGCCAACACACACACACACACACACACACACACACACCTGTGGCTAATTTGTTCAAAAGAGTAGTTTTACTTCTAAAATATGTTCATAAGACTATGATGTTCTGAACTTGTGGTGAAAGAAAATAGGCACTAAAAGGTTTTACTCACAGGATCTGATGGCACAAATTGACTGGGGTCGATGTTGCTGTTGGAGAATACAAGGACCTATTTCTATTTCATGAAAACTGTGTGCAAAGTCATGAAGTCAGTATGCTGACTGTATGTATGTGTGTGTGTGTGTGTGTGTGTGTGTGTGTGTGTGTGTGTGTGTGTGTGTGTGTGTGTGTGTGTGTGTGTGTGTGTGTGTGTGTGTGTGTGTGTGTGTGTGTGTGTGTGTGTGTGTGTGTGTGTGTGTGTGTGTGTGTGTGTCAAAGGGAGTTTTGTTAGTGCAAACAGAACCTGTAGTGCCTACCTCACAACATCCAGGATGCCACCAATGAGTTTTTTAGCCAGAAACATCTTGATGAGGGACAGCGGGGGGAAATCTACAAAAGTCAAGAGAGAAAAAAATCAAACATCTAATCGATTAAACAAAAAAGGCGACAACAGAGAAAGTAAGCTATAATACGGTATGTCCGGCTGAAAATAAAATGTGCTATTGGTTTTGATGCTCCCTCTGAAAACTTTTCTCACTGGCCTGTAATTGGCAAGCAGCACAAACAGACAAAACACAGCCAAAACACACCAACATGAAACAGTCAGATAAACGTATGAAGGAAATCAGATTGTCTTAATTTGAGAAGAACACTTACAGGGATCAAATGCTTCGCTGAAGTCGGCAGAGACTGACGCGATGGCACTCCTATTGGGTACAAAAAAAAACTGGTTTACAAGGAGTTCTTTTTCAATGCATCAGAACTCCACACCCCTGCCCAGTAGAGAAGTGCGCACCATAGGGAGAGACAGGTCGGGAATGGCTCTGGGTCCTATAACCCGTAGCGCGATGTCAAGAATTACTGTCGTTTCCCTATTGATGACATTACGGATGAGAATTATTCTGAACATTTTAAGGACACTTTTATTATGTTTGATTCACATAGATGTAACACAATGATGAAATGAGGGTACATCGGCCTAATGTTCAGTGCATTTAACTGATGCTGTTTTACACACATCCTTTCGTGTAGGATTTCATGCCCTATTAAATGTTAGCTTGAATGTAATTTTTCCATTCGATACATAGACCGATTTGCATAACCTACAAATTGCATGCAATGTAGATGTCTGAAACGAGGGGAAACGTTTGGGGAAAAAATAAGCTACACTGTGTTCTCCCGTTTGGTGTCCACGGAAGACCGCCTACGTGCTTATGTCAGACCAAGGACTGATGCAGGAAAGAGGAAGCAGGGGCGAAGTTGTCGTGTGGCTGCTTCCTGGTACAAATGGCGAGCGCCATGAAAACAGGGTTATTGACATGGGACTTGACAAAAGTGCTATTCTTATTCATTTGTATTCACTTTACTCGCCCGTTAAATGCAGTGTCAGAGCCGGGGAAATGGACCTTGACCGCCAACAGTGTAAGTTGTCTTGTGCGTAGAGTATCATGCTATCAAAGCATTATCGGTAGCCTAGATACCCTATGATATCTTGTTAAGAACATTGTTTAGTTCAGCCAGATGAAACTATTACAAGAGTTGATATACTGTCGCAATCTTCGGAAAGCATTGAGACGACGCTTGCCTCAGTTTTACGTTTTATGCACGGTTCTGGCGATTACAACAATACAACATTGTAACCGCTTCCACTGTATTATAAACAATGTAACACTGTATCATTCGCACTTGATTAGGCCGGCCAAATTATCCGTATTATTTTACCTTATCGGTGTTAGTCAACATGGTGTTGTTTAGAACTAGTCAATACAAGTATTAATAAGTAATCTGATCCATTGATTCATAGACTACCTGCCCCTGGGCAATGACATATTGGCTCACCATCACGCCTACCGACATATCTTAATAAACTATTCAGCTATTTTGTTCAGATCATTTAAAACCTAACAGCTTTTTAAAATCAGAATATTCACTATCTAAATGTTGTCAAAATCTATTGCAGCACTCAGATGTTTGACATTTCTGTCACCTCTTGTGTTCCAGGAAACTACAAAGAAGCAGAGCTTTTTCCTCTTCACCAAGACTATGTTTAACAATACGAGCATTCAGCTGAAATGTAAGTAGGCTCTTATGTTCTGCAAGTTAGGATAAAACTCCGATATTTACTGAACCTTTTAGAATATCATATTGCAGGAACATGATTGCTGTCAATACAGTATATTTGTATGATAGCATTACTGTATACAAGATGCTACTTTATTGAGTAGACAGTAAGAGCGTGGGAAAACCTGTTGGAGGAGGAAGTAGTAGTGGGAGGAAGTAGTAGTGGGAGGAAGTAGTAGTGGGAGGAAGTAGTAGCCTCTGGCCCTGACTCTGGCCCTCAGACAGGAACAGATCTGGAGAGAGCTCCAAGTTGTTTTCATAACATGTCTACTGTTCCAGGGTTGACGGAACACTGTGACCCTCCGGTTAAACTCAACATCTCCTGGTACCTAAGGAGCTCCCGCTGCTTCGACGAGGTGTTCGGTCTCGACGTGAGTTCCTCTCTCTCTCGTTTGGAAACTAACTGCACTCTGAATGGACTCGTTCACGCTGGACTAAATGTACCTGTTGTATTCCATAAACTCTCCAGCTTTTCCTTTTTTCAGCTAGTTTGATGTTCTCAATTTAACAACCGGCAATAGTGTCTTGATGGGGGGAGGGGCGGCGCGGTGTCATTCGCTTTTTATGATTTGTTTTATGACTGCATAGACAGTGTGGTTTGTGCAAATACTTATTAACTTATTAAGTTTATCATACCTGTTTGATTTGCAGCCTCTGAAGGCAGGGAGCTACTTCAGGATGACAGATGTGAAACAGGAAGGAGGAAGTGGGTTCTATGTGTTCCACCAGTACCCTGTCATTGAGTGCAAACAGACCATGACCCACATTGAGGTACAGTATGTGGCAATGGAGTGTCTCATAAGAAAGCATGGTGGCACTTTATTTTACAGTACCTTACAGAAATATCTCGGCATTTACATGGTAACATTTTTATTGTCACAGTAAAGCCAGACTCTACAGCAATGCCACATAATGCAATATTCAGAGCTACATGTCTACATTCTGCAAGATTAATAACACATTAATGACCTATGCGTTAATTATTTGTTTCTAAATAAGAGCACTTCGCTAGTAACTAACTTCCTATTAAATGGCAGGTAGAACCAGTGGAATCAGTACAGGGAAATAAAGTGTTGGAAAAAGCATACTGCAAATACCACAACCTCATTATGTGTTCCACCTCACTCTTTCATGTCGTCTTTCTGAGTTTGTTTGTTCACTAAAGTGTGACCTGAATATAGCAGCTTGTAACTGATCATTAGGAAGTGTTTGTAGTTCTGAGTAAGTGTGTTCGTATACAATGCAGCTCATGGCGAGGCTATATTATGGGGGTGTTCATGGCGTATCACTGTCTAATGGTTGCTACTCTACTTTGTTTTCTGTAACAGCTCTCTCTCAACAAATTTGACGAGCCGACTAGGCTTACTGAGCCAGTTCACGAACAGGTCAGTGGGCTAAAGCAAGACAGGTTTTGCATACAAATAGAGCATGCAGGTGCATATAGTAACACAGTAATTCGCCAAGGTGTCATTTGAATGACTGTCTCTGTATCCCCCTGTTCTAGCCTGTCACTGACAAGGACCAAGCGATGAGGAAAAGGAGCAATGAGGATCCAAAGGAGGTAAATCCACAATTCAAACACAATCTGATATCATAATCAAATACACTGCTCAAAAAAATAAAGGGAACACTTAAACAACACAATGTAACTCCAAGTCAATCACACTTCTGTGAAATCAAACTGTCCACTAAGGAAGCACCACTGATTGACAATACATTTCACATGCTGTTGTGCAAATGGAATAGACAACAGGTGGAAATTATAGGCAATTAGCAAGACACCCCCAATAAAGGAGTGGTTCTGCAGGTGGTGACCACAGACCACTTCTCAGTTCCTAGGCTTCCTGGCTGATGTTTTGGTCGCCTTTGAATGCTGGCGGTGCTTTCACTCTAGTGGTAGCATGAGACAGAGTCTACAACCCACACAAGTGGCTCAGGTAGTGCAGCTCATCCAGGATGGCACATCAATGCGAGCTGTGGCAAGAAGGTTTGCTGTGTCTGTCGGCGTAGTGTCCAGAGCATGGAGGCGCTACCAGGAGACAGGCCAGTACATCAGGAGATTTGGAGGAGGCTGTAGGAGGGCAACAACCCAGCAGCAGGACCGCTACCTCCGCCTTTGTGCAAGGAGGAGCAGGAGGAGCACTGCCAGAGCCCTGCAAAATGACCTCCAGCAGGCCACAAATGTGCATGTGTCTGCTCAAACGGTCAGAAACAGACTCCATGAGGGTGGTATGAGGGCCCGACGTCCACAGGTGGGGGTTGTGCATACAGCCCAACACCGTGCAGGACGTTTGGCATTTGCTAGACAACACAAAGATTGGCAAATTCGCCACTGGCGCCCTGTGCTCTTCACAGATGAAAGCAGGTTCACACTGAGCACATGTGACATACGTGACCGAGTCTGGAGATGCTGTGGAGAACGTTCTGCTGCCTGCAACATCCTCCAGCATGACCAGTTTGGCGGTGGGTCAGTCATGGTGTGGGGTGGCATTTCTTTGGGGGGCCGCACAGCCCTCCATGTGCTCGCCAGAGGTAGCCTGACTGCCATTAGGTACCGAGATGAGATTCTCAGACCCCTTGTGAGACCATATACTGGTGCGGTTGGCCCTGGGTTCCTCCTAATGCAAGACAATGCTAAACCTCATGTGGCTGTAGTGTGTCAGCAGTTCCTGCAAGAGGAAGGCATTGATGCTATGGACTGGCCCGCCCGTTCCCCAGACCTGAATCCAATTGAGCACATCTGGGACATCATGTCTCGCTCCATCCACCAACAGCATGTTGCACCACAGACTGTCCAGGAGTTGGCGGATGCTTTAGTCCAGGTCTGGGAGGAGATCCTTCAGGAGACCATCATCCACCTCATCAGGAGCATGCCCTGGCGTTGTAGGGAGGTCATACAGGCACGTGGAGGCCACACACACTACCGAGCCTCATTTTGACTTGTTTTAAGGACATTACATCAAAGTTGGATCAGCCTGTAGTGTGGTTTTCCACTTTAATTTTGAGTGTGACTCCAAATCCAGACCTCCATGAGTTGATAAATTTGATTTCCATTGATAATTTTTGTGTGATTTTGTTGTCAGCACATTCAACTATGTAAAGAAAAGAGTATTTCATAAGAATATTTCATTCATTCAGATAAGTCGCTCTGGATAAGAGCGTCTGCTAAATGACTTAAATGTAAATGTAAATCTAGGATGTGTTATTTTAGTGTTCCCTTTATTTTTTTGAGCAGTGTATATACAAAATGTATGAAAATATAATGTAGATGCATTTGAGTAAGGCAATTGGGTGCTGTGATTTCTCAGCCTAGCAAAAGGCCTCCATATCGGGGAAGTCAGGTGTACCACTATATTTAATCTCTTTTAGGCACTTGCTGAGAAAAATGCCCCCGTCAAAGCAGAGGCAACTGTGGCCACAGGGAAAGCCCCAGCCCCCGCTGCAAAGAAAGAAGTGGTGAGTGTTTCCATGCCAGAATGAAGATATGCATGGCTTACATACCTGTTGGCTAAACAAACAGCGTGCCTGGATATTGATACACTAACACACTTTCTTTCATTGTCTTTCTTAATTTCTTGTACCGCTGGGAAAACATTTGTTCAGCTAGCTATTTCCTAATGTTCTTTGACTCATCTGCCTGTTTCTCCAAGACATAGAGATCCTATAATGTAACTCAATACTCCTAAACTCCCCAGCACCACTTTCAGGGATGCAAACTAGTCACCTTTCGGCGAAATTCGTAGTTTTAAATCCAAAATATGTGACTTACGTGGTTCGTGTAGATCCGATGAGAAAAGTTTTGTGGGAGGGTTTGATCACTACTAGCTGTAAGCGAACGAGTGATGTGCGTTTGGAGCAATACTGGCTGTATCCAAGGCTCAGCCAATCGTTCACATAACAACAGAATGTAGCACACGACTGAAGAGAGAAGAGAGACAGGGGTGAGAAGGATGATGAAGCTTACTTCATGAGCTGTAACCGAAAAACAACTGGCATTTGGAAAGTTTGAGGTGAGGGAGAAAGTGTGGTGGAACAAGTAAAGTCAACTCACCCCATTCCGTACAAATGTGCGCAACCGCAACGTTCAAACGAGGCTGCAAAGAACTAATGGGACTGTAGCGACTGTGTTGACGTCAAAATCGGGGGTGTGAGCAAGGTTTCTATTCAAGCGTTGATCGACATGGTAATGGCTCTATAGTATTGGAGAAAAGTTGAAAAAACGGACCCTCCGTTACATCTTGGCGTGTCATGTCGTAACGTACAGCACGCATAAAGCAACTATTTATGTCTTACAATCTCTCTCCACCAGGTGTAGCACTTCTATCATCCTTTAAAAAGAAGAAATGGATGGGGGTACGGGGGTAAGGGGGATACCTAGTCATTTGTTTTGTCATCATTGCATGCAATCCTCATTCTCAAAGCCGCTGTTTACTTCTAAGATCGCTTTGGCACCGACCTAAAAACCCGATTCAAATTCGACACAAACTTTCAAATAGGTATGTAATGACACATTATATAAACTCTTTATAGTGTTTTATGTACATTTTTAGAGGCGATAAGGTGATAAGTTGGACAGATCGAGTGGGAAAAAAACCATTTTCCCACACAACATCCCTCCTTCTCACTATCACGCATTAGTTTCGCTTCCCCACCCGCCATTTTTGAAAAGACCCGACGGGCTCATTGCCTGCTTGAATTATGCAGAAACGGGCAGCGTTTAGGTCATGTAATTGATTCTGTTGGAAAGGGATGAAATTTTGAAAGTGTACAATGTAATAATATGTAGTGTAGCCCAAATATATTGTTTTTGTTGTGTTGAACATGACAGTAACGTGTGTGTGTGTGGTAGGGGGGGGTTATACTTTTTTTGTACTCAGTAAATGTTACTTTTGCACACATGTACCCCTGTGCACTTGATCGATGTCTATAGTGGCCACTATAATAGAGCAAAAATAGAGTGCTTGTTTGTTTCATTCTATTTCTACTTTAAGATATTTTTCCCCCAAGTGCAATATTTATGTGTGTGGTCACAAGCGTTCTATTATAAAGGCTGTCATGGCTAACTGCAATATTAGTGTATGGTTTTTTCTCAAGACATTGAGTGTCATTTGCAGTAAAGTCTAGGCAGCAGATGACATTGGATTGCTTTCTTTACATTTTTTAGCTGTGAGTTAGGCTCACATTAACAATTCTTTTTTTTTTCATTTTACACACAGAGACTGATTGTGTAGATCATATTATTTTGTTATTTAATTAGTTAAAACCAGCATTCCCCCCCCCCGTTTTTGGGGCCCTCAGCAGTTTGCATCCCAGCACTTTGATGCAGTGGCCCAGACCTGGGATGATGGCCCTTACATGTTCATCGTCCACATCCAAGAGATCAAGAAGAGCAGCGCTGCCACTGACTCTGTCCCAACACAGAACTGCAACATCCAACGTAAGGATCTCCACCACTCACATGAATCCTGAGTCCCCAATACTTTAAAACTACATTAGCTAATAGGCTAATGTTACTGTTATGTTCTTCACCCCCTGCAGTGCAAGTCAGTATGAAAGGACCCCATGACTACATCTCAGCTTCGGAATGGCCTCTTATGATCGTAAGTCAATTCTGCCATGATAAGTTGTCGACATGGAAAACACTCTACATTACAGCTTCATTACATACATGTAGTATGATACATACACAGAGCATCTAAGCTGTGTGCCTGTAGGACATAGCTTATCAGACACTACAGACTCTCTAGTTCCTTGCCAGCTCAACTAACTGTCCCTTTTGCAGTTCTACATGGTGATGTGTGTCATCTATGTGTTGCTGGGCCTTCTGTGGTTGGGCCTGTCAGCCTGCTACTGGAGAGAGCTGCTCAGGATTCAGTTCTGGATCGGCGGGGTCATCTTCCTGGGCATGCTGGAGAAGGCCGTGTACTACGCCGAGTTCCAGAGCATCCGCTACGACGGCCTCTCAGGTCAGGAGGCGGAGACACACACCCGTACAGAAAATCCCACATGATTTCACATGTGGAAAAAAGTGTTTTTGGAACACTTCACACGTGATCATGTGAAATTAATGTGGTTTTTCTGTACGGGCAGGGAGGGGGACATATTTGTCTGTACTGGGCCTTTTAAGGGAGTCTACGTGTGGTTTAAGTGCACATTTTTCATGGACACACCTAAGCACACATCTACGCTTTTCTAGCTAAATCCTCCTGGTGGGCATGGTTGGAATTGGGTAAGGCGCAGTAGATCCTAGTGTGGTGCTAAAAGTGCTGTTGTACTCTGTTAATAAGCATTATTTGTGTTCTGTGTCTTCCCAACAGTCCAGGGGGCAGTAGTGTTTGCGGAGGTCCTATCAGCAGTGAAGAGGACCCTGGCCCGTGTGCTCGTCATCATCGCCAGTCTTGGTTATGGAATTGTCAAGTGAGTCAGTCCCTTCATAACAGGTCAAGAAGACAATGGCGAGTGTTAAACTCTATTGCCAATTCTCTCCCTCTCTCTTTCTCTCTCGCTGTCTATGTCTGTCTGTCTCTCTCTCTCTCTGCCTGCCTGCCTCTCTCTCTTTCTCTCTCCCTAGGCCAAGGCTTGGTGCATTGTTACACAGGGTGGTTGGGGTGGGACTGCTCTACCTTATATTCTCTGTTGTCGAGGGAATCCTGAGGGTCAATTCGGTAAGTCTGGTCTCTCTCCTTTCTGATCAATAGGCTATCTCCAGTATTCCCCCACAATATATAGTCCACCTGCACTATCTGTAACTAGACTCTTCAACCACGTTGGTAAGTTTTTGATATGGAGCTAAACCAAACAATGCCATGATGCCCTTTGTTGAATATCTTCATCTTTGATCAAAGGATGCCAGGAATATTGTGTGTGTGTAGTAGTACCGTCATTCCACTGTCAGTGTTTGCCTGTGTTTCTCACAGGGTCAAGGGGGCAGTAGCAGACTACTGTGTGACATTGTTCTGGCGTTCACTGACTCGTGTGTTGTGTGGTGGATATCCTTTTGGAGTGGTCAGCCATTACCGGAGGCCATCAGTCTTGCCTGTCTGGCAGTCAGCTAGTTAGTCTAGTAGTCACTGTATGTAGTTTAGTCTGTCAGTATTAAGAGCTCTTTTTTTCAGACTCTTTTTGTTGTTGTTTCTCTCTCTCTGGGCATGCTTGTATTGAGTTGTGTTTCTAAAGCTTACTCTGATATCCTCCTCCCTTTTACCAGTGTCTCTCATAATTGATCAAACCAGTTTTATCCCAACCCTCTTTGAGCAGCAGTTTGGTTCTACACCTTTTGGTGTTTATCTATCTGCATGGCTGCCTGAAGAGTATGTGACGGTGATCCCTCCCTCCTTTTCTGCTGCCCCGCTGTGTGTTTCCGTTCCTCTCCCTGTCCCTTTCAGGCTGAAGATGATCTGGTGCTGCTGGCTGCTATTCCTTTGGCTGTGCTCGACACTACCCTCTGCTGGTGGATATCCTGTACTGTACCCCTCTGCACAGCTCTCTCCATCCCCCTCTGCCTTCCTCTCCCAGCACTCTCACTTCTTGTAATCCCTGTGCGCGCCAGTGCCTTGGTGGTAGTTGGTGTTAAACCTTCTCCTTCTATTTTCGCCTGCCTTTGTATCAAAGAAGGGAATAACCCAGAAGGGAATATTTCCACAAAATATGCTCCGCCTCACAAAGACTAATTTAGACATCAGAGGGAGCCATAGTCGCACGGATTAATTACATTTTTAATTACAGGGCCACTTATATCAAGGCTATCAATAACTTCATTATTTTATTCTCACCGATCATTTTCTCCTGCAGTTTGACAGAACAGTATTTTAGTGGATTCAGTTAGTTAGCCAGAAAACCAGTTCGAATAGCGATGACTAAGACCATACCAGGTTTTCCAGCCGTGCTTAACCTGGCTATAGAGGGCAGAGGGGAGCTCAACTCCTGAGTAATGAGATAATGGCTGACTACCCTCAGACACTTACACCCTTACAACCTGATTAGCTTGGGGTTACGTTAGGGTATATCAGCTCAGTTGACAAGGTAGGCAAACTCTTCTGTGTTGGTTATGTTGACAGTCAATGGAAGAAGACTGGTATTATTGGGTAAACTGTTTCTGTTGAGAATTGTATTTCAAAGGTGGGCTGTTTGTTAGTGGGGTGTGTCCTGGGGTTATGTTGGAGTCCTTGACAGCCAATCACATCTTTATCAGCCTGGCTCAGACCATGAAGCTCCTTCGCCTCCGAAGAAACGTGGTCAAGCTCTCCTTGTATCGCCACTTTACCAACACCCTCATATTCGCCGTTATTGGTAAGGAGCTGTCTGCGGCTGTGCTACTGCAACCACTTGACAGAGACATTTCATGCATCATGTACTATACACCCTGGTGTGCCCATGATTACAAACATTCACTAATATATTTGGCCTGTCACTGTTTTACTCTGCAGCCTCAGTCATTTTCATTATCTGGACGACAAAGACCTTCAAGTTTTCAAAGTGCCAGTCGGTGAGTCGTGTTTGTTTTACTACATTACTTAATAAGCCACGGGTGTCTGACATAAGGCCCACATCCAGCCAGTATGTCGCTTCAGTAAAAATAATAATCAAACTAAATATACTTAAAAATGTCTAAAACCAAAATGGAAACTGGGTAGAAAGGATAATGGACCTACTTTGTCCAGCTCGCTAGCAATCACTGAAATGTAAGCTAGACAGTCAGGGAGCATCGAAAATGATATTTTTTCTTGCACATTTTGATGGCGAGGAAATGTAACCAATTTTCTGTGCCCCGTTGGTAGACCAAATCCGAGAGGCTAGCGTACATACACACAGTTGACCTCTAGTGAACTGGTATTTAGCATTCGGAAGATCGTCTTTCTCTTCTTATCTCTCTCTTCTGCTTATCTCTCTAGGACTGGAAGGAGCTGTGGATAGAAGATGCCTTCTGGCGGTTCCTCTTCTCCACCATCCTTCTGGTCATCATGTTCCTGTGGCGGCCTTCGGCCAACAACCAGAGGTTAGAGGTCACAGCTAAACAGTTCAACAAATCAACACACGGCCAAAACCCTCTCAACCCTGTCACAAACCAAAGTCGTGTTTGATTTCGAATCTAGGGATTGAGGCACTGGCTAGGATCCTTCAGTGTGTCACCAGAGACATCTGTAGCAAAGTTGGGTTCAATTCAGGACATGAAATTGCAATCGAATGGAGAAATCCGATGTCCAAATCAACTCAAATGAATTGAGATGGAGTTGAGCCATGTTGTCGAACGTTGCCAATAGGAATCCCATGAATAGAGCCGACGTGATTCCTTCTTCTGTATGTCCGAGAAGAATGTTTGTTCTGCATAGAAATATGCTATCTGAACGTTCCAACAACGTTGTGTCCTGTTGAACATGCCCCTGATCTGTGATGTCATGTCCTGTTCCCCTTTAGATATGCCTTCAGCCCCCTAGTGGACGATGAGAGTGACGATGAGGAAAAGGAACAGCTGATGAATGATACATTTGGTAAGGGTCACTGCTGTATTAGGCTGTTTTGGTATTTCACCCACAGGAACACAAGTTGATACTGCGTTTTGTTAATTGGAGGAGGAAATGCAGTATCATACTCTATGGCTTGATACTTAGAGCTCTTTGGCCTAGTTGTGACACTTCCATAGTGTGTTGATAATCTATGGGATGAATGAATGTACCTTGGTTCTCTCTCCCAGCAGCCATTTTTGGATAGAATGCAATTTGACTCGGCCAACAGTAATCTGTGATTCTGATCCTGTCCTAATTTTGTGTACTTCCAGAGGGGGTGAAGATGAGGGGTCTGAAGTCCGAGGCAAATGGAACAGCCAAGCCCAACAAAGTGGTAAGGGCCTTCTCTGTACCCCAGGGTACCACCCATGCTAAGAATATAGGATATAAATGACATTTTATGGCTCAGAGAAAGTTGTCTTGGTGAAATGCCCCCCCCCCCCCTCCCTCCCCAGGATGAGGATCTGAAATGGGTCGAAGAGAATATCCCCTCTTCAATGTCAGATGTGTAAGTGCAAGAAAATTGAAGTTGCAGAAATGTTAGTAACATTAACCATTATTGACAGTGATATTATAATCATTTTGACGAGAAATGTATTACATGGTGGTTATTACATGGTAAGAACGTTGAAACTCTCAAGCTATGAAATCAGTTTACATTCTATGACGATGTGTGAAACAAGCACAGAAAGGATAGTTGATTTTCTGATGAGAAGACGTTGTCAATGAATCGGAACATGTTTTCCTTTCTGTTCCAGTGCACTCCCACCTCTGCTGGACTCTGATGAGGTAAGACAATGTGTTATTCCTGGCGTGAACTGCAGGGGGTGCCAGATCCGTGCTTATTAAAGAGCAGTAGCTCGTCATGTTCACATCAGCCTGTTTATACCTCCACCCTGTTTTCTTTCTGGCTTGAACAATGAGAGGTTGCGGAAAGGGTGGTGTTTTTTGGTGGAGCTTTTTCTGTCTTGCTTTTTCTTCACCCCCCCATGTCAAATAAAGCTAGTAGGAGTGTCGATGGAAGGGATATTTTCCAATTATGATTATTTCATATTTTTAGAGAAGATAACAAGATAACACTCATGTCCCTTTTTGGAAAGTCATTCCAACTATGCCGTTATTTCCCCCACAGGAGACCATAACAACCAAATTTGAGATGTCCAAAATGGAATAGACGCAAGGGAGACGATGCCTACTGCAGACAAGAGACAGTGCAGCACGTTGGACAACCTTACGTCTGTGTATGAAGGATATTGTTATCCCTTCCTTATGAGCTTTGTAAGCAGCGGTTGTAAATACGATGGGATAAACTATGACGTAATGAGCAGACTACTTTTCTTTTTTTTATGCCTTTTTTATTTATATTTTCATGGATATATGTCGGTTTTTTTCATTCGAGATTATTTACTACAAATGGTATCTTGCCTTTCACTGTTTACGTAGCTAAAGTGCAGAATGTGATTTAAATGTGATTTCCGCAATGTTCTTTCTCCAATATGCAGCACAATCATACACACTCCCTTACAACACTCCCCACACACACTCATTCTTTTGATCTCTCTGACTGTCTGTCTGTCTCTCTCTCTTTCACTGTTACACACACACACACACACTGCACTACAGTCCCCGGTTCACCCTTTTTCTTTCGTTCTTCTAACAAACAAATGGCCATTAGTGACATCTCACTGTTCTGTTTCCTCATAGGGCAGCCCTTTTAGAGTGACCGCTATCTAAGCGGGTGTAATTCTCCAGACATAGTCAACACACAGTGGACTTGCCTGAGGGCAGAGCAGCGTCACTGCAGGACTGTTTTATTGTGTCTGTTCCCACTGATAACAACCAACTATCTGGTCAGCACATCCAATAATGATGGTGTTTTTCTTACAGCTGCCACTTTGTATTAGTTGTTGTATTGCCAAAAATACCTTTTTTAAGTCATATTGTGAGCTTTTGTTTGTTAATAAATGAACCGCTAACACGCATACGAAAACAACAATATCACCTTTATTTGTCCTGATTGATTGATTTGCCATTTGGCAGAACAGGAATGTAATGATCCATGTCATGAACACCTTTTTAGGTGAATGAGGTCTACATTCCTTGGATGGCTGTGGATGTCAATGATGCCACCCTGTATTTGTCTGTCACTGCAGGTTACCATTTTATGCACATTCCGTGTATGTTCAGCTAGCCAATAACGTCACATAACATGTAGCTATTATCTTGGGATTAATGTCTGTTTTATAATATGCTCTTGTCTGTCATCTCTCTAATAACTTAATCCCAGAGATTTAGTTTTTTTACAGACAACAGTATGGTGGTGATTTCATGGATAGTTCTGTATTGAGCGCATTTACAGAACGGTAACAGGGATGTCCCTCAACTGCCAGGGCAGTGACAGACTACAGCAGACATGACTTTCTGAAACAAGTCATTTACCCGTGAGTGAGCACATCACTTGACGCTATTCAATGTGAAATTGAAGTACTCCAGCTAATACATCATGTACAAACCTGCTATTAGGTGAAAGGATGTAGGATTATCATAGAGATGAATGACCAATAGCATTTCCATAATGCCTTCCTAAGTGTATTATGCATAAATAGCCTCCGCAATTAAGGTTCTTTTTAGTTGTGCGACTTTCGTTTTTTATTTGTTCTAGTTTTTGACAATTTGCTAGCGAACATGTGACATCATTGATCAACAAAACATATCACTACTGCGTTAGTGAGAAGATGTGTTTAGAAAAGAACAAACCATTTTTGACTTAATATTTTATGGTGGTTTATTCATGTACACAACAGTCTAAAAACAACACAGAAAGAGATTAGAACACATTACTTCATTAATCCACATTGGGGGGCAATCATTTCAAATGTGTTCTCGGGTGCACTTTGAAATATCTATTGACAAAACTACAAATAAAATGGCAATTGATATAAAACTAAGTCTTTTTTTCTTCTTCTGGAATGAGAGATCATAGAGATGAACATTTGACAAGGATGTAACGTTTTCCTTTTTTTTTGACAATATAAAATCTCACTAGTAGAGGACAAGCAAAACATTTACATCGATAATGGAATGGTAAGCAAGAACTGCACTGATTGATGACTGAATTATTGCTTTGGAGTATTTTTTTTCATCTATATGGATTGCATCGCTCTCACCATGGTGAATTGTGGCGTAAACATGTGATTATTCCGGTTTTGGGGGGAGGGAGGGAGGGAGGGAGGGGGGGTGATCAAAGCTCCTCGCTGAACGAATCCCATGCAGATCTAATCCTCTTTGTGTGTCGTCACACGTTTCCCGCCTTTTTTTCTGGTGAATGATAACAGAAAAGATTGAATTATATTAAAATATATATTTAAATCATAACATTCAAAGAAAACGTTTAATTAGTAGCAGACAAGGTGCTAACAGATAATCTTAGGTTTTAAGTGTTAGTATTACTCAAGACTATTGGACACAGATTCACAGCATATTCTACTTACTCCATAGGGTAAATAACAATATTGTAGACATGGTCGCTGACTGAAAACTGTGAATCAAACATGTGTGGTAAAAACTACTTTCATCAATAAACTGGTACCTCAGGGAGAAAGGTGCTTAATCTTGTTCCTGGACAGCCCAAGTGACACTTAAAAAAAACAACGTACTAATCCTTTGATTGACAAAACATTGATGTCAGTTGACCCGCTTTCACAGTGACCTTTCTATTCTGTGCTGTGACATGGATACCTTTGAGTAATCCTTAAGTTCAGTGGTTCTTTTGCTGACTATTTACATGCTTCATGTTACCTACTGCAGCGTTGAGTGTCCTTAAAGGGATTTCAGCGTGTTGCATCAAAGTAGGTGAATGGATTTCAGTATCACATAACTACACTACGCCTCCACTTAAAGCTTCACCCAGCACCATAACTGGGGGGGAACCCTGCTCAATGAGTAAAAGCTCAATGACGAAATCTGGGGTAATTCCCATTATTGGCAGAATGAGAACACGTCAGACCATTGTCCAGGAAGTTCTTCTCATTCTCTAACTGTTCAGTGGCAGCTGACATAACTGTCTGTATGATGGATGCAGCAGCCTCATAGAGCATCCTCTTCTGCGCTTCCTCTTGGTCATGTGGCTCAGCATTGGTCTCCCCTGACTCAGAATGGGACCCTCCATTTTGAGAAGGTCCCTCCCCCCCGGCCTCTAACTCAAAAAAGCTAGTCCCTAGTTCTAATTTGCCCTCTGTCATCATGTTAGCTCCATTTTGCTGGAGATCATCACCACAGTCTATTTCTGCTGCAAACTCACCGCTTTGGGCTACTGCATTTCCTGTGCCGAGGTTCAGGATCTTGGTGTCCATCGACGAGTTGGTGTTTTCTTGTTTGGCCTCGTCTGTTGGTCCGTCCTTTTTCAGGGTCATTTCATGATTGTGTGTGGCTTCTTCTTCGGGCGTGCCGTTCGAGCAACCATTCTCACAGTTGGTTTTCACTTCTGCCGCAGGCTCTGCCGGTGCTGCAGGCTCAGCTGAGTTGGCCTTCTCTGGCTCAGGACCAGACGGTGTGCTCGTTGCGAGCTCCTTTGCCTCTCCATCGGCGACTGTGTGCTCATTGGCCACCTGAGCCTCTCCTTTGTCGTTGCTCTCGCCCTGGGCAGCGTCAGCTTCTCCCTGCTGACTGTCAGACGTGCCAGCCGGGGCAGCCGCGTCCTCTGTGTCGTTCGCCTCCCCGTCTGCCGCCTGCTGACTGTCAGACGTGCCAGCTGGGGCAGCCTCGTCCTCTGTGTCTTTCGCCTCCCCATCTGCCGCCTCCTTACCCTCCTTCGGAGCTCCGTCTCCCTGCTCCACGCTGGTGCTCTTCCCCTTTCGCATGATGAAGTTTTTCAGCGAAACGGCACGGTTAAAATGTGTTCGCTTGGCCTTGGCCGACTTGGCCTGCTCTTTGCCTGCCTCTTCCATCTGCTCGGCCGGTTCAGATGCGGCAGCACCTTCCTCCTCCCCGCTGGCAGCCACCGTGTCTGCTGACCGCTTGGACTTGGGGATCACGCGTTTCTTGAAGGAGGTCCAAATGTCATCTGCGTGTTGGTTCATTGATTTGTGTGGGGCGGCGGTGGCTCCCTTTTCCTCCTCTCTGTCTGTGTTTGTCTTCTGTGTTTCACCGTCTACCTGCCCCTTGGCTTCGTCTGTTTCAGGCGCAGCCGCTTCATCGTTCTCTGTGGCATTTTCCTCAACTTCCGCCTTCTCACCCGTAGTGGCTTTGCTGATGCCTACGACTGACGGGTCTCTTTTCAGTCCCTGGAATGTCCATGACCTTTTCAGTTTCCACCGTTTCTGGCCACTGGATTCTGAAGCCTTGGAGTCCAGTGTACTAGAGTCACCAGGCGTGCCCCCAGATGCACCCTCGCTACCTTCAGCCTCCTTAGACTCTTCTGTGCTCTTCTTGTGACTCTTCTGGGCCATAAGCTTCTTAAAGGAATGCCAGCGTTTAATGTGTTTGGTCGCTGCACTAGACGCAGGCTTCTCTGATCCTTCTGCTGCCGGGGCATCTTCCAGTGTGGCATTGAGGGCCCCAGGGTCCTCTAACCTGTCCAAGGATTTGGATCGGACCTTCACCTGGTTCTCCGGAGCTTTCTCAATGGCCTGGTCCTCAGCCGTTGCCTCTGTGCCATTGGCTGCCGGCTCCTCTGCTTGGTCAGAGGCCTTTTTCTGCTCTGTGTTGCCCTCTCCATTAGCCTCCACAGCCTCAGTGCTCTGCTCCTTCTTCTTCTTCCCTCCCATGACTTTTCCCAGCCCACTCTTATTCAGAAAGGAAGAGAAAATATTCTCAGAGGCCTGTTTAGCTTTGCCATCGGCCGGCTGCTCTGTGCTCTGTTTGGTCTCCCCGGCTGGATGTGCCTCTTCGGGTGGAGACGTGACAGCCTCCGTGACAGCCTCTGGGACAGTCTCTGAGATTTTGGGCTCCACCTCTTTTTTAGTCTCGGTGGTGGTGCCGTCTTCCTGTACAGGCGCTGAACATGCATCTGTCGCCGCCATATCCGCAAAGAGATGTCTGTGTCGTTGTATCCCCACTTTTTCTTCAGTAGTTCAGGTTAGTTCCTTTAGTGATTGAATGGACTGAGTTCATTGATCACGAGCTGACACGTATGGCAGTATTCCCATCCAACTTCCCTTTGGAGAGGAGGGCCTCTGCATCATATTCTGTAGTGAGAATGAGGGCCACGAACCTGGTGGAAATTAAATGAGAAGGGATTAAATGAGAAGGGATTAAATGTATAAATCAACAACACAGACAGTCCATTACTTAGTATTGGATACTCCAGACAGAGCTGATAGAATACACAGTGCATCTCTACAACAGCAAAGGCCTACACAAATGGTTTTAAAGCCAATGCATCCAAGCACAAACCAACATAATGTAACGTGACAAATGCTATGTGAGGGGTGATGGCCATTTTGAAGAAGGAGGAAATGACATGAATGGCCCGGAGCAGTCATAGGGGAATAAACACATGGCATAACATGCTCCAGATAATCTCATGTTGCCACAAGGGTCTGACTCCTGTCACCTAGATGCTAGAGAGCATTGCTGTTTAAGAAAATAGGATCTGTGGTTTTGTTTACAATTCAGAACTATTTGAAGAGTTTATGTCTGGGCTTTAGTATCCAGGAAAAACAAGCTGACATCCTAGTAAGGTTGAACAATAACATGCAATGACAGCAGAGGCGAGTAAAAATAGAACATCTCAAGCAAATCTCCATAAAGGACAATGACAAAGAAACAGAGCTTTGATTTCTTGTATTTTATTGTACGAAAATCTACACGAGGCATAGCTAATTTGAACATTTATAGACATAATAAGCCACCGTGATTATGTTTATCAGGGAATTGGTTTATAATTGCATCATAACATCAGTAAAGGTTATAGGCAACACAGAAAGTTACATATGCCCTATTTTCTCTGGCCATGATTTTCTATAGACTTGAGTCCCCCCGAGTCCCCCTTCCCCCTTTCAACCACAGACAACCCCTTTATCTCCCATCATGTGCTGCTGAGTGCTGACCTTGTTTTCCAGTCGGCAGTGGGTTATTTTGTAACGTAGCTATGTCATCCATGGTTATACTATTTTTATAGATTAGTACAGATTTCTATAAATCATCCAGCTGAGAATTTGAACGAATCTATTTCGTCTCCAATCTAAAACACCAGAGGGGCACCTGCTGATGTAAACCAGTCACATACTTTGGAATAATCAAACGGACCCTATGAATGCATGTGACGTAAAATGAGTAGAGGAACATACATTGTAATACAACTGTCTTGTATTTTGAGAGGGGCACGATGCCAATAACACATTTTAATCGGATTTCCGAGTTAGGATACTACTGCGTGAAAAGGAACGAGCGTCTGTGGGGGAGTGGAGACCACGCTTACATGTCCTGCCACAAGGACAATCGCGCGCTTTAGCCTTTTTGTCCCGTTTTCATCTGAGCACTCTTCTCCCTTTGTTACGTTAAACCAGCAGTGAGCGCGAGGGGGTTTAGACGCTGCGATTGAGTTTAGCTGTGAGCTCCAATCATGCGCTGCCGAAATAGAAGCTCATTCTAATGAGAGAGGGGGTGGGGTGCCACCAGTGTGTCGTGAACAACATTAACGTGAGCAACAATAGTGGCATCGGAGGTTCCCATTCAAAATAAAAGTCTCCCATTATAAAATGAAGCAAACGGATTTTTAAAAATGTGGAATCATTCCACAGTTGGAACTAGATAATGTTTTTATTTTTAGGAATGTTGTTATATAAAGTAAACAAAAATGCAATTATTAATTTGCCCCCCCCCCCAAAAAATATATATATATATTGAAATTGCACTGCATAGCCTACTTATAACAGTGGTGTATTTATACTTTACTATTTTACGTGTTGTCATCCATACTGCCGCCGATCTGGCGGACTCACTAAATACAAATACTGTGATTGTAAATTATGTCTGGGTGTTGGAGTAAGCCTTGTCTGTCCGTTAATAAAAAAAAAACATTTGGTTTCCTTAATATAAGAAATTTTACTCAAGTTTGACAACTGAGTACTTTTTCCACCATTGCTACTTCAGTGGAGGCTCCTTAGAGGAGGAAGGGGAGGACCATCCTCCTCAGTAAATTTCATAAAAATAAAAATAGTGAAAAAAGTTAGGATTTTTAGATAAAACTATACTACATATATTCACGTCACCAAATAATAGATTAAAACACAATTTTACAATGAAATTCTACAGTAACAAAGCAGCACTCTATAGGATAGTGCCATTGTGCAGCCGGAGGACAGTTAGTATCTGTCCTCCTCCTGGTACATTGACTTCAATACAAAACCTAGGAGGCTGACGGTTCTCACCCCATTCCATAGACTTACCCAGTAATTATGACAACTTCCAGAGGTCGTCCTCCAACCTATCAGAGCTGTTGCAGCATGAACTGACATGTTGTCCACCTAATCAAAGGATCAGAGAATGAATCTAGTATTGAAAGCATAAGCTACAGCTAGCTAGCACTGCAGTGCATAAAATGTGGTGTGTAGTTGACTCAAAGGGAGAGAAAGACAATAATTGAATAGTTTTGAACAAATTAAATGATTCCAAAATGAAGGAGAAGCCAGTGAGAGAGACCAAGAGAGAGGGAGCTAGCTAGCTACATTTGATTGTATTTTCAAACTTTCACTTAGCTAGTGAATACAGCTAGCTAGTTTAACCTACTCAAAACCTGGCTCAAACAGAGAGGGATGCTATGTTAGCTAGCTGGCCATGGCTATCCAACAATGAAACTCTTCCAAGTCAAGGTAAGCTTTTGGTTTAATTAATTTATTGTCACCGGGCCCGCCGGTGTAACTGCTAAACTGCTTAATGATTGTATACTGTACTGCATGATTGTAGCAGGTTTACAAACACGTTAGTCCTCGTAGCTATGTAGACTACATGTTAGCTAATATGGTGACCACGATGTAGACTGTGTGTAGCGGTTAGCAATCATGATATGAAGGTTTGGCTTGGAAAGGTTTTCTCGCCTGGTCAGAGACAGCTGCAACTGTATTATAAACAAAAAACGGAAATATCACATTTACATTAGTATTTAGACCCTTTACTCAGTACTTTGTTGAAGCACCTTTGGCAGCAATTACAGCCTTGAGTCTTCTTGGGTATGACGCTACAAGCTTGGCACACCTGTATTTGGGGAGTTTCTCCCATTCCCCTCTGCAGATCCTCTCAAGCTCTGTCAGGTTGGATGGGGAGCATTGCTGCACAGCTATTTTCAGGTATCTCCAGAGATGTTCGATCCGGGCCCCTCAAGGACATTCAGACCTGTCCCGAAGCCACTCCTGCTTTGTCTTGGCTATGTGCTTAGGTTTGTTGTCCTGTTGGAAGGTGAACCTTCGCCCCAGTCCGAAGTCCTGAGTGCTCTGGAGCAGGTTTTCATCAAGGATCTCTCTGTTGGGTTCTTTGTCACCTCCCTGACCAAGGCCCTTCTCCCCCGATTACTGAGTTTGATTGGGTGGCCCGCTCCAGGAAGAGACATGGTAGTTCCAAGCTTCTTCCATTTAAGAATGATGGTGGCCACTGCATTCTTGGGGACCTTCAATGATGCAGACATTTTTTGGTACCCTTCCCCAGATCTGTGTCTCGACACAATCCTGTCTTGGAGCTCTACGGACAATCCCTTAGACCTCATGGCTTGGTTTTTGCTCTGACATGCACTGTCAACTGTGGGACCTTATATAGACAGGTGTGTGCCTTTCCAAATCATGTCTAATCAATTGAATTTACCACGGGTGGACTCCAAAGAAGTTGTAGAAACATCTCAAGGATGATCAATGGAAACAGGATGCACCTGAGCTCAATTTCGAGTCTCATAGCAAAGGGTCAGAATACTTGTGTAAATAAGGTATTTCTGTGTTTTTTATTTTTTAATACATTTTCCAAAAAATCTAAAAACTGAGAATTGTTTTTTTTTTAACCAATTCTAGAATAAGGCTGTAATGTAATAAACTGTGGGAAAAGTCAAGGGGTTTAAATACTTTCCGTAGGAACCGTATTCAACGAGCAAAGTAATCATGATGTTTTGATGTCCCTTCTATGAAAGTGATCTGTGTTTGCGTGTGATCAAGGGTGTATTCATTCTGCCGATTCTGTTGAAAAACGCTTCTTCAACAGAAGCCAATGGAAGGAAACCGGGACATAGCTAAATTTGTCCAACATAAACTCATTTGCAACTGTTGGACTATTGATTACACCCTAGATCAGCTAGATGTGCACCTACATTGTAAACTTTCATTCATAGACTAGGTTGTAGCAACCTCATGATGGGTACAGGGAAAAGTTGAGTATCATGTAGTAGGCTAAACCTATCAATGTTACATTGAGCTGGGTGAATGGAATATGAATGACAGTCATCCAATATGCTGTAATATAAATAAGAACATGCTACATCAAAAGCATCCTCCCTCATCTTAAATGGTACCGACCGCCATATACACTGTACTGTACAACCTATTGATTGTGCATCCATGAAACGGGGTATCTGCCTACTCAGTGACACCCGCAGAAGATAACTCTGTAGAGTTTACATACATATTAGCAGCTTAGCTCTTATTGTGGGACTTTGACTGTGGAAAATCACCTACTATTTTTTTTAAACCATTTATGTAACTAGTTTATTATGAGTATTGAATATTCATAATGCACCCTACAGCCTAACCTATGGATTGTGTACCCATGAAATGGGGTATCAGCCTACTCAGTGACACCCATGTAGAGTTCACACAAATATTAGCTAGTATTGCGCATAACAAACTAACTTTGGAAATGACTTTCCAAGTCTACTTCCAACGACTGTGTATGTAGTCGAACTTGAATACGTTTCAATCGGGGGACTTTTATTTTGAAGGCGAACAACAGATTCCACTACTGTTGCTCACGCTAATGTTGTCCACGGACCACTGGTGAAAAAGCCAATGCAAATGCTCGAGACAGCAGGTGCCCGTCCTTTTCAAACGCTCATTTGCATTGCTAACGTGATTCACAAATCCCCCCCCATTTTGTGTAGGCTAGTCTAAAAATAAGCGTCTATCGAAATGTTTTTACTGATAGTTTCCTCTCGAAATGTTTGAGCTATATAGTCTATGTAAGGGAATTCAACATGTTAATTAAACCACAACTACAGAAATGGTTTCCAAGTTGCTGCCAAGACGCATTCAGAACAATAGATGGGCTTGCCTATTGAGAAAGCTGGGCCGCGTTATAACGCGTAAATGCATCATCATAGACAAAAGTCATGTCGGGGGAAAAAAAGATTTATAGCCATCTTTTCGAAGAATGAAGCGATATTACATTCAGAGAATTCTTGAAGCAACACAGACGTGATTAATATAATATGAAATCCTCAGAGGAAAACAACTCAAGCGCCAAATTCCCAGCAAATGCAGCGCTTGTCTGTTGTGGTGAAACTGATAGACGAGACTACACATTCTCGAAACCTCCATCCCAAGCGCCAGTTTTTCCCTCCTGAGAGATTACGTTTGTATGTTGGAATTGAGGTCCTACTTAGCCCCGTTTAAATTCACACTTGAATGCGTTTAATTATAATGTGTGAGGGGCAGTCTGTCTTATAATGTGTGAGGGGGCAGTCTAGCGAATGGCGTGGAAGTTGATTGAATGAGGAGCCTCAGGGACTCAGGCACCAAATGACATTGTTTTTGAGCTCACAATTGTCTTCCCAAACAAATGGTTATCGAAACAAAGCAATGCCAGAAAAAAAGCATTTAATTTATGTAGGCTATCTTATGTACCCAGAGTTGATATGCGTAGAGCGAGCATGTATCAGCCATCAACAGCCTGTTCAGTCCCTTAACGTTGAGATCCTCCAACAAAAACCAAGATGAGCTCCCCATCCAAGAGTTTCATCAACAATAGCCATATTGTATGACTATAAAGGTTAATTAAACGGTAAATGGAAATCACAGGAGTTAATCATTATATGCATTTAATACCGCGTTTAACAAACACTATAATAGACTACAAGAAAAAAAACGAATAATATATACAAACCTTGTTTCGTGTGTCTAAATCCGTTTCTGTGTGCGGGAGAAAGGTAATAATCTGCTCCAGACGGTAAAAGACACTGAAACTAAATCCCCGCTTGCATCCTCATGTCTTGAAGCAGCCAACCCAGTGTTGAGAATTGCGCGGGGACGTGAGGGTCGCGTTGGTATTAACAGACGCGCAGCTGCGGCTCCGCAAATGCACACCATCTATCTCACCCCGTTGCCCTTAGCAACCATGGATATCACCCCACCCCCACTGCTAAGAGGGTTAGAGTACGGTTCGTAAAATGTTTCCCGCAGTAATTTGCCCAGTCAGAGCTCAGAGCCACTTGCATTTGATTTGTGTAAATCTGTGCGATTTAAAGCCCATTGTTTTGAATCTTTGTCTTGAACTCATGTGACTTGGCAACAATGACCTTTCAAGCACATGAAGAAGAATTGACACCTGGACTGTCCACCAATTGACTGTCCATTGAAATGCCAATGCATTTAATCTAACACAATGTCCGCCACCAATGAAATACACAGAGGAAAATCCCTTTTTATTCCAGCATCTTTTTTTTCTCTTCTGGAAACTACCTCTTGATTCCACACTATGTGACAACCTTCATCTCACCAAGCAGCTTAGTGAGTCGGCCATGTTGGAGAGCCGAGTGGCCATGTGCTTGCCATACAGTGAGACTGCAAAACAGAAGACAAATGAAGGTGTATGGAGAGAAATAGCCTATCACAAATATTCCATCAGTGGGCCTGGGGCGCCAGAGCAGAGGGAGGATGCAGCGGAACATTATGCTGTGTGCTCAGGCAGTCTGTATTTGTCTGTATTATGGATCCCCATCAGCTACTCTTCCTGGGGTCCGGCAAAATTAAGGCAGTTATACAATTTAAAAAACATTACAATACATCCATTACAGAATTCACAACACACTAAGTGTGTGCCCTCAGGCCCATACTCCACTACGACATGTCTACAATGCAAAATCCATATGTACGTGTGTGTATAGTGTGTATGTTATCATGTGTGTGTATACATGTGTCTGTGCCTATGTTTTTGTTCATTCACAGTCCCCGCTGTTCCATAAGGTGTATTTTTACATGATTTTTGAATCTGATTCTACTGCTTTCATCAGTTACCTGATGTGGAATAGAGTTCCATGCAGTCATGGCCATATGTAGTACTTTGCGCCTCCCGTAGTCTGTTCTGGACTTGGGGACTGTGATGAGACCTCTGGTGGCATGTCTTGTGGGGTATGCATGGGTGTCCGAGCTGTGTGCTAGTGTTTCAAACAGACCTTTCAGCTTATCAACACCTCTTACAAGAACAAGTAGTGAGGAAGTCAGTCTCTCTTCCACTTTGAGCAAGGAGAGATTGACATGCATGTCATTAATGTTAGCTCTCCATGTACTTTTAAGGGCCAGCTGTTCTGCCCTGTTCTGAGCCAACTGCAATTTTCCCAAGTCCCTCTTTGTGGCACCTGACCACACGACTGAACACTGGACCAGGTGCGACAAAACCAGGGCCTGTAGGACCTGCCTCGTTGATAGTGTTAAGAAGGCAGAATTATGGACAGACTTCTCCCCATCTTAGCTACTACTGTTGTATCAATATGTTTTGACCATGACAGTTTACAATCCAGGATTACTCCAAGCAGTTTTGTCACATCAACTTGCTCAATTTCCACATTACGAGATGTAGTTGAGGTTTAGGATTTAGTGAATGATTTGTCCCAAATACAATGCTTTTCATTTAGGAAATATTTAGGACTAACTTATTCCTTGCTACCCATTCCGAAACAAACTGCAACTCTTTGTTAAGTGTTGCAGTCATTTCAGTCGCTGACATGCATAGTGTTGAGTCATCCGCATACATATGTAATGGAAGTGAAATAGCTAGCTAGTTAGCGGTGGAGCGCGCTAAATAGCGTTTCAATCGGTGGCGTCACTTGCTCTGAGACCTTGAAGTAGTGGTTCCCCTTGCTCTCCAAGGGCTGTGGCTTTTGTGGAGCGATGGGTAACGATGCTTCGTGAGTGACTGTTGTTGATGTGTGCAGAGGGTCCCTGGTTTGCGCCCGGGTATGGGCGAGGGGACGATGTAAAGTTATACTGTTACACATAGGCACACTGGCCTTATTCAAAGCCAGTGACATGTCGTTCGTAAAGATTGTTAAAAGCAAAGGGCCTAAACAGCTACCCTGGGGAATTCCTGCTTCTACCTGGATTATGTTTGAGAGGCTTCCATTAAAGAACACCCTCTGTGTTCTGTTAGACAAGTAACTCTTTATCCACATTATAGCAGAGGGTGTAAAGCCATAACACATGCATTTTTTCCAGCTGCAGACTATGATCGATAATGTCAAAAGCTGCACTGAATTCTAACAAAACAGGCCCCATAATCATATCATCAATTTCTCTCAGCCAATCATTGGTCATTTGTGTAAGTGCCGTGCTTGTTGAGTATCCTTCCCTACATGCGTGCTGAAAGTCTGTTGTCAATTTGTTTACTGTGAAATAGCATTGTATTTGGTCAAACACAATTTTTTCCAGAAGTTTACTAAGGGTTGGTAACAGGCTGATTGGTCGGCTATTTGAGCCAGTAAAGGGGGCTTTATTATTCGTGGGAAGTGGAATGACTTCAGCTTCCCTCCATGCATGAGGGAACACACTTTCCAGTAGGCTTAAATTGAAGATGTGGAAAATAGGAGTGACAATATCATCCGATATTATCCTCAGTAATTTTCCATCCAGATTGTCAGACCCTGGTGGCTTGTCATTGTTGATAGACAACAATCATTTTTTCACCTCTTCCACACAGACTTCACGGAATTCAAAAGTACAATTCTTGTCTTTCATAATTTGGTCAGATATACTTGGATGTGTAGTGTCAGCGTTTGTTGCTGGCATGTTATCTTGCCAATGAAAAGTAATTAAAGTAGTTGGCAATATCAGTGGGTTTTGTGATAAATGAACCATCTGATTCAAAGAATGATGGAGCCGAGTTGGCTTTTTTCCCAAAAATTTCATTTAAGGTGCTCCAAACCTTTTTTACTATCATTCTTTATATCGTTTATCTTTGTTTCATAGTATAGTACATTTTTATTTTTATTTATCTTAGTCACATGATTTCTTCATTTGCAGTATGTTTGCCAATCAGTTGGGCTGCCAGACTTAATTGTCATACCTTTTGCCTCATCCCTCTCAACCATACAATTTTTCAATGTCCTCATCAATTCAAGCGGATTTAACTGTTTTTTTACAGCCATTTTCTTAATGGTTGTGTACTTATTAGTAAATGGAATAAGCAATTTCATAAATGTGTCAAGTGCAGTGTCTGGTTGCTCCTCATTACACACCACAGACCAGCAAATATTATTGACATCATCAACATATGGATGCCAACATCATATTTGTTTGTGCCTCTCAGTTTTAATATTGGACTAAATGTGTCCCCTGGATAGAGTAAATGGTGCGCTGCACTGGAAAAGCATTGCTGTGTGATTAATATTTCATAAGACAGTGCATCTGCTAGGACTTGGTCTCTTTCGCTCCCTGAGCCTTAATTTCCTTGTGGAGGATGCCAGCGTGTCTGTCTGAGCAGGTTAGGCTACACCGCTGGCTTTGAGTCAGCTAGGCATCCGTTTTATGATTAAGGGCACAGGAGGCCACAGTGCAGCTGTGTCATGCATGACTCCATGGGAAATCATCTCCTTATATGGAGGCGGAGGGTGTTGCATGGTGCATCAAGGGGTTTAAGAACGGTGCATACATTAACTGAAGCAGGAATGTCACCAAAGTTCTGCTCAATAAATCATTTGGTGGGCTTAGCTTGGGAGGGTGGATGGATGGCTCCTCTGTTACACTCGGTGGAGTTTCTACACTCTAGTCTACCCAGACCATCCATGCTTCCTCAACAACAACAACAACACAGTGGGCTCTCTCTCCCCAGTAACCCTAAGTTAGCTGTTGTTTTGGGCGTGGCCAATTAGCCCCAGAGTGGGGTGTTTGTCTTTTTGTGGGATCACCAGCTAGAACGGCTGGCTTTGCCATGCCTCTGACCAGCTTAGGCAGGCTGGAGCCAACGTGCCTGAAATATTTCATCATTCCTTCCCCTCCACCACTGGCTGATCCAATCAGAGAATACATTATTTTCACCTGCTATCTGAGTGAGTGAAACCCAATGTCATTTGGATGTCACAGACAGGTAGAGGGAAAGCTGTCTGTGCCTGGAGAGGCTTTCGCCGCCTCTGATGAAGTGTGTGTAGGGTAATGATATATTTGCCATTCAAGGGCTTGATCATAAATAACACCCATTCAGATACACCATTACATTTCAGTCATTTAGCAGACACTCTTATCCAGAATGACTTAAAGGAGCAATTAGGGTTAAGTGCCTTGCTCAAGGGCGACCGACAGATTTTTCATCTAGTCGGCTCAGGGATTCAAACCATTGACCTTTCGTTACCGGCCCACCGCTATTAACCGCTAGGCTACCTGCCACCATCACAGACAGTATGAATTATGTGCCAACCTACAAGGGATGGGAGCTTTGAACAGTGTCATATTAATGGCTTTAGTTTTTGGCATTCTGCATTGGATGTCTCTCAGCTCTCAGACCCAAACATCCCACAGCCAGCAGAGTCCCTCTACAGGGACTGAAACATAGAATCGAATGTACCCCAAGCAGTGGAGGGATTTCAGTGTCAACACATTTAAGTGAAGCTGCGAGGGTGTTGTGAATGGCATAGGCAGAGCTCACAAGGTGTTTGTCTCTGCCTCCCTAACGCCTGGCAACAGCGTGTGCGTGTTTGTATTTGAGCATACACGCCTGCTGTGCGCGTCAGGAAGCAAGTGTGTGTGTGGGGGTGTTGGGTGCCTCAGCTCTGGCAGGCTCAGCTGAAGGCCGTGTCTAGCTCACAACACTACCTGTCAACTCCAGTTCCCGCTTTCTTGTCCAGGGCGACAAGGTCTTATTTTAAGAAGCCGGTTCCTGCAGCCTGATGACCAGCACGTGCTCTGACACGCAGCCGTAAACACAGGCGCTGGAAACCAATCGAATTGCATCTGCAGCCACTCCATTTACTGCACATAGATTTACAATAGGCCGACACCACTGTCTATAAATGTGTGGGGTTACAGAAGGATTAAGCCTTCCATTTAATCAATGTGGACTGCAGAAACAATGACGAAGAATAGGAAGACCATGGAGGAGGAGTCAGGGTTAAAGAGAGAGAGAGGGGGGGGGGGGGCTTTTCAATGCCTGTGCTTTGATGCATGCCTCAAATCAAATCAAATTTTATTTGTCACATATACCTGGTTAGCAGATGTTAATGCGAGAGTAGCGAAATGCTTGTGCTTCTAGTTCCGACAATGCAGTAATAACCAGCGAGTAATCTAACCTAACAATTCACAACAACTACCTTATACACACAAGTGTAAAGGGATGAAGAATATGTACATAAAGATATATGAATGAGTGATGGTACAGAACGACATAGGCAAGATGCAGTAGATGGTATCGAGTACAGTATATACATATGAGATGAGTAATGTAGGGTACGTAAACATATAAAAGTGGCATTGTTTAAAGTGGCTAGTGATACATGTATTACATAAAGATGGCAAGATGCAGTAGATGGTATAGAGTACAGTATATACATATGAGATGAGTAATGTAGGCAATGTAAACATTATATTAAGTGGCATCAGCCAGCCCCCAAATATTTCTCAATACGAATTAAAACAGAGTGGAGGCTATAGGGAGGGGGACGTCATCTGGGCTTATAGTCATTGTCAACTGAGGTAGCCTGTGCGCTGGAATTAAAGAGTGCTCGAAAATCTTATCTGACTCAGGAGAGAGCAAGGCACCGCGAAGATATATCTGTGTATTTTTAATCTGGCTGATTTGAGACATCCATTAGCATTTAGACTGAAAATGTTGGGGTTTTGATGTGCACAGTCTCACTCTCTTTTCCTGGGTCCATTTAGGTAATGTCACTTTCCACGGGACATTAATCTGTGTAATTAGGTTTGAGCCACACTCCTCTGAAGCAGATCGTGATTGGCTAGAGTACCTTGCTTTTTTTTTGTTGCACTTTCTGCCCTGGAGGAAAACAGGTGTAAATGCATTATTTTCTCCTGTCGACTTTCTTTCTTATCGTCTGAATTCAGTGCTCATCGAGAGCAGGGAGGAAGCAATGGAGTACATGAACGTTTGACAATGGTGACTCGCTGATGTACTGTGATTCACTGAGGCAAATATGGAACACGCCTCTGGTTAGCTATGAAAATGAGGGAGGTTGTTTGCTTGCTGTGTGTTGTCAGACCATCCCAAACAACCTTCCTATAACCAAACAAACCAACGATTGGGTAAACCATAGACTGTCATCCCATACCTAAACCAACTGCCAGTTCAAAGTTCATCCACCCCAAAATGGATGCCATGACTGTGTCTTCACGTGTCCATCCATCCCCACCTGTAGGTGATTTATGGGCACTTTCCCCAAATCTGTGTTCACAATGCATTTAGATACTTCCACACACAGCACAGCACGTTGACCTTTCTAGATGTGCTGATTAGTTCATGTGTTGCTCACAGCAGAGTCCACGTCGACGCCAACGCCTCTGCTCATGCATGGGAGACCTATGAGTTGCAGCTGTCGTAGCCACCCAATAGTGCAACACTCGTGTCCTGAAGTGATGCTTTACCAGGGATTTCTCCATAATCTGGTTATGTGTGCCCAACCTGTCAATCTCAATCACGGTTGTTGCTGTGCCAGCCTCCCGCTGGGCCAATGGTGATCCATTCTGTCGATTAGCTGTATGCTATCTCATTATCATCTCCCCCCCACCAGTGCTATGCAGAGGGCATAGATAGGATAGGGACCGGTCATGGGTTTCTCCATTTTGACACAGGGGAGGGGACCTGTCACAGAATATCTATGAAACAACAGAGTTACACAACTGTGAAACACACCATTTTGTTTGTCAGTCCCTCTGCCAACCCTAGTAGATGTGAAAAACCTCTTTCCACAGATGGGGAAAATGTCAACCCTGCGCTCTAAATCTCAGGAGGTAAACAAGTGCATATTCCTCCAACGCTGGGCATTTTCATTAGCTTAGCTGTAACCCACTTGGTGTAGTACAGAAAGCAGGCTTAAGGAGTTACTCTCACTAAGTATCACAACGACTTGCCAAGTGAGCCAGCATATGACAACACTCACTCACTAGCTTCCATATCAGGTCACAGTCCTGATATATTAGGGAGATTTTCTGGATTCATACTATAAAAAAATGTACACGTAGATGTATACATATTTTCTATGATGAATACACAAATGTTCAATATGTGATATTAGAAAGTTAATATGCTACTTTTATTGTGGATTATTCATCAGCCATAAAATTCAAGGCAAAGGATGCAGTAAAGTAAAGGATTACAATCAGAAAGCCCAAAGGCTTCTGTGGTTTGGTTTGTGTTGTAATTCAATTAACTTGTTTTTCTTATTTACAGCGCTAACAAGGCCTCCTTGTTAGAGCTTTGTTGGCTACCTAGTTCAAGATGGCAGTAAGAGATCATCTTCACAATAACTTACACTTTTGTTTTGCTTCTCTTAAAGTTGAGGTAGGATTTACCTTCTGATAAAAACACTCTCAAAGTATTTGGTGATGCTGTGCGTGATTTCTAGTGGGAAAACCTCAAGCAAGGCCCCTATTGAGCGCTGAGATATGTGGTACGGTCGGTATCAAAACCTTGATAGCCAGCCTGATCATAGCTGTCCTCCTGAACTCAGTTAGCGATGGTAACTAATGTGAGTCAGGCTAGTTTTATACATTGTTTTGGCTCCGAGCCTGTGAAATGAACTTCGGGTGCTTTAGCAGGAATATAGCAAAACAAATCACTTTGCTTCAGAGAAACATATCCACACCGAAACACAAAAACAGGCCCTTTCATCTCAGGTTTGACTAGATTGGTCTAAAAACATTGGCCAGTACTGTACAGTTCGAGAAGGATTCTGGCTTGAATCCAGAATACAGGGGAAGGGAGCAGACATTCTTCACACTGGTTCTTACAGTATGCACACTTGCTGTGCAAGAGGTACATCAGCGTGTCAGTGCCTCAGCTGGAAAGGTCTGTTTACTCAGAATGTCTCGGGGGACAAGTCTCATTTACTCAGCTGTCTGAGCAGACACCCGTTTCTCCCCTGGGCCCGCAATGCTTGTCCTTCAAGGGAAAATGGCAGCATTTATTTGTTCTGTTTGAAAAAAAAGTGTATTTTTATTTTTAAACAGTCATTTGGCTGGTGGCACCAGATACCCAGCAGTATATCACTGTCCAGAGTCTAATCTAGTGCTCCATGCCCTTCAGTCTCTACGCAGGTCCTAAAATGTATTAACAGTTGTGCCAAACGCACACAAACAGGCAATTCGCGCTCTATAAATCGACTCCCCCTCTGCGAGTCATTGGAAAAACAGGACAAACAACAGATTAAATACACTGCAATGCGCCTTATTAGCATGGGTGAACTGAGTGGCCCTGTTAGTCAAGACCTATCAGACTATGGTCTCCTCTTTAGCCATACAACCCTGAATCTCTGGCCCTATGCATCAGGATCCACTTCCACTGGCAAGACATGGTGTTGAAACGCCATCCCCAAATTCTTCCAACATTAACTTATTTGCGTACCAATTGAATTTGAAACATTCTTGGGTGCGTTTTGTTGTTGTTGTTGCATGCGCCAGTACAAAACCCCCTTTCAGTTTAACCCACTAGCCCAGATTCATGCAAGTCATCGCGAAATCAGAATCACATGACATACCATTCCACACACATTCCAGAGAAGGAGAAGATCTATACCCCTCTGTTCTCACACTGTTCCTTTATTTCATGATGCATGTACAGGTCTGGAACTCCACATTTAAAAAAACAAAAAAAACAGATATACTCTCTTCTGTATAAAGCGGAAGATTAAAAGTCCTCCATTAATGCAAGAAGCTGAGGCATCTGACTTGTCACATTTCGACAACATTTCCACGCTGATACACACTGGACGGACAAGAATCAAAAGTCTGTGCAATCACTCCCCCACAAACACACACACCCAAGCACAAGGCAGACATACTCCAACATTTCCAGATGAGGTGCATGTACCTCATAATATTATGGAGTAGAAATGTATTTGAATTTTTTTTTCCCTCTCACTTCTCAGACTTTGACATTACATTTGTGACGTTGTATAGATGAGACCCAGGATTGCACCCACTGTGTCAAAATAGAAGCACGGACCATAAACCATTACATAACACATACATTATGTTTAGAGGCTTACACTGTCTTCACTGGCCTCAGATGCATTGGCTTTTGGCTGATTGTTTTCCAGCTGGACCCTGTTTACATTTATTGAGTATATACTAACAACCCCCACACATGCAAACAAGATCGCACACATGCAGCAGTACAAAATGACTGCTAATTTATCCTCCTGTAAGTGCATTAGCCAGGTCACCTATCCCATTGACCTACAAATTACTTACACATGGGGTATTTCCGCACGTCTCCCTAGTAAATCCGAACTCGGGCATTCAGTATCATTCATTTGCAGAAATCCCATGAGAAATCGAGAGCTTGGGACTATAACGATCCATTTGTAAATATCTAATTCTGAGATAATTGGCTTTAAAAGTTCCGAACCGGCATTGGTTTGAATGACGTTAGCAATGTTATCTTGCACTCTTTTGAACTTAACATAAATTGGGGTATTTAATGTACTGTATAGGTAGAGAACATTGAACAGAACAAGGCTATGTCAATAACTCAATTTGGACAAAAATGCAGATAGAACCGGATAAATCGAAATCTCTCTTTAGGTTTGACATAATAAATATTGATATGCAGATAAATGTGTACGTTGTCTCATCAAATGCCCAAAGAGAAATGCTCAAAGCATTTGCCGTTATTAAGTCTTCCATATAGATTCTAAATCAGCCACATAAATAAGTTACAAAACCATCATGACAGACCAATCAACAAAAGTGCTACTCTGGCATAGTAAGACACATTATGAATGCCATTAGAGATCGTTACAAATCAGGCCCATTAAGTCATGGGCCACTTCTGCCAGCAGGTTGGTGGAGGGATTCAGATAAATACCAAGCCCACATTTTGATTGGGCGAAACAGTTCTTAATTTCTCGTTTTCCCTCATACGGCCTCCTTGTTAATGCATTACGCAAGGCTCTGAAATCCAAAGGCATTCTGGGACTGTCCGACCCCTGAATCAGGTGTGTTCCAGGCTCACCAGGGGTGTGTTGTGCCCCCTCTGTGACACTTTTGTCCCTCGGGTTGGCGGGGGCCCGTTGACGTAGCTCAGGGCCAGTTGGAAGGAGAGAGCCAGGGAGTTGGATCGGTGGCACTCTGGGTCCATGAGGAGTGCTATAGGCAAGACCAGCAGGGCCAGGAACACTGGGCTCCTCAGAGTCTTTAGTACCCACACGGCCCCCAGGGGCCAAAAGCGGAACTGTGTTTGTCTGTTAGGGCAATCATCTGGCCTACAGGAGAAGCGTGGATAGAAGGAGCGTGATTATAATTCTAAGTCTCAGCATCGTTTAAGACCGGAGTAGTTATTGACCTTTGTGACTGGGAGTGTGTGCTGTTTTTAATGTCAATAAATCACATGGAGGAGTGAGATTTGCCATCACTGTCTAATTGGTATTGATTGGAATATCAAATGTAAAATGTCACGACAGGTATTTGCAGTGTTGTCATTATGCAAGTTATTATATATAGATACACTCAAATACGCTTATAAGTAAAAACTATGATAGTACAGTAATATAAATTGAACCAAAGCATTGAATATTAAAACATATAGGCTGCGTTTACGCAGGCAGACTAATTCTGATTTTTTTCCCCAAATATTGGCAAAAGATCTGATTGGTCAAAATATAAATAATTGGGCAAAAGATCAGAATTGGTTTGCCTGTTTAAAGGCGGCCATGGTTTCCACGTGAATAAGACTTTACTCACCGTTGCTCACTATGGACCACCTCCCATGAGGCATTGCAGTGTGTATCTTCCTCTGGAGACTGGCAGAGAAAGAGGAATCAACAGAGAGAGGGATTGTGTACACACACAGCTAACCCGACAGGGGATGCATTCATTGTGGCCTCTGCACTGTAGGCCTAGCTATACAGCGTTTTACAAGGCAGCTGGCAAAGATACTATTATTTTTTCTTTTTTTAACTTCTACTGTGATCTGCATACAACCTGTCATCTTCAGTACATTGCTGTACATTTTGAAGACAACAGGTGAATTAACTTGATCTTACAAGCTGCCATTAACTGTTACGGCAATAATAAAGCATGTGATACTGTTACCTGTGGGTTTAATTGAAGTCTACAAGCCATCCTATCAGACTTGAGCTGGAGGTCACATGACTGTCAGGTGTAGGGGGTCAAACACAGCTCCTGGGGGCGTGTCTGAACGGGGATGTACCTGAGACTGTGGCTTCCCTCAGAGCAACCAGCACACTGTCACACATTCAAAAAGCAGTTTGGGTTACGGCACAGGCTAGACTCATTCTACATGACAGTGTTTATATGCAACAAAGGGCCAATTGTAAATCAAAAGAGACTCATAGATGCGGCCCAATAAGGTTGCCACACACACACACCCTCTCTCATGGGACCAACCCATCAGCCCCTTGTCCGACGCTCTCTCTCTATCCCCTCACTGGGTTTTGACTAACGCTCGTGGCCTATGGTGTGTCTGGTCTTTATGCGCTCGCCTGCAATTACGACAGATATTAAAAAGCCAGTTAACGCCAGAGCTCTCCTCCGTCCCTGTAAAGCAGCCAATTAAGCCTCGAGCGCAGAGACATTAAAGGAGCCCCTTTGAAATGGAAATGGTTCCTCCGCAAGGTTTGAGGCTTTGCAGTGAAATCAGGCTTTCCATCAGCACAGCGATTCACTTTCTTACGGACGTGTCCCCCTCTGACAAACAGAATGCTTTAATCAGGCTTGGCTTCAGACAGCTTAATTAGAAAGAAAAAAGACCCGTTTTTTGGGAGAGGGAAGGGGAAATATTCCTGGGCGGTTTCTGTTTTGGTGACACTTAAGAAACGTAGCCTCTGCTACACCGATGCATTTATAAATCAACATCTTATTGATTTGTTTACGAGAAAGACGAGATATAAAACAGACAGTTTGTAGGCGATGTGACACACCCAAAATAGCGGGCAATGAATTTAAAGCTGCATGCAATAACACAAAACACTGAGTTGTCGATTCACATGATTCAATGAATATTTACTTTTTCGTGATTTCACCAGCGTTAAATGATCCATGCATTTTTTTTGCAAATAATGCATGGGAACGTCAATTCCTAGAGCTCTTCACAGTAAAAGTGAGCCTTTTCCAACATACAGGTCTGCATATAACCAAACACCTTTGTGTGCATGTCTCACTGTAAAGTACACGCTCCTCTCTGGACCACAAGCAGAACCTAATCAGCGTGGAAGGTCAGGAGTCTCGTGGAAGCTCCAGGGCACATTTCTCTGCCATTCCAGAAAGCTAGAGGATGCTCATGGGATGCAATATGTTGCTCAATGAAAGGTACTGTTGTTAGCACCTCATTCCTCCAACTTCACTCGGTTCAGACTGCGCCGGCTGTTCTTTTTTGGGTGTGTGCCAAGTTGAATGTCCTCAAAGGATCAGAGGGTTTCTGTCTAAGACAGTGTTTTCACTCTCGGGGGGGGGGGGGACACTGGATCAGTCTGTTAAAAGGCTTAGGAGTTTTACTGGGTTTAAGATGTACCTTCCAAGTACTGTTGGTCTGGACAACCTTGGAGCAGGCTCTGTGCTGTTGGACCGAGGGGGCTTTAGAGGGGACAGTGTGTCCGTGTGTCTGTCCCAGCCAGGCGCTGATGCGGGTCAAAGCTCACAGGCTCCTGGGAGGGTCCATCGGGCATGGAGGTCATCCAGTGGCCAGAGAGTAGAGGTTTGTCATCTCTGACACTCTGGATTGTGGGAGTTGAGAACACCACTGGGCCTGCATACTCAAACCTCCTCTCCGGCCCCTGGAAACACCAGCCACAAGTGAGGATAGATTGTGTCAATTTGACCTGGAATGAACTAACTTTTCATTGAGATTTTTGGTTTTAATATGCAAAAACCCAGAGGAGTCTTTGAATTCTTTATATTTCTGGCTTAAATCCGATGCTAAAATCATACCTACATTTCTGCATCTTCCACTATAAAATCCAATGGGTTTGGTTACGAGTTCAAAACAATCAGTATTATTAGTCACACCAGCAAAACAAAGCTTCTCTGTACTGACACCGATGATAATGGAAGTATTGGCTTTAGGCTTAACTAAAAAAAAGAGCTATGTTAGCTTTTTCCTCACATACACATACTCCACCCCACATACTCCATGTTAATCGAAGTGAAGAACAACATTGTGTGTCATCATTTCAATGGATCATTATTTGTTTCACACATACTTCAGTATTCACTGTCCAACGCATTATTCAAATTCCTTTGCCGGTTGAACACAAGTTTACATTCCTGATAATATTGTAAAAACATGTTGACCTGCGTGTGCCTCTGAGCCTAAGGGAACAGTGGTCGAGCGAAGAGCCAAAATAAAGATCAGCAGGAGGAGCTCGGTCTACTCACCATTTCCTCTGCTGCTCTGTCATTTATATCAGACTGAGAGCCTATGTAGCTGAGGTAACTCCGCCTCTTTACACCATCTCTGGCCAATGGCTTTTCTCGATCTGTTTGAATGAATCAAGCACACCTCAAATCTGGTGCCAAGCCTCACCAACACATATCGAAAACAATGACAGCGTTAATCATTTAAAAATGTTCTCATGGCACCCCAATGGATGAGGATAGAACAAGTGCATTATTCTATCTGCGTCATTAACCTTTCTTTAAATCGCCTACCTGTGTTGGCGCTGAAACATGACAAGTCGGCGTTGGATTGGGAGACGGGGCCCCCGATGTCGACGGAGGGGTCCCACTCCAGCACCATGTGGTCCAGGTTGGGGGGGGGGTTCTGCTGGTCTGGGGCGCTGCTCTTCTCAAACACACCATCCTGCTCCAACAGGACCTCAGACGGACAGCCGGAGTCAGAGGCTTGAGTCAGTACACAGTCATCCTCAAACACCTGACAAAGGAAAGATAGAGTGAGGGAGAAAGATAGAGGGAGTGAGAGGGAGGAAGGATAGGGAGAGAGAGGAAAGATAGAGGGAGGGAGAGGGAGGAAGGATAGGGAGAGAGAGGAAAGATAGAGGGAGGGAGAGGGAGGAAGGATAGGGAGAGGGAAGAAGGATAGGGAGAGGGATCGAAAGATAGAGGGAGGGAGAGGGAGGAAGGAAGGATGAAGGGAGAGGGAGGAAGGATGAAGGGAGAGGGAGGAAGGATAAAGGGAGAGGGAGGAAGGATAAAGGGAGAGGGAGGAAGGATAAAGGGAGAGGGAGGAAGGATAAAGGGAGAGGGAGGAAGGATAAAGGGAGAGGGAGGAAGGATAAAGGGAGAGGGAGGAAGGATAAAGGGAGAGGGAGGAAGGATGAAGGGAGAGGGAGGAAGGATGAAGGGAGAGGGAGGAAGGATGAAGGGAGAGGGAGGAAGGATGAAGGGAGAGGGAGGAAGGATGAAGGGAGAGGGAGGAAGGATGAAGGGAGAGGGAGGAAGGATAGGGAGAGGGAGGAAAGGAGGACATATAAATGGAAGAGAACTACTACAGGATGCTACAAAAACACACTAAATGGTAGAGTTGTTCTCAGTTTGGCCTGGAACAGCATGGGCATATTCCACAACCCCAAATCCCCTCTCCTTCCTTCACCAGCCACTCTAAGACCCATATAGGCCTTTCAGAGCCGTGGACAGAAGCTTAGAAGAAGAGAAGAAATCGTGCAGAAAAGCAGGGCCTTAGAGTGGCTGGTGCAGTTAAAGATACAGGTTAAGCGTAGCCTACCAGTCTCATGCTGAGCAGGCGTGTGTGCAGACGGCCCACTCCCTCAAATACGTGGGCAGAGTAGAGCAGCAGCTCCTGCAGCCCCGCCTCGATGTCTTGGACGTCCTCTGGCTCGCTCTTCTGGATCAGCGCCTCGCTCATGGGAATAAATGACCAGGTAAATCAGATGCAAAATGTTGTTAGGCAAAAGTGAGGACCACTGATTGCGTGGTCAGATTACTTGGCTGGTCAGTCCTGTCCAGTACAGTCCTAGGCCATGTCCTTTACCTGCAGCTCCCACATCTTGTCACAGGTGTCCCATCCAGAGAAGTGTTCCACCTCGGTCAGCCTAAGGTCCATGTCAGCAAGCCACACAGCCATCTCCTCCCGCTGGCCCTCAAACTCCTCCCGCTGGGACACACGGTGCTAGGGGAGGGGCAGGAGGAGACTGGGTAGGAAAGAGAGCACGTGAAGCGAGGGGAGGGGAAATATAACATTGTAGGCCAAGAGAGGTGGAGGTATAGCAATATAGATACAGAATAATAGTCTAGTCCAATGCTGGCATCTGAATACATTTGGGAGGAATCAGATGTAGCTCAAAAAAGAAAACGTCCCCCTGCCTTAGACATCTGTGTGATGAAGGAAGGGGTATCTTGCACCTCTTACCTTGAGTCTGCGGCAAACACTCTCAATGGTCCCATGTAGGCGGTCCCAGCGTTGACCACAGTCCGTGGCCATGCCCAACAGGCGTGACCGCATGGCCCCATCAAAGAGCCTGGTCAGGGTCCTGTTCCTAAGAGTCAGACTGTCCAGCTGCACCACCTGAGCCCCAGCCTGGGTCCTCAGGCTCTGGGAGGGGAGAGCACAACAACTTGGGGTTTAGATTGAACAGTAGAGAGATACTCGTTCTATTATACAGGTGAACGAAACAGTTCTGAAATAACATCTCTATTAAACCTGTAATAACAAGGACAGTGTCTCTACGCAATGACTGAGGACATAAACACCAACATGGGGCTGTAGATGGCCATTAGATGGTCTGATCTGGTCTCCTACCTCAACCTTCTCGAGCTCCTCCTTGGCAGTGACAAAGAGCACATGGGCAGATCTGGGGGAGTCGGCAGCCTTCTCCGCCAATCGGAGCCAATTGCTGAGAGATGAATGAGATGAATGAACTCATGCCATATAGCACCCATTTTCTTTCCAACCTTTGTGAGATACATAAACAAACAAAGGCCAGACTGGTAAATGGAAACGCACATTAATTAGGGTAGTGTGGTTCACTGCAGTTGATCAATATAATCTACTATCCATTAATTAACTGTCCACATTAATTAGGACTTAATCCTTCAATCAGCAAATACACTTGAGAAAACCCCATTGGGGTCAGAAGAGAAGACAAATGTGTTGAGTTGGGAAACACTCAATGGACACATCCATCCAGAGATGGGCTTCCATCTTGGATCAAGCAGGTTCCCAGTGGCAGACAGTCTTGGGGCTCCTCATTGAGCTCTAGTAGAGGCAGGAAGTGGTATTCGGAAAGTAGGGGCTCAGTGTGTTGTAGGATCAGGTCCAATCCCAAGGGGCTGTTCATAGACTTGGTAGCGACTCGACGTTCATCCTCTTCCGACATTGTCACTTCTTGTGGTGCAGGGACAATGGTATCCATGACTACCGGCTGGGAGTGGCACTCCCACAGGCATCTTGGGCTCCACCTGTCACCTGGGTGGCTCCACCTGTTTGGCGTGCGAAAGTGTCACTGCATTACAACACTCCGAAATGAGGTGACAATTAACACATACTTCCAAATGAATTGCGTTGAGTGTATTTTTCTCAGTAACATAACGTCTATAGTATGTTATTAGATGGAATCTACATGCTTTCAATGCACCCAGTAAAGGTGCCATCTTTGAAAAAACTATTGTAAAAGGGGGGGGGGATCTTTGAGTACACTCAGTGTTGGGTGAGTACCCGAGTTCACCCTGATGGGTTATTCATATAAGTCATTACAAATAGTGTTCTGAATGACTGCCCAGGAATTGAGAGAGACAGCGCAGATGGCGAGTAGCTGAATGCCTCTCCCAAAGTGAGGCAAGTACCCGAATGGCCAAGCGGTTATTTTCTGGGCCATCTAATCGTTTTGCAGTAGCAATCCCTCTTATGAATTATGACTCAGCAGTTCCACACTTCAGACCACTCTAAAGGGGGTTAGGAGCTGAAAACAGAACGTTTTCACATTACGGACTGTTGAATAGGAAATGATAACAGTAGAGTAGCCTTTTGGTCCCACCGATATTGACATTATCCATTGCTGCCTACCTTTAGAAAAATCCTACAACAAAAGATGAGGATGTGTAATAAAACTCGTCTGAAACATGCACTTGTCTGATCCCGTCTGTTCAATCCTGGTTGTTTGTCTGTCATTTCTACAGTAGAGTTTCTCTTTCCTCCTTTCTCTCGCTTTTATTCAGTGACTGGGCAGCACACTGGGCAGCACACTGGGCAGCACACTGGGCAGCACACTGGGCAGCACACTGGGCAGCACACTGGGCAGCACACTGGGCAGCACACTGGGCAGCACACTGGGCAGCACACTGGGCAGCAGCCTGTCAGATAACGTTTCAGTGTGGGCACAGGTTTGAGGCGGTCAGATCTTTGATAAACTGAAAAGATCAGCAAAAAGACTAATGTTTGTCTAAATACCATTTAGAGCAGCGGCATTCAATTTTGGGGTGTTGACCCTACCCTAGTAGGGTCAGGGGGGGGGACTTCAGTGGGGTCGCCAAAAACTAAACAAAGATTTTGTATGGGACAATATTCAAACGTTTTTGAGAAGATAATATTTGTATTTATTGGTTTCTTTTCATTTTGATGTAATGAATTGAAGGTTATTTTTTTGATGCAGTCTTCTCATTGTCATTCCTTAAAAAGTAATTCCATGTTGCCGTGCTTCAGTGCGGAAGGCATGTCGATATGTGAAAAGGAATGACAGCTCCTTCCTGGGTAAGTAGAACAGTGTGGAGGATGTTTCCAATACACATCACCGGAAAGCTACAATCCCACCTGTGAGAGTCCATCGGCCCAACTATCTATACTTAATATTCCTTTCATATCCCTCCTGAGGAACATTCAGGATTGCAGAAGTTCTTGAGTCAACGCACAGATTTCACAATCAAGTTGGAACTCTTGGCAAACGTCTTATGTAGTTCTTGGTTGGTTCATTTGTGTGGCACAATGCCGTGAGATACTTTCCATTTCAGCCAATCTCTGAGAGTGACATGCCCACAGCTCTAATGACTAAACTGAAGTCCATAGGTCACAGCGACTGCCAAGATAAACTTTACGCAGGGCAGATGTGAGGCCAGGCTGTCGGTGGAGTCTGATAACTGTATCACACATGATGATAGCAGTTAAAGGACCACATCAAAAAAAGGGGATGATTTTATCACCCCAATGTAATTAGTGCTTATCTCGCGGAGACAGCAAACAGGGGGCACTAGGTTCACATGGTTACCATGGCATTATGCCAACCCAATCTGCTCACATTACTAGTGTTGTCAATCAAAAGTCCCGTAAACAACTTAATTGAGATGCCCTGGAGACTCAAAACCTCACAACAAGTTAACACAGGAGTGTTCTTTTCCATGGCAGTTTTTTTTATTTATTTTTAATGCAGAATTAAATACAAATCCCGACAGTGGAAGTAGCCTGTAGGCTCTTTAAGAATTCCCTCAGCCTTGGAGAACGATAAATCACTTCACACTTGTGCCCAGAAGAGTTATGAGGGCACCACTCTGGCCCTGGCAAAAGAAAATGCCAAATAGATTTCCCCCGGTCCCTTACCTGCTGAATGCACCATGGAAGGTCGGCTACTCTGCTACCGGGGGCCTATTGTTAATCATCGGCAAGTCAACGAACCCCTCTGGGCTAATGTCACACTTGATAATCCAGCACAGTAGACGGACTTCTGCAGAACCGACCGGCCTGAGATTGACCTCTGCCCTTAGACTAATGAGACAGGGAATAACAGTACCAACAAGACACAGATTTATCAACAGCCATCTTCTCCTCTTCATATTCCGATAGAAGAGAAAGCAGGGCTTTCAAAATGGCTGCTCGCCAGCCATTAGGTAAATATGAATAACATGAAACGTCCTTTTCTCTTTACTCATGAGAGAGCAGCGTCAGTCAGATCTCAACATTCATAAGCGCGTGTGGCTGACTGCTCCATCACAAGAGGGCACGGAGTCACCGCATTGGACCTTGAGGCGGTGGAGTTGAAAATCGAAAGCAGTTTTATTACTGTTAGGGGAGCTCACCCAATAATGGAACCTGCAGATGTCACAGCTTCGAAAGGGCACTCTTGTAATTTCTGCGTGCTGGGACGGAGAGAGAGAGAGAGGGTTGGGTAGGTTTCAGTCCCCTCTAGACAGCACAAAGGACAGGGGGCTTCACTGGCTGCAGGTGATGATACTGTCCCAATAGGCTACTTCTCAATGACAGTACATTTACTCTGTTAAACCTGGCTCTTTAGAGTATGGCAAAGGCCAGCAGTGTATATAGTATAGTGCAGTCCAAAGAGACTGGATATCCAAGTCACCATTTCAGCACAGATTAGTGCAACTACTTGCCCATGAATACATGAATAGGGATATGACAAGTAAACTAATGCCAGCTTACGCCCACAATGTGCATGCGTCATTTTGCTGTCGGGGTAGGGGTGGAGCAAAGCAGGTGCATCTTGGTAGTTTTCCATAACAATACCCACATTTGAATAAGTGAGACGGAGCTGAATGAAGCCAAACAGTGAAAGTGCTTGTCTGCTATGGAAGAAAAAAACAAAAACTCTCCGGCTCAGACAAAAGGTGAGCTGCTGACGTCATCAGCCAGTTATGGCCCGGACGAGCCCTGCTGCTGTACGAGACAAACGAAAAATAATGACATCGTCAACACAGCCATTAAAGTGTGATTGGCCAGTTGACATTTCCTTGCCTTGATGGATGCTTCGTCAACTGACACCAGTAGCATCCTGGATCCACCTGACGGACAGGCTGGGAGCGGGAACATTACCAGGGAAAAGAGGATCGTTAACCTATGGAGTCAGTCTGCTATTCAGTCCTTGACAGAACGTATTAACTGTCATTTGCCTAACATTGACTCAACCTCCAGCTCACGTACTCCTGGCTACATGCTCTAGCAGGCCTGGGCAAATCCAGTCCTCACGTGCCTGATTGGTGTCACTTTTCCTCCATCCCTAGCAAACGCACCTGATTTAAATTAATTGCATTTAACTGAAGATCATGATTAGTTGATTATTGGAGTCGGGTGTGTCTGGGGCAAAAGTGTGACACCAATCAGACCCCCTGAGGACTGGAGTTGCCCAGGCCTGCGTCTAGTGGGACAGTGTCCGGGGACAATAATTGGCAATTGCATCCCTTTAACCGTCTGATTTGCAGTGGACACTAAACATTTATAGGCAGCTGGGACAAGTCATTCTTTGTCTGGGTGTGGGCAGGCAGCTCCTCTCCTCATGGTGAAAAAAACAAAACAGTTATTGGTATGCAGGTCCAATGCCTGGAGCAGAGGCTCAGGGCAAAACAGACCGAGGCACCACACCGCTGCATGAATCACATTTATCTGCCTGGATAGTATTAGATGGGCTCTACAGCACCTCCAGTGACCCCGTAGTTGGTCTTGCTCAACAAACCTTAACTTCAGCATTTTTTTGTCCATGCCAATTAGTTCAGTATTTCGACAACTCTGAGGGCAAATGCAATCCGATCAAAGGGACCAGGCACAGTACGCAAAATTAAACAAATAGCAAGCACACAGAGCCATGGGAAACATAACTAATTGTGAAAAGTGACAACCGTGCACGTCACCATAGCTGAAATAATGACATCTTTGCAAAACACCCACATCTACTCTCATCCCAACATTTACCGTGCCTATTGACACGTCCACAGTGCCCGTCTATGTTATGCAGCGTGCCTGCCCACTCCTTTCTGTGCCACAACGCGGGCAGAGTCAGGAGCAGCAGCCGTGGGGGACATCTGTGTTTCCAGTGACAGGTTGGAGGGACAGCCAGCGAGGAGGAGAGAAAAATGGAGCGTGGCTTCACGTCTTCTGCTGCTCCCTACCCATCCCCCTCAAACTCTCTGTGCTCCCGAGACTGCGGCCATTGTCTCGGGAGCACAAAAGACTCAAAGTGAACAAATGTGCCTTTCTGCTGTCCGGATGGAGTGCGAAAGACAGGCCAGGGACACCTGATCTATCCCACTTTCTGCACAGAGATAGAGGCAGCCATGGAGAGAATCTCCCCCAATCAGTCACCCCGAACTGATCCAAGATCAGAACACTTAACACGGTCAGTTGTGCGGGAGAAACGGAGCAGGTCCGGGCCGGGAGAGAGATCTGGTGACCCTGGATGGAAACTTTCTTTCACCATTAACTAGGTTGTTCCTAAATTGAGGGAGACAGAGAAAGAAATGGCGCAGACAAAATGGAGGGCGAAGCAGGAATGAGAGAGAAGAGAAACAGATTGAAAGGCTGAGAGGGACAGATAGGAGAAATCATGATAGAGTGAGTGAGTTGTGTACTGTAGTATCGAGACAGCACTCTGGCAAGATGTGTGCCGCAAGTCCCTGGGACAATGGCCTCAGTGACTGAAAGACAAATATTACTTTCTACCACTACTGCACTCTAATAAAAACATAGGTAAACATCAAATACACTACAAAAGCTTTCATATTTCATAGGCTGCTAGAATTACCAAGCATTTCTTACTAATATTAACTAAAAAGGTGTGTTTGGAATACAATGCTACGTTGGTGAAATCCGACTAGATGTTTCCAACAGCAATACCCCAGTCTGTAGATTTCAAGTGTCTGTATAGTGTATACAGGCCTAAAGTAGGTGATGAGTACAAGACAACAAGGACAGAAAATAGAGAAATTATGAACACAAAGGACCAAGAGGCTGGGCTGGGAACAGGCAGAGATTGTGTGGCCAAGTACACTTTAGGTTACACAGATTATCCTTGGTGTCAGATACACCCCTTATTAAAGAGATTATATCTAAAATGTAGTGCTTGATCAGGCATGGGAAACTGGTGCTCTGGATATCGTGGCTATACTATTGCTAAGAGAAAGAGAGAAAAAAACGATCACAAAGAGAGCACAGCACTGTAGAGTTCAATGGCTTTGTGGGGATCATCTTTGTCCAAATGCAGAACACATTCCTTCATTAGTGACCGCACCTCTCTTTAGGGTGAGCATCATGCATCCACACACAATGCAGTATACATGTATATAGGACATGGGAATGGAACTCAATTCTTATAGGGTTGGAGCCCTCACTCAATTAGACTCAGTGGCTTACAATGTTCCCTGTGTTATACAATTCCTTCAATCGACGTTATCAGGGGAAATGAACAGAATTAAATGTGTTTGGCTAAATACCTAAGAGAGCGAGCTAATGAATGCAACGGAAATTGACTGGAATGAAAGCCAACGCACACAACCTTTTGGGAAACAATTTAGAGGCCTGCAATGGAAGTCTGCAAGCGGGGCATTGACGGACAGATAGACAGACAGACTTAATCAAAACGGATGTCTGGGTGGAATCCAAAAATAATCACAACATTGAAAAGTTCCTGTTACACAATAAATGTTGCTCATAGGAGACCATCAGGTAAATAAATCTGACCCGTAATCCAGTTCAGAAATCATTTTCCTGTCCATTTTCCCTCTCACCTCTTCATAGTGGGCTTGGAGAGATACTCTACTGCCAGATAGATGCTCTTCTAGAGGACCTGAGCCCCTTAAGAGGGGACATTGTGTGACTACGATTTATAATCCTGAATGATGAGAGGGTATCATCAATACCGACATGAGAAAGGCCTGCGATTCTCATTCTGATTATTGTCCTCACACCCTTTATCTCTGGTCAGGGATAGTCAAGTAGGTAGTTATCCAAGATATCCCGATTCGTGACTGCTCACATGAGTTGGGTTTCACAAGCCTGTTGTCAGCCTTCTTGATCCAAGGCCTGGCACTTGTCCAAGGGATGTTGCTGACTGATTCAGTAGTTAATTAGCCGACACCAAGTTCTTCTGGTCAAGCACTGCTCAAAAGAGCAGAATCGTTTGATCTAATTACTGGTCACTGATGAAAGAATGACTGTCAAAGGGCTGTGAAGATACACTGTCATTCCCATTAGGCCTCTACACAAACTTGGTTCATTCATTGGCATTTACTTACATTGGTTTTTAGACATCGGCCCTTAAAAGTGAAGTGCATTTTGTTGTGTAAAAGTGCTTTCTAGCTTGTGGAAAAGTACACAATTTGTCAGTGAAACGTAGATGGGATGAGAAGCATTTGGTTCCACTAGGAGTTGTAGGTGCAGCAGTAAGGCTATTGATGCCACATCCTTCAAAAGAAATAACCTCAAGGCATGACAGGGAATCCACCTGTAACAATGTGTCATGCATACTGTATAACACAGCTGCCAGACATACAGTAACCGGTGCCTGTTGAAAACAATTTACGTGGAAATGGCACTTTGGGCCAACAAGTTGGTACTTCCGGAGATAAATACCTCCCATGTTTTTGGATATAGTAATGACATTGACGAAATGTTGAATGTTTTGTTAATGACCGACTTTGTTGTCTCTCGACAAAAAAAAACCTGAATGATATAACATGCACTTTTACATTTTAATAGGCCTGCTCGAAAGTTTACGCTATGTTGACGTCAAAATCATCAATAGCATTGAGACTGGGAAATAAACAGGTAACTTGCGATTCTGCTTGGTCCGGATTCACAGGCGGGATTCATGCAAGCTGGGAGGTCTTGACACTTGGGAGCCCCATTTCGCTCGATGCCTAAATATGATAAACACCTACTCGAAATTCGGAGGGAATATGTGCACGTTTGAATCATCACATAGGATGTCATTTGTGAGGTTTATCCGCTTTCTCTGGTTGAACGTAATCACTATCGGAAGAGCACACCGTTGTTTAGAATGTCCCCGGTGACTTGACCTGTCACTGGTAGTTTGAAACCACACCCCTCAAACGCATGCAGTACTCACCTGCGTTAAACTTCCGTCTACCTAAATGTGTCACGTACTCACAATTCTCAAATAAAAATCCGTTCTTAAATAACTTAAAAATGCAATGGACAATTAAGTTGAAGATTATTTTAATTATATATATATATATATATATATATATATATATATATATATATATATATATATATATATATATATATATATATATATATATAAAACAATAATATCTTCATCAAAGGTTATTTCGAGAGTGTAATAAAAAAAAACATCAATGAGATGTCTGGATCATTTGAAATAACTGCAAATGTTTATATGAATTATACAGGCTGTGTGCATGGCTCATCTGCCCCCTGTATGTTATTATTCAAATTAAGGCATATTGTAGGCCAGTTACATAAGGATGGCATAAAAAGAGGTTGAAGGGAATTGCATCAGATGTTCATTCTAAACTGCAGTCACCGTATACTCATATGAGGGTACTATCATTTTCACCGAAGTTGTCTTGAACACAGAGAATATCAGGCCTTCAGAAATAGTGGATTGACTAATATAAAGAAGTGACTCATAAACCCTGTGGTTTAGAGTAGACCCTGTGGCTTTAGGGGACAGTGAAAGAAGATGGGATCTATACAGATTCAGGGTGCATTGTAATTGTATTTGTGTCATAATAGAAGGCACAGCAGATTAACTCACACTGTACTAATAGGCAGCCCCTCCCCCCTCCGCAAGGAGACCCTTTGTTGTTGATTACAGTGAAACAAAGGAGAGGCATCAGCAAGGCAAATTTAATTTTAATTTTATTTTTATGACACACTCAAGAACCTCCAGACGCTAACCAGCTAACTAGCTACAAGCTATTTAGTCATTGTTAGTTTAAAAAATAAAAATAAAAAAAATATTTAAAAAAGGGTTCAATTCTCGGGCCGACTCTTTTCTCTGTGTATATCAATGATGTTGCTCTTGCTGCGGGCGATTCCCTGATCCACCTCTACGCAGACGACACCATTCTATATACTTTCGGCCCGTCATTGGACACTGTGCTATCTAACCTCCAAACGAGCTTCAATGCCATACAGCACTCCTTCCGTGGCCTCCAACTGCTCTTAAATGCGAGTAAAACCAAATGCATGCTTTTCAACCGATCGCTGCCTGCACCCGCATGCCCGACTAGCATCACCACCCTGGATGGTTCCGACCTTGAATATGTGGACATCTATAAGTACCTAGGTGTCTGGCTAGACTGCAAACTCTCCTTCCAGACCCACATCAAACATCTCCAATCGAAAATCAAATCAAGAGTCAGCTTTCTATTCCGCAACAAAGCCTCCTTCACTCACGCTGCCAAGCTTACCCTAGTTAAACTGACTATCCTACCGATCCTCGACTTCGGCGATGTCATCTACAAAATGGCTTCCAACACTCTACTCAGCAAACTGGATGCAGTCTATCACAGTGCCATCCGTTTTGTCACTAAAGCACCTTATACCACCCACCACTGCGACTTGTATGCTCTAGTCGGCTGGCCCTCACTACATATTCGTCGCCAGACCCACTGGCTCCAGGTCATTTACAAGTCCATGCTAGGTAAAGCTCCGCCTTATCTCAGTTCACTGGTCACGATGGCAACACCCATCCGTAGCACGCGCTCCAGCAGGTGTATCTCACTGATCATCCCTAAAGCCAACACATCATTTGGCCGCCTTTCGTTCCAGTACTCTGCTGCCTGTGACTGGAACGAATTGCAAAAATCGCTGAAGTTGGAGACTTTTATCTCCCTCACCAACTTCAAACATCAGCTATCCGAGCAGCTAACCGATCGCTGCAGCTGTACATAGTCTATAGGAAAATAGCCCACCCATTTTCACCTACCTCATTCCCATACTTTTTTTTAATACTGTTTTTATTTATTTATTTTTCTGCTCTTTTGCACACCAATATCTCTACCTGTACATGACCTGATCATTTATCACTCCAGTGTTAATCTGCAAAACTGTATTATTCGCCTACCTCCTCATGCCTTTTGCACACATTGTATATAGACTGCCCATTTTTTTTCTACTGTGTTATTGACTTGTTAATTGTTTATTCCATGTGTAACTCTGTGTTGTCTGTTCACACTGCTATGCTTTTATCTTGGCCAGGTCGCAGTTGCAAATGAGAACTTGTTCTCAACTAGCCTACCTGGTTAAATAAAGGTGAAATAAATAAAAAATAAAAAAAAACTTTTTTTTTTTTTTAACTAGGCAAGTCAGTTAAGAACAAATTCTTATCGGGCCAATTGTGTGCCTCCCTATGGGACTCCCAATCACAGCCGGTTGTGATACAGCCTGGATTCAAACCAGGGTGTCTGTAGTGACGCCACTAGCACCGAGATGCAGTGTCTTAGACCGCTGTGCCACTCGGGAGCCCTTCACCCCAATGTAGTCACATATACAAGATACAGAGCCTCAGTGTGGAGCGAGATACAGCACAAGAGAGAGAGAGAGAGAGAGAGAGAGAGAGAGAGAGAGAGAGAGAGAGAGAGAGAGAGAAAGAGAGAGAGAGAGAGAGAGAGAGAGAGAGAGAGAGAGAGAGAGAGAGAGAGAGAGAGAGAGAGAGAGAGAGAGAGAGAGAGAGAGAGAGAGAGAGGGAGAGAGAGAGATTCACGCTTGCACATCAGAATCTGAGATGATGGCTTCACTCTCTCAGCTCATGTCTTAGAGGGGGCTCAGTCAGACGATTTTCGTTTGTGCTTCAGCAGGAACAGGGGGAGTGAGTGAGAGAGATTATATGCTTACCGTGTTCCCGCTCTCCAACCGAAGCTAACGTCAAATCTCTTTTTTTTAAAAGGGGAGGGGGAGATGGGGGAAGGGACGAGGCGTGCAAGATAACTCAGTGAGCACGTCTGAATGGATTACCCACTCTGCTAATTATGAACAAAAAACACTGTAATTATGCATCAGAGTGGTTTTACTCTCCGTCCTCTCTGTTTTAATTATGCATTGGAGTGGGAAGGGAAGTGGGCTCTCCAATTGGCCTTTCCGGGGTAGCAAAAAAGCACAGAGCCACTGAGGCAGAAAGGTGAGGCTTCATTTCATTTCGACAGGGTGCAGGGATGAGGTTCGTCATCAGAGCTCCACAGACCGAATGGCATGGCATCTCAGTAGTCAATAGAGAGGGTTACAGCCCTGACTGGATAATATTTCTACCTGATTTGAGACAGAAGGAAGAAACCTAGTCTTCTGTGGTCAACTTAATGAATTCCATTGAGATATGTGGTGGACAGATAGTATCAGGAACTGGACACTGCGTTGCCTCAGGTGACATGGCATACAATATATAGGGTGGGAGCAAGGTTGGTAGTCAATGGCAGAGTAGATGGGACACTCATTTCCCTTCCAGCGGATCCCTTCCATTTACGCAGAGCCCTCCCAGGAGGGCACAAAATGTCCGTCCCTGGTCTGGCCTATTAACCTAGCATGAAATGGTGCCCCTATTCTGTTGATGTTTATGCTAATTGGGCTCTCCAATGTAAGTCACAGCCTTATCTTTGTGACTGACTTTGTCTGGTGCCTTTGTTAGACTTAGCACATCTATAGGAGTTCTCTAAAGCATGGAATGTTATGTAAATGGCTGTGGAAGTATTATAATTTTGGGGCATGTGTATTGCCTCCTACTGCCCATAGCTTGCACTACACAAGACAGATAGTCTTTGATCATCTTTGATAAGTCAAATCATTATGTAAGTGGTCTGGCAAATTGAGCTGCTTTTCAATGCATACTTGATGCGATACTCATATAATATTCACATTCCTTGTATGGTGACGAATTGAAGAAAAATTATGATTAAGTCATCGGCATTGATTTGTAGAGCTCAAAACATGAGACAAATACTATCATTACTGAGCCATTACATATATATTACCTGTGTGAGACACAATTTACAGAATGTAAGCTATTCGTCAGGCATTACGATTGTTTTCAAGGTCCAGGTTTAACAAGTCACATCATTGCAATAACCCCAAGTGGCTATAATTTCCACAAATTAAACCCAATTGTAAACACAAAAAAGTATCTCAGTTACATGAACCCTCCCTCCTTATTGTAGAGTTTCGTACTCCCATTGGAAAAAGCTGCAGTTGTCAGCTCCGGTCTTCATCTCAGACAAGAGTAAATATTTTAGCATTACACTTAGCGGGAGCAGGGCAGGTAGAAGCCTTGGTTAGCATCCTAGCTGATTGAATCTTAGAAGAGTCAATGATTTTTTGAAAAACACGTCAATGCTGCTCTTTGTCAGGGAGGAATGCTGATGCTGACCAGTGATGTTTCTCAATTTGCCACACAAACAGACTATGACTGATAGATTGGTGCAGAGGCATATCGTCGGGAAGAAAGACTCCCTGTATTTTGATTATTCAGTTTAACAAGATTGACCCTGATGGTAGCATATTGCACAATGAGCACATTTTATTTCTGTATTTCATGTAGGTCGTCTTTATGAGAATTAGGTCATTTCTGGGTTAAAGCCCAAAACTCTAGAATTGTAAACTTTCAGTGCATGTAGACAGGGAAGTCTTGTTAAGGGAATGTTTGTCCAAATCCTTCACAGCCGGCAGAGGAGTAATATTTTTCTCAGAGGTTGAGCCTTGAAACTACAGTATTCGGTAGTAATAATGAATCCTTGTAGCACAGGCCTGACATTCTTTCTCCTGTCTGGCTGTGTTTCTGTAATGATGTCAGGTTTCACATGCAAGAATGTCATATGCCTTTCTTTCACAGTATGTAAAATGTTACATTGTAGGATACTGCAATTGGCAAGACAATGTAAACACATAAATGACTATGTTAACCATATAATCCCATTCATTAAACATTAAACTGCCACTGGGAGACGGATCACTTCATTCAAGTTGTTTTGTTTTATACATACTCTTCCATTTAGAGTTCATTGTTACATCTAGTTAATCCAGAGGTAACATCAAAGAGCCAGCTATGGTCTGGTTTCTAATCTCCCTCATTGATGTCCAATTGAGTTTCTTTACATTGACGTTGGATCACAGAGAGTAGGATGATTGATCTGTACACTAGTCCCTTTTGAGTCCTGTCAGTTACTGTCAGCATTTGCAAGTCTAACATGCCCGAGATGACACCTCTTTGATCTAAAACATGGATTTACATATAACCCATACAGATCATGTGCCATCTAAATATCATATGGCTACTTGTGTCGTAACTATTATCCAGGGTCGCAGTTATTGGTCATTATTGACCAGGTCACAGTTGTAAATGAGAACTTGTTCTCAACTGGCCTAACTAGTTAAATAAATAAAGGTGAAATAAAAATTTAGTTCTAACAACTTTCTTTGAACATGAAACCCCATTTGGTCAAAGGTATAAATGGCCATACATAATGTATTCCAAAAGGTACAGTATGATTAAAAATATATATTTCCCAAATATTATTGATACTAATATATAGTATGCCCTCGTGATTATGGGGATGCACTGCCTTCGATGGACAAAAGTAATCATATGTTAGGCTATTAGACAGATATGAACAGCGTACATAAAAAACTCAAGAAATATGAACCTATATTCGGTTATTTTACGTAGGGATTTACAAAGCATCTCTGATTGGCTCCGGTAATTGACTGGAATGGAGTAGGTTAAGCGCATTACTCTTGATCCGTTCAGTGCGTAAAAAGTGACATGTGCCGTCTCACACCACGGATCGAAAAGGTTTCAAACACGACAATTGTGACATTAACTATTTCACAAACGTTGTTCGTGAATTGGATTCGGGTGCTAGTATCAGTCGTTGATGGTTTCGTTGTCTCGTTGTGAAGTATTTTCGCTTTGTTCAATAAATTGTGCTCGTGCCCTACTTACGCCTCTAATGATCAAAGTAAACGCACATCTTTGGAGTCTTTAGGAAAAGGGCTCCACCAGCTGGTTACAAAGACAATAGCAGCATATATCAGACAAAGATCTTACATAACTGGGTTATTTATTTGATTTTTTAATTATGTTATTTCACCTTTATTTAACCAGTAAGGCCAGTTGAGAACAAGTTCTCATTTACAACTGCGACCTGGCCTAGATAAAGCAAAGCAGTGCGACAAAAACAACAACACAGAGTTACACATAAACAAATGGACAGTCAATAATGCAATAGAAAAATCTATGTAAAGTGTGTGCAAATGTAGAAGAGTAGGGAGGTAAGGCAATAAAAAGGCCATGGAGGCGAAATAATTACAATTTAGCATTAACACTGGAATGATAGATGTGCAGATGATGATGTGCAAGTAGAGATAGTGGGATGCAAAAGAGCAAGAGGATAAGTAACAATACGGGGATGAGGTAGTTGGGTGTTCTATTTACAGGCTGTGTACAGTTATTGGCTGGCTGTGTACAGTTATTCAGAGTTATGAATGACTATGCCTACACAAGGCTGCTGTGAATGCTCACAAAATAATTTTTGACGTTGAAAATGGACGTCTGTGTAGCCCACATATACGAAAGATCATAAGACTCACTCATGCAAATGTCTTGTGTAAAATCCTAATTTGAGCTAGTTTCATACAGCAGGAAAACAATCATGCAGCAACAGGAAATGTGAATTATTATGTGGACTATAATTGAATGGACATTGTTGTTGGAGTTGATCCAATTTTCGTAAGTGAAAATCAAGTATGACATTTCAAAGTGAAAATGACGAACTTCAAAAGCCTTTTAAACCTCAAATACACTACGAGTTAGACATGTTCTGCATTGCAGGAAGGTTCTCCTGCAACAGGGTGATACAATTAACATCCTATTATATCCCAGAGCGCGTAAAACCCATAAATCTATGCGTAAAACAAACAGTAAAGGCCTCTTTTTCTCCGGAGTCTCTGTAGTGCGTAGTGACACCTAAATGAATGAACTGTAAATAACGTAGCCTATGATTTAATTCGATAGCACATCTGTCATTATGTAAAATGTTACATTGTAGGATTCTGCATTTGGCAAGACAATGTAAACACATAAATGACTATGTTAACCATATAATCCCATTCATTAAACATTAAACTGCCACTGGGAGACGGATCACTTCATTCAAGTTTTTATTTATTTATACATACTCTTCCATTTAGAGTTCATTGTTACATCTAGTTAATCCAGAGGTAACATCAATGAGCCAGCTATGGTCTGGTTTCTTATCTCCCTCATTGATGTCCAATTGAGTTTCTTTACATTGACGTTGGATCACAGAGAGTAGTCTGACACCATTTTAACAGAAATGCTTGACATGTTTGTTCACGTATAATCCCAGAAGCACCATAAAGCACCATACGGTTAGTATCGTCCGTTTCGACCGTCCTATCTAATCAGTCAAAAAGCACTAATTACAACCAATCACTGCGTATATTACTTTGATTCGAGGACATCAAAGTCATTATCCTTTGAACCAAATATGTATATGTTATTTTATGATGAATCTGCGTGGACCGTTTGAAATGGACATCTTCAAAAAAGGTAAAGCCATTATGGGCCATTAGGCATTTTCTTTAGTACAAAAAGGGATGTAAATGGCATAATAATGAGGGGTTACATTTGACAATTTATCTTGTTTTTGAACTGTCAATGGATGAGTATATAATTTGGGGTTGATCATAAGACTGCACATTTGAAGGAGGACAGTGTCCCTGGTTGGAGAGGTGAGACAAAAAAGTAGCCCTGAGCACGTACCTAACTGTTTTAGAGGGACTTCTACCCCTGAGCATGGATACGAACAACATTTCAAACTTCAGCATTGAACGCATTTTAGGCACTGAAGTGGGACCTTCTTATACAACTGGAGCCGAATCTTCACAACATTTTGCATGTTTGTCTGGCACCTTCCACCATGGACACTCAAATCCACATAATGAAAACTGGAAATATGGTATATATGGAAATATGACAACCGCACACATGCTGCAGGTTCCGACCATATCACACACGTTTGATTCTAGTAGCAGTTACCTTAGTTATGGATCATTTCATTGTCATCATGCAGATATTAATCTGTGTCCTACTGCAACTCAACACAGAGTTTTCAACGATGAAAGAGGTGAGATAGTTTTACATTTGATTATGTCACTACATAGACTTATGTTGAGGCCACAAAGTATTGAACTGTAGTGCTACATTGTTACAAAGTATAGGCCTACCATTTTTCTTCTTCTCTTTGCTTGCTTTTGACTGCTTAATCATGTTTTTTTTTAAATATTTTTTAAAATCTCAGGGTCTCAGCCTCTGTGCACTTACTTGAACCAAGGTGGAAACCAAATAAATCGTGGCAGAATGCGCACAGTGTTCACGGACAGCCAGACCAAACAACTGGATCAGCTGTTCGAACAAACGAATTACCCCGGCGTGGAGGGACGGGCTGAACTAGCCAGGAAGATGGGCCTCACGGAGGAAAGTGTTAGGGTAAGAGAAGGATACGTTTGCTTTTAGAAAAGTGGTTGTGTAACTGTTTAAGTTACAAGTTATTTTCTGGACTTGACATAATTTGTTCCATTTCTCTAGGTATGGTTCAAAAACCGTCGTGCGCGCCGAAAGAGGCAGAAGAGCGGCATCAAGGCCGAATCCCCAGACCTGGCTACTTCGAAAAGAGACCGGCCAACAGTCTCCGACAAGCGCAGCTTCCAGGGAAACAGCTTCTCATGATTCCTCTGATGATAACAAGAACATATGATTTCTTTACACTAATTTATGTTCACTTGAGTTCATACGCCATTAGGCTCCCTCACAACGCGTAAATATCCCCATATAGCAATTAATCGGTGGGCATTTAATGTAAAAACTAAATTTAATTGTTTAGACCTGCAATAAATGCACATTTGGGCAATTACAGTAAGTGTCTGAGTGATTTATCTCTAAAGTTGTTTGAACAAAAGCAAGCAACAGCAAATGTAGAAAACAACATCAACTTTTATTAGATTCATAGTCAGAGTTGTAATTATAAGCATTTTCATGCTGAGATACACCATCGTAAAAAGAAACTTTCAGCAAATAAAGAGCATGCAATTAATATTATTCACGACACTATAATAAATCCAACAGTACACCCCCACCCCCAGTTAATTAACTATTTTTGGACACAGACACCAACACACTGGAAAACTGGAAAATAAAAGTACACTTAGTGAAATTATCAAAATATATTTTTAACAAACTGCAACGACATGTCTATGAAGAAAATTAACCATTGTTGAGATAGTTTTAGAATAACATGTTTTTTTAGTTAAAAAAAACATGACAGTACACCACTTAATAAGATTACATACATGTTCATAGTGTCCTCGAATGAACATAACATTTGAAGAGAGGACTGACTCATCAACGTAGATTCTTGTCAAGTTGTTAGTTGTAGATGATAACAAAGTAACACATTAGTGACATCTACTGGCATATTATGGTACACATTATGCTACCAGAGTGTAACATCGAGGCAATAACTACACCATTTTGGTCAATCTTGGCATCAAACGACTTTTCTTGAGCATAAAATCTGCCAGTCAACCAACTATTGAACTCAACCATGTAGTAAGTATGAACAATGTTGACATTTTTTTCTAATGACATTTTTCCAGCATAAGTAGTAAAGACAAGACATTCTGATGTGTTCGTACTCATTATCAAGCACTTCAGTATGGGGCGAGGATTTGTTTGTTATCTACTAGTAAAGAAACTCACAGTCCTTGACACAGTATAATTTGAGCCTTTCTTGGCTAACATAGGATTTTAACAAAGCGAGCTGTCCTGATAAAGTTTGCAACATTTTGTGTTGAGATAGTAATTAAATTAAATTTTAAAAATGAGAAAAGTTCCAAATGCCACAGGATCTTAAGTATCCCAATAAATGACTGAGGTTTAATGGACGAGTTTCTCTCAAACTGGATATACTCCTCTCCCTTATTCAGATCAAATCAAGCGGAAGCTGATTCCCTCATAGTATCCTTGTTGTTCAGCGGCTCTCTTACAGACCTAGTCATAACTTTACACTAGCAAAATAAAAAACAACCACGCATTGTTGCGTTCAGTTCCACATTGCTCAGTGCCACATTTTACAAGGGGCGATTTTGGAGAACGACATGGTGCAACAGTATTTAGACACTTCCTGATAATGAGTATTTTTGTCGTTGTTCCGCGGTGCTGTTAACACAGGATGTTCACAACGGTGTTCAGAGTGCAGGAGGAAGTTCAGGTGTTTTCTCTCCTCCTCATGGTGTTATTACATAGTGTTGAGTAGACAAAAGACACTATCCATATCCACATTGCAAAGTACACAGTTAAATATTGCTGTTTTTATGCACATACTCATAGATTTTGACATTAAGCGCACACAAGTTTAGACGGTCATATTTTTTTTCCCTAATGCTCACACCCACAGACTTACCAAAGCCTAACTTTGAGAGAGAAGGAGAGAGAAGCATGAGAGGATAGCCAACAGAGGGTGTAAACTGTGGCAGCACTGTTCTAGCAGATGTTCCGTCTGTGCAGATTTAGCCTGAGATTAACACTTTTGGTGCCACAAGGAACCTACAGATGGGGAGGAGGGTACTAGTTTATTAAGAAGCATATCTTGAACAAGTATATTTTGGTACCCCTGTAGATGTCCTATTTCTATAAACAAAACTTAAAAATGTGGGCAAATAAAGCTTTTTTTAACATTACGTTTAAGTTAAAAGTTAAGCAAAAGTTATTGCTACTTCATGCTACACAATAAAGAAAACAGCTTTAACAATATTAACCTAAGTGGTTTACCCTTATATTACATTTTGGGGTGAGCAGCTATTTTGGTTAACGTAACTTGGATCTGAGACCAACTGGTTCAAAAGTGCAATAAACACCTAAAACCAAGTTATGAAAGTCTTATTTGACCAGGTTATGGACAAATAGAGGTGTCTATAATACCACGATTTATACCATTGCTCGAAAATTGTCTTTCAAGGGTAGAGGAGTTATCTGTGCAGATAAAGATGTCCTTCAGAAATGAAGTTGGGACATTATGATTGACATACGTACGTGCTAGCATTACATTTCCTAAAACTGGTAACTAGTATTTAACAGGGATCTCTCAAAGAATTTAGTTCCGGAGACCAGGAACTTCATTTTCGGACCAAGTGTGAGCATATTACAATTACACAAGCCCATTAACAAGCATATCAATACTATATACAAATTTCCAATTGTACATTTGGGAAAATTCTCAGAGTGCAAGTGGAGAAATAGTGGATGTAGGAATCCTGAATAATATTAAACCCTGTTTTCTTTAGGACATATGACATTAGAAGAACATGACCATATATTCATGTCACATCTTTTCACAATAAAAAGGCATGTTTATGGGAAAATAAATTAGTAACACATTTTGGATCAATCCCTTTAGTACGACAGACAGACAATGTGTTGGTCTCCTCTGAAATACTGTAAATGAGGATGAAGCAGCAGCAAATCAAAGTATATCAGTATGTACTTAGTCATTTGAAAGGTTCCCTAGTAGAAGCTCCATGGCATGAGAAGTTGGCTGACTGGTCTAAGGGTTTTGGCAACTTCTGACAGGGTAACAACAAGCAATCGACACCAAAATAGAGAAACTTACAAAAACTAAATGAATATATCTATTAGATAGTTGCTTTTGTAGAGTTTGTGTCCCAGATTTCGAGTTACAATTATTTTGTCTCATTATTAGTGTTACAAACGGAATGCAGGATGTTAGTTAACATACAAGGCACTAGGTTTTGCTATAGGACTGACTGCAATCAAGGGGAATGGAGAGTGGAGGGGAGGGGGGGCAGTGATTCACTACTGTAATTCTGACAGCAACAGCGAGAGAAAAGCACAAATGAAAGATGGACACTAAGAGGAGAGCAGTAGATCTTTTGAGGAGGAGGAAGAGGAGGTGGAAGGAGAGTGTGGTTAGGACTGCATCTCGGCTCGCAGCATCCAGGGGAACCAGCAGCAGAACAGCAACCTGAGGAAGAGGATGAGCAGGAGGAAGAGGAGAGGGATTCGCGTCACTGGACATATTCATCAACAGGAGCTTATTTCTAAGGTGCTATTTGTTGACTCAGAGACAACACAGAGAGGAAAAGAAGAGACTCTACCTGGATATTGAGCTCTCAGACGTGATGTCCTTAGGTGACCTCACCGCGTTGAATTTACGCTTCGGCTGGTTCACTAGAATAAACAAAGAACATCTTTGGATAGAATGCAGACGTGGGAGGAGAAGGTACATGATGACATGGGCTGGCTAACATGACCGGACGGATTTGACCGTGGATACTTACTAGACACCTGGTGGACTTTCTTCACCATCGTGCCGTCGCCGCTCTGACCGTCCTTTGATCCGCCGATTCTGAGAGATCATTAAAACAGCCGTGCTTAGTATTGTACAAGACGGTCAGTCGGTTCAGAATGAACCTTTACAATCACAACAGAGAACGTTTGATATTGTCTAGATCTTCGCCTGAGAATGACTGTTAAGCATAGTAACATGCTTATGCCACAGGTTCTGTACAGTAAAATGCTTTCTTATCAATAAAGTCGTTACGTAATCTTAGGGTCATTTTTAAAAACCAGGTGTTAAAATAGGTAATGTTACCTCTGTACGCGAGACGGGGGTGCAAAGACGCCGTACTTGGGCAGGCAGGTGAAGTAGCGGACACCAAAAACAGACCCGTCATGCTTTCCTGTGGGCTGCTCCAGCTCCACACCAAACCAGTAACCTGGACACACAGACATCATCAATAGTTCAACTTGATTAAACATTTCTAAGCATTTGTCAAACATTTCTTGAAATTACCACCACCAGTGTTGCAGTGACTTGATTTCCCAGCAGACCTACCTGGGGCAAAGTCTGTCTTTCCGTAATAGCGTATGATTCCCTGCTTCACACCAGCAACCAGCACCCGGTCTCCAAGTTCCACTTTCACCCCATCTGGGTCCAGACTGGCCACGGACATAGACTTCTTCCTCAGAGCTGATGGAGGAAATCAAATGTTAGTTAACAAGTTATTTTTAAGCAATAAGGCACGAGGGGTGTGGTATATGGCCAATATTTCATGGCTAAGGGCTGTTCTTATACACGACACAGCGCGGAGTGCCTGGATACAGCCCCTAACCGTGGTATATTGGCCATATACCACCAACCCCCGAGGTGCCTTATTGCTATTATAAACTGGTTACCAACGTAATTAGAGCCGTAAAAACAAATATTTTGTCATACCCGTGGTATATGGCTGTCAGCCAATCAGCATTCAGGGCTCGAACCAGTTTATAATGTGTTATAAAGTCTATGAGTCATGTGTTATTTATGTGTTATAAAGACTGTGATTCAACAGATGGCTTGTTGTGCTCCTATGAGAATGAATGTCATGGCCCTTGATGGGGAAACTCTTTTGTGGAAGCCGCATTTCAGTTGTACAACTGACTAGGTGTCCCCTTTCACTTTCCTGTACCTTTCTCTCTCTCCATTATTTCCTTCTTTTCTTTCTTGTTCTTTCCTGTGACACGGGAGAAGTCCATGCGGGGCGTCTTGGGTGTGGAGGTGACCGAGGAGGGGGCCAGCTCAACAGCTTTGGCGATTTTCGACACTGGAGCAAAGATACCTTCAGGACAATAGAAGTGATTAGAGAAAACCCTGAAAAAAACCTGCATTGCATAAAACCTGCATAAAACTGACAAAGAAAGTTATGAAATCAAGTCTTCTCTTTGCTCTTTTCTCACGGGGAATCTTAGCGCATTTCAATAGATTTAAGAAAGAATTCCCAAAATGTGAGTGAAATAACAGGTGGTTACCCAATTTGGGGGGGCAGATGAAGTAACGCACCCCCCCCACACTTCCGTCGTTCTTGCCCTCTGGCTCGTCCAGCTCCACCCCTACCCATTGGCCACTGGCGAACTCCGTGGTCCCACAGAAGCGCAGGGTGCCCGTCTGTGGAGGAGAGACATTTATATTGGATTTTGACTATCAAATTGAATGAACCTTATTGATCCCCACAGGGGCTCATCGAACAAAACAAGCTATTTGTATTATTGAAGGTGATACCAGGCAGGATTAAATGGTGAACAACACTTCTCCACAGCACTGAGGTAGGACTAGTCTCAGAGACATCTCTAGACCAGGGCAGCATGCTTATCTGCTACTTTTCTGTCATTCTTTACTACTGAGATACTAGGGCCCAGGCCTGGCCAACCCTGTTCCTGGAGAGCTACCAATCTGAAGGTTTTTGCTCCAACTCTGATCTAGCGCACCTGATTCTAATAATTAGCTGGTTGATCATCTGAGTCAGGTTAGTTACTACTAGTGTTGGAGCGAAAACCTTCAGGAGGGTAGCTCTCCAGGAACAGGGTTGGCCAGCTCTGTGTCTAGGCTATGGTTAGTAGTCTACCCATCTCAACACAATAACATGTTTTAAGTGATTATACTGTGGTCAGTAGGACATACACTATATATACAAAGGTATGTGGACACCATTTCATTTGAGTGGATTCCAGTTGCTGACATACAGTAGGCCACACATAGGTTTTCAATGCATTTGAAGTGCAGTTAGTGATGCATGGTAAATACCAAATGAATGCACCGAGGGAGACTACGTCGTTTAGTGCAGTCAGTAATGCGGTCAGTCATTGAAATACACCTGAAAACACGATTAAATGTGCTCAGTTATGCAAGAAGACACAGGTCGAGGGCTACCCACCTGCTTCAGGTGATGCAGAGCTGAGATGTCAATTTCATCACTGCTCGATTTTTTGGGGAGCTATATGTGTTAACACAAGTGGGAATAAATGTTTGCTAGAATTCACGTTCTCTTCTCACACAGTACAACAAGCAGCAGGGCTCCACCATATAGGATGAATGATACCTCATACTGGCCACTATAAAAAAATATATAAAGATAATTGAAAGCCATTTCAATGGTCTTATGCACATAAACGCGCTCACAAAATTCAGCAGTTTATTTTAATTCACTTTTTTCAGTCTTTGAGGCTCCCATTTCTCACCCTTTGCCTCCCAATCCTGACAAACCGCACACACACACACACACACACACACCTTCATGTCGTCCAGCACCACACGGTCGCCCAGTTTCAGGCCGATGGAGGTGAGCATGAGGTTGCCAGGGATGTTGTCGTAGTTGAGCAGGGTGGCGCGGGGCAGGTTGCAGCTGAGTGGCACAGAGTCCAGCAGCAGCTGCTTCAGCTCCTTTGCCACCATGGCCGCCTCTGCTTTGTCCAGAGTCATGTCCATGGGGTCAGGGACCACCTCGGCCGGCCCCTGGCCCTTATCATTCTGTCAGAGACAGAGAAGACAGAGAAGGAGGGAGGGGAGGGAGAGAAAAAGGGACATCAGAAATAAATTGGCATATTTGTGTCGAAGTCATCCCCACATAAAACAGAAACAGAATCTGTTTTATCTGAAACAGTGTTTTTAAAGAGCGACTGCCCCTAAAAAGCAACATCTCATTTTGAAAATGGTCTATGTGGCATTGATATGAGCCATAAACATTTATTATACTGTTAAAATTGACTACAAAGTCTAAATAGGATAGTTTTGGTCATAAAGTCAGTCTGAGATTTGCGAAATGATAGAAATAAAGTGTATTTCATGGAATAAAAGGGTACTGTAACAGTTTAGCTTTGGCTGGGTTTATTTTAAGCCTGCCCACATGCCTACAGCTGACAGCACCCAAGTAATCATCAATTTGGTGCACAGCTGCATGAGACCTGATCATAATGTCCATGGTCAATTTGGTTTGACATTCGATAGCCCTATGGGGCTAGTTAGGGACATCAGTAAATTACACAATGTACACGGGACAATATTTTTAAATGCCAATAGCTCCAAATTTCAATGATCTAACAACCTCAAACCAACTATAAATTGTAGAAATTCAAATACAAATATTGAAATAATTTAATGAGACAACTAAAAGGTGGGCAACATAAAAAATACAGCGCCATTTACATTGTGTAAATTATTTATGGTCCCTAACAAGCCCCAGAGTTATCAAATGTCAAACCAACTTGCCACGGTCGCACACCAGCTGACTAAAGCTAATTGGTGAAAGAAGTTGGCTAAAAAAAGCAAAAGCTTTCCTAAGCGACTTCAAGGCCTGTTAGACTGTTTCACGTTATCTAGAAGGGTGAGTGACTGTAACCGTGTACTGTTTTGAGAGAGTGAATGTACAAACCAAAGACTGCTTGCCACGTGCAGACACACAAAAAATAGTTATTTCTTATGAAGTTGCTTCTTAATGACCAAGCTGAAAAACGAGGCCAAATCAGGAGGTTCAGCTCCCTTTTAAGTTACCAAGAAATCATATCAAAGAGACATGAAACCTCAGATGCACACCCATTCTATTAGGTCCACCTATATACTGTGGTACCGGGTCAGGCCCCCTTTTGCCTTCAGAACAGCCTGAATTCTTCGGAAAATTCCACAAGGGGTCGGAAAAGTTCCACAGGGATGTTGGTTCATGCTGACGCGATGGCATCACGCAGTTTCATGAAGATTAGACAGCGGTACATTCATGCTGCGAACAGCCCGTTCCATCTCAACCCAAAGATATTCTATTGGGTTGAGGTCTGGGGACTGACCAGGACACTCAAAAATAACTGAACTCGCTGTCATGTTCCAGGCGATGTCCACTCCTCAATTGTCCAGTGTTGGTGATCCCGTGCGCACTGGAGCAGCTTCTTCTTGTTTTTAGCTGATAGGAGTGGAATCCGGTGGGGTCGTCTGCTGCGATAGCCAATCCATGACAAGGATCGACGAGTTGTGTATTCCGGGATGCTATTCTGCACACCACGGTTGTACTGTGGTGTTATTTATGTGTTTGCTGCCCGCCTGTTAACACCTTTTCTTCTAAGAGTATATCTAGAAAATTAAAGGGTTCCAGGTAGAACCCTTTCTATAGAGGGTTCTACATGGAACCCAAAAGGGTTCTACCTGGAACCAAAAAGGGTTCTCCTATGGGGACAGCCGAAGAACACTTTTGGAACCCTTTTCTCTAAGCGTGTAGCTTACACGATTCTTGCTGCTCTCCTTCGACATCTCTCATCAACAAGCTGTTTTCGCCCACAGGACAGCTGCTGATTGGATGGTTTTTGATTGTCACACCATTCTTGGCAAACCCTAGACACTGTTGTGCGCGAAAAGCCCAGGAGGGCAGCCGTTTCGAAGATACAGGATCCGGCGCGCCTGACACCGACAATCATACCACACTCGAAGTCGTTTAGGTCACTTGTTTTGCCCATTCTAATGTTCAATCCAACAGTTACTGAATGCCTCGATGCCTGTCTGCCTGCTTTATATAGCAGGCCATAAGACTCACTGTCTGTAGGAGCGATCAAGCACCTAATAAACTGTCCAGTGAGTGTATATGCCATATTCAATTTCAGCATTTCTGTTTGTAGTTAGTTACCATGAGAAAGAGACGTACAAAAGAGAGGTCTAGTCAATAGTGCTCTTACCCGGACAGTGGGGTTGGCTCCATGCTCTAGCAGACACTGGACTGATCCCAGACACAGGTTGGAGGCAGCGATGTGCAGGGCTGTGCCATGGTGGAAGTCACTACAGGTGGAATTCAGCACTACAGAGACAGTACAACCAGGTTCAGATCAAATCAATCTGAATTGTAAAGCCAACGTCACCTATTGTCTTAGTTTTATTCTAAAAGCGTAAGCCAATTCCTTCTCCTAGGGGTCCCTGAAAGCATTGCCAATTTAATCTCTTAGGAGTCTCGTGTTGTGCTTGAGACCCATGGTCCTTAGGCAGGAAAATAACAATTGAGACAAAACGGCCACAATCAATGGTCAGGTGTGGTGGAGCGATGATAAATCAATGTAGGAGTTAATGAAATGGCCTTGGGTCAATGTTGGTAGGGGCTGGATGCAGTGTTCGTTCTGATTGGAAGTCCAGGGAGAGGAGGGAGGAGAAATACAGGAACATACAGGACATACACCAGGAGCATGCTAGAACTGACAAGGTCCAAGCAGGAGCTTTGGAGTGCGAGTGTGTGTGTATACAGTGAGTGAGTGTGCGGACAGGGTGAGGGAAGTCGTCTGGGGAGTGTTTGGAGAGGTTTATTAGTGTCCAACAGCTCCCGAGGACTGACTATGTTGTTAGTCGGCTAGGTAGGCTACATGGGTTGTGTTGACGCTACTCACCTCGGGGTTTGGAGGCCTTGAGGAGAATGCGAATCAGCTCTGGCACGTCGAAGTAGGCTGCGTAGTGCAGGGCGTTCATGTTGGTCCAGCGGCTGCGGAGACTCACGTCTGCCCCCATGGAAATTAGCTGATTGGACAGCCTGAGAGCAGCGGCAGGGTCACCTGGACGGGGTCACAAAGATGGACAAAATTTTTAGGAATCTACAGTAAAACTGCACTGAATCTTAAACTAAAAACACTTTATTTTATGAAAGCTTTATTAAGGATTCAGACATTTGAAATGAACAATCAGTTGAGAGTTTGTTTGAGAGTCTCACCGACTCCATGGGCCCCGGCTTTGCAACTGTAGTGGAGCAAGGTCATGTCTGTCAGTCCGTCACGGTCGTTGACATGGCAACCACGCTTCAAGATCTGAGAGGAGACAAGGACTGTTCAGTGAAGAGAGAGAGAGCGAGAGGCTAGGGGAAAGGCAGAGAGAGAAGTACTATCAGATGCCTTTAAAACACTATGAAACACTAAGGCCAGTCATCACTCACACATACAGACCACACCACCCCAGGGCAATAGCCTCTCATCTCTCTGAGTGATGCTCCCTGTGCTTAGCGTAGCCACATTAGCAGGATGAGCCATTCACACCCAAATAGCACAGACGACACGTGTTCGTGAACTCTAATGATGGGTAAGGTGAGGATAGCTTCCTGTTGTGTCATGAATTAAGCGCCACGTTCATTTCCACTGTATTGCAACTTCATCAGAGGCTGTCCTTGCGGAGTAGCATCCATCTACATGAGGAACCGGCAGCCATTTTGGATAGGTAAAACATTTGAGGGAGACAAATATTGAAATGATGGCAGTCGTTACTGGAAGTGACATTCATTAACTATGCTGTTTCAGCTGAATATCTAAGCTTGTACTCGGTACATTGGAAACAGTACTAATGGGAGATAACAGCAAACTATTCATGGCACCCTTTACAACGTGGAATAACCTCCATCAATGTCTCGCTGAGTGTCAGATGTGCTATGTAAAGCCATATTCCCAACGGTGAAGATTTGAAGATGCAGTGAAGCTCCAGTTAATTAGCTCTCTCTCTCGTGCCAGCAGACAGCAGTGACGGGTGTCGAGTGACAGGTGAAAAAGGACCCATCCTGATTCCTGAACTGGACTAGCAACTATCTTGGGACAGTTCAATATCCACCCGAGTCAATCAAGAGAGACGAAATGAGCACACTCTCCTCAAGCCCTGAGACTATGCCTTTTCATACAGAGGCATGTAGTCCAACTGAATGAACAAGATATTATCAGACAAGTCCTCTCCTGAGGCTTAATGAGGACACCACCATGCACACTTTCATGATTCAACATGGATTCTATAAGATGGATCCCTGTAGCTACAATGCTAACACGAGGCTAACATTGTCGAAAAGGAATTCGGGGCTATCCAAGTAGCTTGTTAAGAAGCGGTGGCCAATCTGTATGTGCCAAAGCCATACACTCCTGATTCGACTTCATTTAGGACTTTGTTAGGTTGAATCAGGTGCGTTCCTGATTTGATTGGAGCAAAAGCCTACATCCACATAAGCCTTTTGCAGATAAGTCAATGCATCTTTGTTAATGAAAATACTCTCAAATACTGTCAAAAAGACATTGACTATTTGCCAGAGGGCTGAGGTTGTTTACTGAGAGTGCAGCAGAGTTGTTCTTTGCCCATATCTGACAGCCTGGTCTGATTTAGAGTCTGTCTTAGTGCAGAGCCTGTTTGGGTAATGGAAAGACCCTATTATCTCAGCCATCAATCACAGCCATCATGGAGTCCCAGGGGACACCCAGGAACTGAGGCTGACTTTACGACCAATCCTAACACTAAATCTGCAAGGCTAAGAGGAAACCGAGTTAACTAAGAGTGTGTATTTGCTTGGTGTGTGTACATGTGTTTTTATGGGGCATATCTTCCCTCTCTCCAAGACAGTAGGGCGGGATTAGGAAATGAGTCTGAAACTTGAAGTATGCATACTTTATGTTGATTCACATCCCACCCTCATCACTCTTCCCCCTCAGGGTTATGAGAGTTCCTACTCCTATGGTCACATTAACACTACTCACACTGCAGTAATGGTTGGTCCTGAGCTAAAGCTGTGCACTTTCATCTGAGCAACAGATGAACAGAAGCCAAAGCCACCAAGCCTCCCAACAATACAGATCCCAAAATAAAACAACCCATTAAGGCACAAGACAAACACAAGATGAGTATTTCCCAATCCCATGCCCATACACATACACTTGCTTATTCAACAGCACATACTGTGTATGGGCATGGGACTGGGAAGTACTCATCTTAGGCTTGCCTTGTGCCTTAATGGGTTCTCTTTGTGGAGCCTTACCAACGTTGAGGCTCTACTAGTGGGTTTTGTCAAAAAACACTCACTTACTAGGTTAGTGTGATAACGAGTCTGTAATCTTCTAGTAGGACCTTGGCCAACAATAACAGTGTACCGCTGCTGACCGGCTCAGAGCCGCAGGATTTCACCACAAAGAGCGGTCGAACAACACAATTACTAGGCCTGCATCGACTGCATTCCTCCAGGGATCAAGGAACTTGATGCGTCTGTCCTGTTGGCAGCTCTGAAGAGCACGAGAGCAGAGCAGCAAGCTGAGACACAGACCAATGGACTTCTCTCCTTACTGCAAATGCAGCATGTGGTGATGGTGACCAACTCTAGAAGGTTGCATGCAGCTGAAAGGTCACTGCTCTTTAGATAGTAAGGGATTTAATACATTGATATTGTTCATGAGATTTCAATGAATTTGAGCTAAAAGGTGTGCATTGTTGTGTGTTACAGTATGTTGATGAGCGTTTCCATGTTCTCTTCAACTACTGACTGCATGGTGAATTTTGTTTCCTGTGTATATTGTATTTTGGTTGGAGACCTGTATCTTTGCTGCACTATGCAGTAATATACTCAATCGGTCTGTTATGTACAGTAGAAATAAAGAAAACAATTATATAGGTCCAAGCACAGAGCCTTGTGAAACGCCAAATTCAACTTTGTAGGCCAGGGATGGGCATCTGGCGTCCCGCCTCTTTTGTAGGCTCGCGGAAAAATGTCCATAAAAGGAACTCAGTCGGGATCTCAACTTATTGTTGAGAGTTACAATATTAGAATACACAAGGTGCAAATTTGGTTGTGCATCAGCAATTTTTCTCCTGCTATGTCAGTTGGACAGTCTCTCAACTAGCCCATGTCAGCTAACATTTTTTAGATCAGTAAATTAGTCTAACCAGCTATCTAAACTTGTATTAATCATAGCCGAATTACCAACTGGGTGGCCCCCATTGATTTTGTTAGTCACTCTCATTCAAATATCACATTAAAAACTGCAAACATTTCTCTCCACCCTATGGCACAATGTTTAGAATTGCATTAAATGAGTTATACAATTGCTAAATCTTCTCTCCGCCCCATGGCAAATCCTGTAGAATAGCAGCAAACTTGCTTTATAACTAATATTTTTTATATGCCCCATGGTAAACAAGGGCACTGCGTTCATCCACCTCTGGCCTGCTCGCCTCCCTACCACTGAGGAAGTACAGTTCCCGCTCAGCCCAGTCAAAACTGGTCGCTGCTCTGGCCCCCCCAATGGTGGAACAAACTCCCTCACGACGCCAGGACAGCGGAGTCAATCACCACCTTCCGGAGACACCTGAAACCCCACCTCTTTAAGGAATACCTAGGATAGGATAAAGTAATCCTTCTCACCCCCCCCCCTTAAAAGATTTAGATGCACTATTGTAAAGTGGCTGTTCCACTGGATGTCATAAGGTGAATGCACCAATTTGTAAGTCGCTCTGGATAAGAGCGTCTGCTAAATTACTTAAATGTAATGTAAATGTAGAATTGGAGGAAATGTACTTTAAAATGTCAATTGTTCCTTTCCGCTGTCAAGAGCAGCAAAATGTTTTGCTCGCAAGTTAGGGCCTCCCCCCCAACAAATGGCTAGGGCCGGCTCGGACGGCATGTGTGGGTATGAATGTGGTGCAGATCCATGAGCCACTGAGTTAAGATTTTTGTTGTGGCCTCCAGTGTTGTGTCTGAGCTGTATTCAGGCCTGTAGTCTGCTGAAAATCAGACCGGCAGTAACTCACCTCGTTTCCGATGAGGTCGATCTTGTGCTGGACCTGTGGGACCCACTGACGGATGATGGCAAACAGCTCTGGGATGGTGGTGCGCGGATCCAGCAGGATCTCCAGACACGCAGGATCATTTGGGTCAAAGAATGTGAAGGCTGGAAGGGTAGGGAATGCCAACAAGATAATTATCCTCCTCATCAAATCAGTATTACATGTGCCTCTCTTGCTATTTTTTTGTTCTTTGTCAGACAGCATATTGACTCATTCTGAATGTGTGATATTAAATATCATATTTTTTTTATTATTACAAAATATACATATATTTTGGGTTGTATTTTACAGGCCTGTTAGTGCACTCTATTTAATTACTTATGGAGTTCTCTGTGGGACGTCCAATATTTCTGTCCTGTTTAAAAGCACCGTTTCTAAAAGCAGGATGTGGTAGATTGAAGCCCTACCGAAGTGGGAACACAATTGATCTTACTTTGTTTTTATAATACACCATCATAATAAATGCACTGAAGCTTGTGGGCAAACTGAAATAAAAAGCTTCACATCATTTTAGCCTGCAGAAACCACTTACATTCATTGGCATAAAGTGTCCAGCAATACCATACTGTTAGCATATAACAGCCCCAAAGTCAAAATCCATCTGCTAAAAGGATCAATAACATGCCATAAAAGGCCTTGTTCACTTATTTATAGATCATATACATTTTATTACATATTTTCATTATGATTCTATGAATCTGCAGAGGTTGTTTTGACCAGGCAGTGGTCTGTGCTTGGTGAAAGGCTCTTTGTGGACCGAGGCTACAGCAGCACATGGCCCAGAGCCCAAAATCCACTGTTACATATAAAGGAGTGTTGAGTAGGGAGCATTATAACAAAGGGACTTGGCCTGTATTCACGAAACGTCCCAACGTGCTGATTTGGGGTCAGGTCACTCCCGTCTATATAATCTTATTCATTATGACCTAAAAAGCAAACTGATCCTAGATCAGCACTCCTACTATGAGACGGGCCCTGGAGCCTGAGGCCTAGGACCCACCATAGTCTTTGGGGAGGGGGGCCTGGGCAGATGGGTGGACCATGGGCCTCTTCCGGGGCTCATGAACTGGGCTCTGGTACTCAGAGGCAGGCTGGGCCTCCTCCTCCACCTCGGCAGTCTGCTCTTTAGTCATTCTGCTAGACGTCGGCGGGCCTGGAAAACAAGATGGATGACAAACATTCCTTGAGTGGCACTACAGAACAAACAGCTCCATCGCAGGTTTCTCTGAACAGTTCTCATGCGTCTATGACTCAGCCAAGAGTCACATGAAGTAGTAGCTTACAATAGTCTTGTTCCCATGGCAGCCTAGTCTATACCCTCAGAGCAGACAGGCTCTATGTTTGGATCTAGGGCCTGTGAGAGACGGTCACTAGTGACTCACTGATAACTGCACTTACTGACAAGAGATGAGGAGACTCAGAGAGCAGACAGGCTAACAGGCAGTCTAATTGATTGTACCATGTCAGTGCATGCTAATACTAAGTCTTTAATGTCCATCATTGTCCTGGACATAGCTAAAGGGCTGAGCTATATTTTCCAAATAGTATATGCAGCAGCAGATTTTGCACATCCGTTCTGACTATGGGAAATCAGGGATGCATGTACCGTACAGTATGTGTTGGACATTGCAGCACTCATTTCTGAGGGGCTGCTGAACAAACAGTAAAACATCTATGCAAAAGCCTTATAGTATCAGGATGTCGATGCTAATGCAATTTATATACAACACAATGGACCCTTTAGCCCATTACGTTGACTGGATTTCCACCGTGAAATAAATGTTCAATCTAGGGTCAGAGAATAAGCTATATGTATTTATTATAAACACCCCTTAAGAACAGAAGCACTAACACAACTGAGAAACGGTTTATCTCAACATTGAAATGGGAACAGTCTATGATAGCGTCAATTATTCACTGGGTCTTTTTTGTCACGTCCAAGGGCTGCTTCCTCCAAAGTCTGACTGCACGGTGAGCACGCATTTACATTACATTACATTACATTTAAGTCATTTAGCAGACACTCTTATCCAGAGCGACTTACAAATTGGTGCATTCACCTTATGACATCCAGTGGGACAGTCACTTAACAATAGTGCATCTAAAACTTAGGGGGGGTGGGGTGAGAGGGATTACTTAACCTATCCTAGGTATTCCTTAAAGAGGTGGGGTTTCAGGTGTCTCCGGAAGGTGGTGATTGACTCCGCTGTCCTGGCGTCGTGAGGGAGTTTGTTCCACCATTGGGGGGCCAGGGCAGCGAACAGTTTTGACTGGGCTGAGCGGGAGCTGTACTTCCTCAGTGGTAGGGAGGCGAGCAGGCCAGAGGTGGATGAACGCAGTGCCCTTGTTTGGGTGTAGGGCCTGATCAGAGCCTGGAGGTACTGAGGTGCCGTTCCCCTCACAGCTCCGTAGGCAAGCACCATGGTCTTGTAGCGGATGCGAGCTTCAACTGGAAGCCAGTGGAGAGAACGAAGGAGCGGGGTGACGTGAGAGAACTTGGGAAGGTTGAACACCAGACGGGCTGCGGCGTTCTGGATGAGTTGAAGGGGTTTAATGGCACAGGCAGGGAGCCCAGCCAACAGCGAGTTGCAGTAATCCAGACGGGAGATGACAAGTGCCTGGATTAGGACCTGCGCCGCTTCCTGTGTGAGGCAGGGTCGTACTCTGCGGATGTTGTAGAGCATGAACCTACAGGAACGGGCCACCGCCTTGATGTTAGTTGAGAACGACAGGGTGTTGTCCAGGATCACGCCAAGGTTCTTGGCGCTCTGGGAGGAGGACACAATGGAGTTGTCAACCGTGATGGCGAGATCATGGAACGGGCAGTCCTTCCCCGGGAGGAAGAGCAGCTCCGTCTTGCCGAGGTTCAGCTTGAGGTGGTGATCCGTCATCCACACTGATATGTCTGCCAGACATGCAGAGATGTGATTCGCCACCTGGTCATCAGAAGGGGGAAAGGAGAAGATTAATTGTGTGTCGTCTGCATAGCAATGATAAGAGAGACCATGTGAGGTTATGACAGAGCCAAGTGACTTGGTGTATAGCGAGAATAGGAGAGGGCCAAGAACAGAGCCCTGGGGGACACCAGTGGTGAGAGCGCGTGGTGAGGAGACAGATTCTCGCCACGCCACCTGGTAGGAGCGACCTGTCAGGTAGGACGCAATCCAAGCGTGGGCCGCGCCGGAGATGCCCAACTCGGAGAGGGTGGAGAGGAGGATCTGATGGTTCACAGTATCGAAGGCAGCCGATAGATCTAGAAGGATGAGAGCAGAGGAGAGAGAGTTAGCTTTAGCAGTGCGGAGCGCCTCCGTGATACAGAGGAGAGCAGTCTCAGTTGAATGACTAGTCTTGAGACCTGACTGATTTGGATCAAGAAGGTCATTCAGAGAGAGATAGCGGGAGAGCTGGCCAAGGACGGCACGTTCAAGAGTTTTGGAGAGAAAAGAAAGAAGGGATACTGGTCTGTAATTGTTGACATCGGAGGGATCGAGTGTAGGTTTTTTCAGAAGGGGTGCAACTCTCGCTCTCTTGAAGACGGAAGGGACGTAGCCAACGGTCAGGGATGAGTTGATGAGCGAGGTGAGGTAAGGGAGAAGGTCTCCGGAAATGGTCTGGAGAAGAGAGGAGGGGATAGGGTCAAGCGGGCAGGTTGTTGGGCGGCCGGCCGTCACAAGACGCGAGATTTCATCTGGAGAGAGAGGGGAGAAAGAGGTCAGAGCACAGGGTAGGGCAGTGTGAGCAGAACCAGCGGTGTCGTTTGACTTAGCAAACGAGGATCGGATGTCGTCGACCTTCTTTTCAAAATGGTTGACGAAGTCATCTGCAGAGAGGGAGGAGGGGGGGGGGGGGCGGAGGATTCAGGAGGGAGGAGAAGGTGGCAAAGAGCTTCCTAGGGTTAGAGGCAGATGCTTGGAATTTAGCGTGGTAGAAAGTGGCTTTAGCAGCAGAGACAGAGGAGGACAATGTAGAGAGGAGGGAGTGAAAGGATGCCAGGTCCGCAGGGAGGCGAGTTTTCCTCCATTTCCGCTCGGCTGCCCGGAGCCCTGTTCTGTGAGCTCGCAATGAGTCATCGAGCCACGGAGCGGGAGGGGAGGACCGAGCCGGCCTGGAGGATAGGGGACATAGAGAGTCAAGGGATGCAGAGAGGGAGGAGAGGAGGGTTGAGGAGGCAGAATCAGGAGATAGGTGGGAGAAGGTTTGAGCGGAGGGAAGAGATGATAGGATGGAAGAGGAGAGAGTAGCGGGGAGAGAGAGCGAAGGTTGGGACGGCGCGATACCATCCGAGTAGGGGCAGTGTGGGAGGTGTTGGATGAGAGCGAGAGGGAAAAGGATACAAGGCAGTGGTCGGAGACTTGGAGGGGAGTTGCAATGAGGTTAGTGGAAGAACAGCATCTAGTAAAGATGAGGTCGAGCGTATTGCCTGCCTTGTGAGTAGGGGGGAAGGTGAGAGGGTGAGGTCAAAAGAGGAGAGGAGTGGAAAGAAGGAGGCAGAGAGGAAAGAGTCAAAGGTAGACGTGGGGAGGTTAAAGTCGCCCAGAACTGTGAGAGGTGAGCCGTCCTCAGGAAAGGAGCTTATCAAGGCATCAAGCTCATTGATGAACTCTCCGAGGGAACCTGGAGGGCGATAAATGATAAGGATGTTAAGCTTGAAAGGGCTAGTAACTGTGACAGCATGGAATTCAAAGGAGGAGATAGACAGATGGGTAAGGGGAGAAAGAGAGAATGACCACTTGGGAGAGATGAGGATCCCGGTGCCACCACCCCGCTGACCAGACGCTCTCGGGGTGTGCGAGAACACGTGGGCGGACGAAGAGAGAGCAGTAGGAGTAGCAGTGTTGTCTGTGGTGATCCATGTTTCCGTCAGTGCCAAGAAGTCGAGGGACTGGAGGGAGGCATAGGCTGAGATGAACTCTGCCTTGTTGACCGCAGATTGGCAGTTCCAGAGGCTACCGGAGACCTGGAACTCCACGTGGGTCGTGCGCGCTGGGACCACCAGAGTAGGGTGGCCGCGGCCACGCGGTGAGGAGCGTTTGTATGGTCTGTGCAGAGAGGAGAGAACAGGGATAAACAGACACATAGTTGACAGGCTACAGAAGAGGCTACGCTAATGCAAAGGAGATTGGAATGACAAGTGGACTACACGTCTCGAATGTTCAGAAAGTTAAGCTACGTAGCAAGAATCTTATTGACTAAAATGATTAAAATGATACAGTACTGCTGAAGTAGGCTAGCTGGCAGTGGGTGCGTTGTTGACACTACACTAATCAAGTCGTTCCGTTGAGTGTAATAGTTTCTGCAGTGTTGCTATTCGGGGGCTAGCAGGCTAGCTAGCAGTGTTGTTTACGTTACGTTGCGTTAAAAGAACGACAATAGATGGCTAGCGAACCTAGAAAATCGCTCTAGACTACACAATTATCTTTGATACAAAGACGGCTATGTAGCTAGCTATGTAGCTAGCTACGATCAAACAAATCAAACCGTTGTACTGTAATGAAATGAAGTGAAAATGTGATACAACCTGTGAATGCGACCGGGTAGTTGAGTTCTATACAGAAGACGTTGGCTAGCGTTGGCTAGCGTTGGCTAGCTAGCAGAGTCACCTACGTTAAGGACGACAAATAGCTGGCTAGCTAACCTCGGTAAATTAAGATAATCACTCTAAGACTACACACTCTAAACCTAAACAACACAATTATCTTGGATACGATGATACGATGATACGAAGACAGCAAAGACAGCTATGTAGCTAGCTAACACTAAACTAATCAAGTCGTTCAGTTGAGTGTAATAGTTTCTCCAGTGCAGCTAATCAGTGGACGTTAGCTAGCTGGCTAGTGAAGACTACGTTAGGACGGCGAAATACGATAATTACGCAATTATCTTTGATACAAAGACGGCTATGTAGCTAGCTGAGAAGAAATTGCTAAGATAAGACAAATCAAACCGTTGTGATATAATGAAATATAATGAAAAAGTTATACTACCCGTTGGAGCGACGTGCAGATGCGACCACTCGCTCCAACCGGAACAGATCCATCCGGCCTGAACATGATTATGCTGCCAAGTAATCTAATACACAGACTATATTGTCCATCCATGCCTCTGCTAATCCTTTAGGATTTTGAAAGAAGTCCAGAGAGAGAGAAGAAAGAGAGACAGAGAGAGAGCTCATCACATAATCAGTAAAAGCCTTATCCTATTGCGCAGCTGTGCTATTGTATCAGTCTACCAACTCAAGCATTATCGGGTCAAACAGTGAGGCAAAACAGAGGCCATACAGTGGTCTGTGCTGTATTCATTACGCTTACAGGCTGACCACACACATTGCAAAATAAAGGTAGAAATCTATGTTATTCAATTACTGCACCCACACTGCTCGTGCGCGCCAACGAGCGTCTGCGTTGCCAAGGGCTAAAATAGAAATCAGTTCTATTTCTGACGCAGATCGCGCAACAAGTCCTGCCTCTCCCATCTCCTCATTGGTTTATATAAGCAGATATACACGTGCCATCTCCTCATTGGTTATACCCATGTGGGTGACTGAAAGACAAACGAGTTCAGTGGCGGTAATACACCTAATTTATGAAAGTTGCCAATCGCAATATAAAATCAAGAGAAGAAAAAGCCTGGAAGGAAGAGAGATGACTAGAAATGATTCGGTTGACCGTTTTATGTGTGGATTAATTGGCGGAGTAGAGGACCTTGTGCATTTCAGGTAAAATAACAACTCAATGTTTATATCCCAGGACAAATTAGCTAGCAACAGCAAGCCAGCTAAATAGGACAAATTAGCTAGCAAGTGCAAGCTAACTAGCCATAAAGAGTTTTCTTTGATATTTTAACCTGCGTGTCATGATTGCTTTTGGTGTGGGGGGACAAAATACATTTCTGCACGATGGCACACGTGCACAGCCGGTTTGGGTTCCGTGTTAGGGTAACTGCATTAACAGAGACCGATTCTGCTGTGATACAGACTCAAAGCTAAATGAACAAACCCCACTCAGGCAGATACCTGATACTCTACGAATCGCCTGTTTCCTTCAGTTGCATCATATTGAGGGGGTTCCTAGTCGTGTTTGGATATGGAAACATAACATGGATACATAGTCAAGAGATATCATAGCCTGGATGATTTGGGAGCAAATGTCCCTGCGCAGTGAGTCACTTTACCCACGAGCTCCTACATTTGACTTTGATTTCTTCCTTTAGTTATATGCATTCTTAAGTGCTTCCCATGATCTGTACTGAATCAATAGCCACTGCAGAATGGGTGATACAACAAGTTTCCTGACACCCCAAAAGGATTATGTTGAAACAAAGTCTATCCAAGATATAGGGTCCGATGACTGGTAGATAACTATACCTGTGCTGTGCAATACCTGTCACCAATTATGAGTCCAGTAATGGCAGCCATCATCGTCTCCTCTGAGTTGCCCTGCTCCTCTTAGTTCCAAGCCCTGATCTGACAGTAGTGTGTTTTATGAATGAAGTCTCAGTCAAAGACAGCATTTTCACTGGAATAAATGTGATGTATAATTAGCAAGAGCATATTATTTGTTTGAATAAAATCGAGTACTGTATATGACTACGTCTTATGCAACAGTGCTCATATGAGTCAACAAGATGTGTAAAACCTGGAGGCAAATACATTTAGATAGCAAAATATGAGGAAAAACAGGTGCAACAAACCTTACAGATTTTTTGATCTTCTATTCAATACCTATTGTAATGGAATGAATAGCATTTTACCATTTGGCTGGGTCACACTAATGCCATCCTACTGAATTTGACAAAAACAATAGGCCAGAGCTTATATGTTTGAGTCATTGACGATAAATAAAAACAATATATTAGTGTTGCAATGAGCAATAACGCAAAATGTGCATATTGCATTGCTCTACAACGTGCATATGATAAAATGGAAAAAAACGAGAAATAACGCCCCGTTGACAAACAATGAGACATATGCTGGAGGAGGATTTTACAGATCACATGTGAAACTATTCCTTTGATCCAATAACAATGAGAAAACGCATAATATATGGGCCGATGTCTTATGTTTGCGTTTATATGATAAAATGGGCGGAAAAAAAACATCCGCCAGTGAGATTTCATGGAACAGTGTTTTCAGAGCATCCATCTTTCTAGGCTCGGTATCAAGGCAAACACACATGCTGTGAAAAACACAGGAAGCAAATACATTTTATCAAACAAAATATAATAATTAGAATCTTATATGCATGAATGATATTCATCTTACCTCAAAACAATCCTTTTTGATTATCTCAAGCTTTTCCTCGCGGTTCAGCTAAATGCGAACAGCAATGGTGCTGAGGATGCTGCTATAATGCTGCGAAGGTCTTTCTCTGTGACTGCGTCACGGGCGTGAACACGCATGGACCACAACCATACACAACGTAGGCTACGAGCACAATTGTGAGTGTCCTTCCTTGGCACAGGAATTCGCCTAGTTACCACAGCCACAAAATTAGCTATAATTAAAAAATTCACGAGGTAAAAAATGGCTTTTTAAAATCTTAATTTAAGATTAGGGTTCGGTATAAGTGTGGTTAGGGTTACATTTAAAATCGCATTTTAAGAAAATAAAGGCCAGAGTTTGTATGTATAGCCCCTTTAGAAAATATAAATGGACTGTTAGAAAATGTATATATATATATATATATATATATATATATATATATATATATTCTTAACATTTTCTAACAGTCCATTCATATTTTCTAACGGGGCTATACATTTGGGTGAGGTTTCTTTCTCGCCTGAGTAGCCTCGTTTCACTGCCAAAAATAAAATGAAACCATCTAGTATTCAGCGAAATAACAACACCATGTCAAATAATTAACATCCAATCACATTAACCGTTACTCTCTTGCGGGGAATTCCACTAATGGTCCATATGTAGCCAAACGTAGCTGCTGCTCATTCCGTTTGAGCGACAATTGATAAGTGGTTAAAAAAGTAAGAGACACATGCCAGCTCTACTGGTAGTACTGCTACTACCAGCAGTACTGCTACTACCAGCAGTACTACACCTGCACCTGTCCACGACACAAGTTGTTCTGCTTCCACGAGCACATCCAATGCTAGCATCAGTAATTCTACATTGTTAGCCCAGCTAGCATGGACACTGACAGTTGTAAATCTGATGCAGCCAAAGAGCTAACAGACACGGATGTTGGACCATCGAAGAGGTGCAAATATGAGAACTACATTGTTTTGGGGTTCACTTATATTGGGAGTAGTGCCTTTCCTCAGCCGCAGTGTGTTATATGTGCAAAAGTACTGTCTCACAACTCGATTAAACTTTCACTCTTGCGCAGACATTTAAAAACAAAACATGCCAATTTGAAAAATAAACCATGGGAGCTTTTTGAGTGAGAATTAAGATGACTTTTGAGTAGTAATACATGTATAAAAGCAACAGATACCATTACTACGAAGGGGCTAGAAGCCTCTTATATGGTGAGCTACCGAGGGTATATGTCTGTTACGTTTATGGGGGGGTCAATTAAGGAAGACATTCTCTTCTGCAAACCACTGGAAACCAGGACATTTACATTACATTTAAGTCATTTAGCAGACGCTCTTATCCAGAGCGACTTACAAATTGGTGCATTCACCTTATGACATCCAGTGGAACAGCCACTTTACAATAGTGCATCTAAATCTTTTAAGGGGGGGAGGGAGGGGGGGGTGAGAAGGATTACTTTATCCTATCCTAGGTATTCCTTAAAGAGGTGGGGTTTCAGGTGTCTCCGGAAGGTGGTGATTGACTCCGCTGTCCTAGAGTCGTGAGGGAGTTTGTTCCACCATTGGGGAGCCAGAGCAGCGAACAGTTTTGACTGGGCTGAGCACAGGACAACAGGAGAGGATATTTTTAAAGCACTGGACAGCTTTGTGACATCAAATGGACTTTGGTGGTCAAGATGTTTTGGTATCTGTACTGATGGTGCAAAAGTCATGACAGGGAGACATAGTGGAGTGGTAATGTGCGTGCAAACAGTTGCTCCCGACCCCACTTGGGTACACTGCAGCATCCACGAGAGGCTCTTGCTGCTAAGGGAATGCCTGACAGCTTGAATTATGTTTTGGACACTACAGTGGAAATGGTTAACTTTGTTATGGCAAGGCCCCTGAACTCTCATGTATTTTCTGCACTATGCAATGATATGGGCAGCGACCAAGTGACGCTTTTACAACATACAGAAGTGCGCTGGTTAACAAGGGCCAAAGTATTTTTTTTTTAATTGACAGACGTTAAAGTTTTCTTTACTGACTATCATTTTCGCTTATCTAACAGCATTGCATGATTTAAAAAGGTTTCTCAAATGACTGACCTATCTGGTTGATGTTTTTTCTCGCCTGAATGATCTGATTCTAGGATTACAGGGACTCCGCAACTAAACTAAGCAAAAAAAGAAATGTCCCTTTTTAAGGACCCTGTATTTCAAAGATAATTTGTTTAAAAAAATACTTCACAGATCTTCATTGATGTTTAAACACTGTTTCCCATGCTTGTTAAATTAACCATAAACAATTATTGAACATGCACCTGTGGAATGGTCGTTAAGACACTAACAGTCAAACTTAGGACATTAAAGAGGCCTTTCTACTGACTCTGAAAAACATCAAAAGAAAGATGCCCAGGGTCCCTGCTCATCTGCGTGAACGTGCCTTAGGCATGCTGCAAGGAGGCATGAGGACTGCACATGTGGCCAGGGCAATAAATTGCCATGTCCGTTCTGTGAGACGCCTAAGCGCTACAGGGAGACAGGACGGACAGCTGATCGTCCTCGCAGTGGCAGACCACGTGTAACAACACCTGCACAGGATTGGCACATCCGAACATCACACCTGCGGGACAGGTACAGGATGGCAACAACAACTGCCCGAGTTACACCAGGAACGCACAATCCCTCCATCAATGCTCAGACTGTCCGCAATAGGCTGAGAGAGGCTGGACTAAGGGCCTGTTGTAAGGCAGGTCCTCACTAGACATCACTGGCAACAGCGTCACCTATGGGCACAACCCCATCGTCGCTGGAACCAGACAGGACAAGCAAAAAGTGCTCTTCACTGCCAAGTCGCCGTTTTGTCTCACAAAGGGTTGATGGTCGGATTTGCGTTTATCGTCGAAGGAATGAGCGAGGCCTGTACTCTGGAGTAGGATCGATTTGGAGGTGGAGGGTCCATCATGGTCTGGGGCGGTGTGTCACAGCATCATTAGACTGAGCAGGCAATCTAAACGCTGTGCGTTACAGGGAAGACATCCTCTTCTCTCGTGGTACCCTTCCTGCAGGCTCATCCTGACATGACCCTCCAGCATGACGATGCCATCAGCCATACAGCTCATTCTGTGCGTGATTTCCTGCAAGACAGGGAATGTCAGTGTTCTGCCATGGCCAGCGAAGAGCCCGGATCTCAATCCCATTGAGCACGCCTGGGACCTGTTGGATCGGAGGGTGAGGGCTAGGGTCATTACCCCCATAAATGTCCGGGAACTTGCATGTGCCTTGGTGGAAGAGTGGGGTAACATCTCACAGCAAGAACTGGCAAATCTGGTGCAGTTCGCCGGAGGAGATGCACTGCAGTACTTAATGCAGCTGGTGACCACACCAGATACTGACTTACTTTGTTCAGGGACACATTATTCCATTTCTGTTAGTCACATGTCTGTGGAACAAATCAGGGGGAATGGGGAATGGGGAACCAGGTGTGCGTAATGAGACAAGACAGTCCGGGGTTGGTGGTAATGATCCAGCTCAGTCACTCCTATAAGGCCTGTGACTTAGACTTCCGGAGCTGGTGAACGGAATGAGCAGCAGTGTAAGGGGGAATCCGTGACAATGTTCTAAAGGTCCACATCAGTGGCTTGTAGGCTATGCATGGAAGATAGGAGATGCTAAATGTGTTTATGTTAATTAACGGTCAATTGCCATGAGACTGGCAGTTATTTGCTTGACAATCACCGGCTGAAAAAATGCCACAGCCTTATCCACAGAATCAGAACTCTGTTACTGGAATATTTGTGGTTGGGTCTAGCTGAAGTGCAGCTGGGTCATGCAGCATGATGTCACTTTCTGACCTTAGTTCTTTTGCTATGTCTTTGTTTTATGTTGGACAGGGCGTGAGTTGGGGTGGGTTGTCTATGTTCGTTTGTCTATGTTGTGTTTTGCGTTTGGCCTGGTATGGTTCTCAATCAGAGGCAGGTGTTGTTAGTTGTCTCTGATTGAGAATCATACTTAGGTAGCCTTTTCCCACCTGTGTTTCATGGGTGATTGTTTTCTGTCTTTGTGTATGTCACCAGACAGGACTGTTTCGTTTCGTGTCATTCTCTTTGTTATTTTTGTTTTAGTGTTCTGTGTTTAATAAATTCATCATGTACACGTACCACGCTGCGCATTGGTCCTCCGATCCTTGCTACTCCTCCTCAGAAGAGGAGGAAAACGAATGTTACAGAATGGACATGGGAGGAGATTCTGCACGGCAAGGGACCCTGGGCACAGGCTGGGGAATATCGCCGCCCCAAAGCAGAGCTGAGGGCAGCGAAAGCTGAGCGGCGGTGGTATGAGGAGGCAGCACGGCAGAGCGGCTGGGATGAGAGGCAGCCCCAAAAATGTATTGAGGGGGCACAAGGGGAGTGTGGCTAAGTCAGGTAGGAGACCTGAGCCAACTCCCCATGCTTACCGTGGAGAGAGGTGGACCGGGCAGGCACCGTGTTATGCCGTGAGGCTCATGGTGTCCCTGGTGCGCAGGCATAGCCCGGTGCGTTACATCGCAGTGCCTCGTATCGGCCGGGCTAGAGTGGGTATCGAGCCAGGTGACATGAAGCCGGCTCAGTGCCAGCACAGCCCAGTGCGGTCTATTCCACCTCGCCGCACTGGCCTGGCTACGGGGAGAATCCAGCCAGGTAGGGTTGTACAGGCTCGGTGCTCGAGACCTCCAGTGTGCCTCCACGGCCCGGTCTATCCGGTGCCTCCTCCACGCACCAGGCCTCCGGTGGCAGCCCCCCGCACCAGGCTGTCTCTCTGTCTCCTCCCTACAGGTGCTCCCGCCTGACCAGCACTGCCAGAGCCGCCCGCCAGTCAGGAGCTGCCAGAGCCGCCCGCCAGTCAGGAGCTGCCAGAGCCGCCCGCCAGTCAGGCACTGCCAGAGCCGCCGGTCAGTCAGGAGCTGTCAGAGCCGCCTGTCAGTCAGGAGCTGCCAGAGCCGTCCGTTACTCCGGTGCTGCCGGAATCACCCTTCACTCCGGAGCTGACGGAGTCTCCAGCCTGTCCGGTGCTGCTGGAATCTCCCGTCCATTTGGGACCCGTTGCTAGGGTCCCCAGTCCGAGGTCGGCGGCGAGGGTCGCTGCTCGAAAGGTGCCACGGAGGCAGGTTAAGAGGCGGAGAAAGACTATGGTGGAGTGGGGTCCACGTCCCGCGCCCTCGTTTTTCTATGTTGTGTTTTGCATTTGGCCTGGTATGGTTCTCAATCAGAGGCAGGTGTCGTTAGTCTGATTGAGAATCATACTTAGGTAGCCTTTTCCCACCTGTGTTTCGTGGGTGATTGTTTTCTGTCTTTGTGTATGTCACCAGACAGGACTGTTTCGTTTCGTGTCATTCTCTTTGTTATTTTTGTTTTAGTGTTCTGTGTTTAATAAATTCATCATGAACACGTACCACGCTTTGCATTGGTCCTCCGATCCTTGCTACTCCTCCTCAGAAGAGGAGGAAGACGAATGTTACACATGACAATGATCCAAAACACATAATCAAGTCTACATGAAAATGGTTAAAAAGCAACACATTTTAAGTTGTGGAATGGCCTAGTCAAAATACAGACCCAATCCCAATTGAGATATGTCAGGACTTGAAGCGAGCAGGTCATGCTTGAAAACCCACAAATGTTGCTGAGTTAAAGCAGTTCTGCATGCAAGAGTGGGCCAACATCCTCCACAGCGATTTGAGAGACTGATCAACAACTACAGGAAGCATTTGGTTGCAGTCATTGCAGCTAAAGGTGGCACAACCAGTTATTGATTGTAAGGAGGCAATTACTTTTTCACACAGATACCACTAGCTGGCCTCCTAAATAGATACCACTAGCTGGCCTCCGCCCAGTACCGTGCCCTGAACTTAGTCACTGTTACTAGCCTGCCTCCGCCCAGTCCCCTGCCCTGAACTTAGTCACTGTTACTAGCCAGCCTCCGCCCAGTCCCCTGCCCTGAACTTAGTCACTGTTACTAGCCAGCTACCACCCAGTACTTTACTCTGCACCTTATAAACTGCTGCCTTTTATATATAGTAATATAACACGGGTCATTTGAATTATGTTTGCATACTGTTTTACCCACCTCATATGTATTTACTGCATTCTAGTCAAGGCTCCTATTTCCTATATAACTACAACTACACACGTGTTCTATTCACATACTGTCCATAATCTCGATACACACAAGCATATACATATACATTCATATTCTGGAGTCTGATATTGCTCGTTACGATATTTTTAAATTACTTTCTTTTTATCTTTTGCATTTGTTTGTATTGTTTTTGTTGTTAGGTTCTGCACTTTTGGAGCTACAAAACATAAGCATTTCGCTGCATCTGTAATACCATCTGCAGAATATGTGTACGCAACCAATACAATTAGATTTGAAGCTGTCCATTGTGCGGGTATTTCCTTCGATGATTTTGTCTGCATAAAATGTTTACAGAACAGTAATGCAAGTCGTCTGTTAAAATAGGCTATATACAGTGCAGGAGGGTGTACATACCCTAAAGGTGTTGTGGGAACACGTCTTTCTTGTTCACGTAGAGTTCCCTGTTTACCTTCCAACCACAGCTTTTTCATTTTTTATTTAGGTTTCATGTGGTCTTTCTCTCTCTCTGCCTACATAGCTAAGAGTAACTGCCACGTTGCTCTGACACATCTCAATCCTCAAGTGACTTGAACATGGATTTACAGCATGTACTGCAGACTGACATTTTGTCCATAATAATGGCCATAGCGGTTATTATTTTACTTTGGAAGTACATGGGGAAACGGAGAAGTTATGGACATTTGCCACCGGGTCCTTCACTAATTCCTCTTCTTGGTAACTTGTTACAAATGGATCTGAAACGACCGGACAAGTCCTACATGGAGGTCAGTTAAAAGCCACAAGCTGTCTGATTTTCTCAGTCATAGATGGAGCTATGGAGGCAAGCGCTGCAGTCATAGATCAATATCATAGTTCTAATCATTTGAAGCTGCAGTATACATTGTTTGCAGGGTTGGGGAGTAACTGATTACATGTGCTGTCATCAGATACATGTCGTCTGATTACAACAAAAACTAACTGTAGTCAGTTACGTTACCACCCAAATGATTGTAATCAGATTAGAGCAACTTTTGAAAAACAAGATGATTGATTATCAGTTTACTTTTAAATTCAGAAAGGATGAATGCGAGAAAGACAACATTTGTTCCCCCATAAATGACATTCAATTCAGCATTTAAAAAAGGCAAAAGTTCAAGTTTGTTCCACCTGAGCAAGTGGAACAATCAGAGACCAATATGATGACACACCAAATCCATTTGTTGGATAATTTTTACATGTTTCTATTGCCTCTTAAAGGGGCAAGTAATCAAAAATGTAACTGAAAGTAATCAGATTATGTTACTGAGTTTGTATATTCCAAAAGTTACATTACTGATTATAATTTGGGACAGGCACCTAGCAACATTCAGAAAATAATCTACCCAACCCTGATCGTTTGTTTAGAGACTATGGGATTAAACAGCCTAATTTGGGGTTGTGTGGGGATAAGACAGTTGTACTAAGATCTTAGTTATAAGTTATATTCTTCAAGAACCTCTCACCTCCTCTCATCAGCTCAGTAAGAAATACGGCTCAGTGTTTACTGTGTGGTTGGGCCCCAAACCTGTAGTGGTGGTCTCTGGCTATCAGGCCATCAAGGAAGCTCTGGTAGACCAAGGAGAAGAGTTCAATGGAAGAGCCAACCCTGCCATTACCCTGAAACTCTTTAACGAGCACGGTGAGTGAAATGAATGGAAGAGGGATGGTGTGACACACGCGTCATAGTCAATCTCTGTGAAAATGGACTTTTCTTAGAAGAGGGAACTACTGTGCTATATTCATCCTATCTGTCTGTGCCTCTGTCCTGTCGTACTCATCAATCTAGGGGTGGGATCAAGTAATGGGCAGAGATGGAAAACTCTTCGCAACTTCTCCTTGACGTCCCTGAAAAACCTCGGAATAGGATGCAGGAGCCTCGAGGAGAGGGTCCAAGAGGAAGCTAAGAGTCTAGTGAAAGCCTTCAGTGAATATGGAGGTATGTTGTTTAAGTCTGTGACATCTGTTTGTGTGTGTGTGTGCATCAAAATAGGCTGCGGATGGGAGGACGGCTCATAATAATGGCTGGAACAGAATGAATGGAATGGCATCAAAGACATGGAAACCATGTGTTTGATGTATTTGATACCGTTCCACTAATTCCGCTCCAGCCATTACCACGAGCCTGTCCTCCCCAATTAAGGTTCCACCAACCTCCTGTGGTGTGCATGCATGCGTATTTATGCTTGTCTGCTGTCTCTTCCAGATTCCACTGTGAACCCCAAAGAGCTCCTGTTCCATACTATCATCAACCTATTCTGGTCCATAGTCCTTGGGCGCAGGTTTGAATACAACGACCCAGAGTTTCAGATCTTCTACAAGCCTGTCTATACATACTTCGACATGCTAAAAAGCAAAGTGTCAATGGTATGGTAGCACATGCAGTGCCTTCAGAAAGTATTCACAATTCTTGACTTCTTCCACATTTTTGTTTGTGTTACAGCCTGAATTTTAAAAAACAACAACATGTCACTGGCCTACACACCATACCCTATAATGTCAAAGTGGAATTGTGTTTTATACATTTCTACAAATGAATTAACCTCTTAAATGTAAAGTCCCCATATCTGGGGACCCTATTAGATGTTTTATTCAATTCAGTCTGATATGAGAACAGTTGCCCCTATCTGCAAAAGCAGGATGTCTGCGGAAAGCTGAATATATTGGCTATTGATCTGTGCCTTAAAATATTTGGTGTTACTTACTATCATAAATGGGTATGCGAATGTATAAGGGCAGGCCGAGCCAATGACCTCATTTCAAGATGGCTTCCACCTACATTCTGGTTAGCATTGTGGAGCATAAACGAAATAAACACGGAATATGTCGATTCACACCGAAAGCCGGGATTCCACAGATCATGAGGATATCTTCTTTGTCTGCCTGTGACCTACTGTTATTGATCACCAGCCCCGAGAGTCAAAATTTGTATTTTACGAGAGATGAGAAGCACCAAGCACACTGCATTACATTGTCAACAGATTTCATCGCTTTAATTTCATCTCTTTAGCATAAAAGATCGCTTCTCAAGGGGGATTTTTTGTTGGCCAAACTAAGAATGTCAAACAGCTAAAATAAAAGGCAGCTATGAATAAGTATACCGACAGAAACTTTAAATAAAATACTGGACTCGGATCAGGGGAGCGATTTGGACAATGAGTACTTCGACTCGGCCGACGAAGACTGCTTTCTAGAAGGATTGGACCCACTTTTAGATCTGTAAGTAAATTATTTTCATTACTTTATATAGCTAAATTAGTATATGTATTTCATTTTTTATTTTTGAAGTTGTATGCTTTTTGTGCTTTGGATTTAGTTTACATAGGCCTATGTAACAAGTCATTTCAATGTTACATAATTCAAAATTATTTATTGTCTATGTTTCATATTAGTTTCATCCTTTGGAAAGGCCACTAAACTCATGGCCGTTGTTTATTTGTCTTTTTCACCTCCAAACTGTCACTGATTGCACTGTGTGTGCTTCACACCTATGTGAGTCACCGTACAGATAAAGTTTAAGCTTGGTGGTTTTTACTTTACAGTAATGTTGTTTTGTGAATTTAGTCAACAGTAATTATGTGTGTCTTACAACAATATATCCCTGTATTTTATTCACCACAGAGTGGAGGATGCATGACATTTGGGAGCCACCCTTCCCCAGCAAGCACCCCTGCCGGTCAAGGTCTTCACCCCTCACTGCTATGTCAGTCACCCTCTTGAAAAAGAAAATAGGGCTTGTGGCACCATTTGTCCTAACAGTTTCCCCAAGACCAAGGTAAACAACATGACAAAGACAGCGGAGAGGGGGACCATACGTTGGAACAGGACTAACAAGCTGCTTTTTGTGAAATGGAAGGACACTAGGGAAGTAACCATGCTCACCACACAGCATAAGGCATTCAATAACAACCGTGTCTCAAGAAGGGTAAAAAAGGAAGAATGTTCCCCTTTCTGTGAAGGTCTACAATGCCAGCATGTGGTGTGTTGACCTATCTGATGCTTTCATAGTCTACTACCAGGTCCCCCACAAGACCAGGAAGTGGTATAATACTTTTTTTTTGCCACTTTGTGGATATTGCTACAGTAAATGCTTTCATTCTCCACAAGCAGATGGCCAAAGCAAAAGGTCAAACCCCTCCTTCCGAGAGCAGCTGGTTTTTAGAGATGGCTGAATTGGGGGCCCAAAGAAACCTCACAACCAGCACAAGACCCCACACTCAAGGTGAGCGCCACTATCCAACACACATGCCAAAAGACTAAAGGAAGAACTGCAAGCATTGAACAAAACACGATGGGAAGGTGAAATGGCTGATCTTTTGTCCGAAATGCCAGCTTTTTGTTTCCTGGCAGAGATGCACTGCTTCAAAGCCTATCACGACATGGACAAGCTACGGTGAATGTGAAATATAATAATCTACACCTGGGTTGTAAAACAAACACAAATGCCATTTGTAAGTAGTTCATATTATTTATATTTTTGCACCTTTTTTAGTGAAGGACACGTGTGTAACCAAGTTTGTGTTTAATAAGACATTTTATATATATTTTGGAATATATCTGTTAATTTTATATTGTTTTTGTAAACAACTAATTAGTGTGTGGGACCAATACATTGGATATGTCTAGGCTAAACGTTCAGGCACTTTGGAGAGGTTGAAAAAACTCTTGGATATCCTCTATATGTCCCCGGACACCACCACAATGTTTGAGAGAGGTTGATGTTGTAGAAATGTCGTTTTTATAGTGAACAATATTTTTTAGGCACATCCAGTGTGCAAAAACAGTGCAATTACCACATTTGGACACTTTGGAGTGGTTGAAAGGACACTTGAATGTACCCTGGATAACATAACACCACAATTAGGTTGACATGGTAGAAATGGTTTTTATACTGAACAAATAGCATTTCGGGATTGCAAATATGTAATAGCATTGGTATTATCTAATTTACAGACATATGCCATTTGGAGAGGTTTAGGGACACTTGGAAACGACCCGTGACCACACCTGACACCACTTACAGTGCCTTGCGAAAGTATTCGGCCCCTTTGAACTTTGTGACCCTTTGCCACATTTCAGGCTTCAAACATAAAGATATAAAACTGTATTTTTCTGTGAAGAATCAACAACAAATGGGACACAATCATGAAGTGGAACGACATTTATTGGATATTTCAAACCTTTTTAACAAATCAAAAACTGAAAAATTGGCCGTGCAAAATTATTCAGCCCCCTTAAGTTAATACTTTGTAGCGCCACATTTTGCTGCGATTACAGCTGTAAGTCGCTTGGGGTATGTCTCTATCAGTTTTGCACATTGAGAGACTGACATTTTTTCCCATTCCTCCTTGCAAAACAGCTCGAGCTCAGTGAGGTTGGATGGAGAGCATTTGTGAACAGCAGTTTTCAGTTATTTCCACGGATTCTCAATTTGGATTCAGGTCTTGACTTTGACTTGGCCATTCTAACACCTGGATATGTTTATTTTTGAACCATTCCATTGTAGATTTTGCTTTATGTTTTGGATCATTGTCTTGTTGGAAGACAAATCTCCGTCCCAGTCTCAGGTCTTTTGCAGACTCCATCAGGTTTTCTTCCAGAATGGTCCTGTATTTGGCTCCATCCATCTTCCCATCAATTTTAACCATCTTCCCTGTCCCTGCTGAAGAAAAGCAGGCCCAAACCATGATGCTGCCACCACCATGTTTGACAGTGGGGATGGTGTGTTCAGGGTGATGAGCTGTGTTGCTTTTACGCCAAACATAACGTTTTGCATTGTTGCCAAAATGTTCAATTTTGGTTTCACCTGACCAGAGCACCTTCTTCCACATGTTTGGTGTGTCTCCCAGGTGGCTTGTGGCAAACTTTAAACAACACTTTTATGGATATCTTTAAGAAATGGCTTTCTTCTTGCCACTCTTCCATAAAGGCCAGATTTGTGCAATATACGACTGATTGTTGTCCTATGGACAGAGTCTCCCACCTCAGCTGTAGATCTCTGCAGTTCATCCAGAGTGATCATGGGCCTCTTGGCTGCATCTCTGATCAGTCTTCTCCTTGTATGAGCTGAAAGTTTAGAGGGACTGCCAGGTCTTGGTAGATTTGCAGTGGTCTGATACTCCTTCCATTTCAATATTATCGCTTGCACAGTGCTCCTTGGGATGTTTAAAGCTTGGGAAATCTTTTTGTATCCAAATCCGGCTTTAAACTTCTTCACAACAGTATCTCGGACCTGCCTGGTGTGTTCCTTGTTCTTCATGATGCTCTCTGCGCTTTTAACGGACCTCTGAGACTATCACAGTGCAGGTGCATTTATACGGAGACTTGATTACACACAGGTGGATTGTATTTATCATCATTAGTCATTTAGGTCAACATTGAATCATTCAGAGATCCTCACTGAACTTCTGGAGAGTTTTCTGCACTGAAAGTAAAGGGGCTGAATAATTTTGCACGCCCAAGCTTTCAGTTTTTGATTTGTTAAAAAAGTTTGAAATATCCAATAAATGTCGTTCCACTTCATGATTGTGTCCCACTTGTTGTTGATTCTTCACAAAAAAATACAGTTTTATATCTTTATGTTTGAAGCCTGAAATGTGGCAAAAGGTTGCAAAGTTCAAGGGGGCCGAATACTTTCGCAAGGCACTGTACTTAAACATCTGCCCATTTCTAGTTGTTAGGTCTATCAATCCCAATTTTTATCTGATATTGTTCACATGTTGTGGAAGCCGTCTGATGTCTTTCCAGCTCTGAACATCAATAATTCACTTATAGCTTGTCAATGAAAGATGACTTTCAAAATATAAAACAAAAAAAAACGTGTTTTATGTGTGCTTGATCTTGTGTATTCTGAACTACATCTCCTATGTATCTTCTGATAATTTCCTCATAATCTCCCAGATGTCTTCTTTCCAAATATACCACGTTTTGGCATGTCCGAATCATGTAATTAGACATGAATAGCAGTTACTTGGGTATATCTATTTAGGCGGAAACCCACATTTTACATTTGAGGTTAAACATTAAAAGCTGAAATGTCTTGAGTCAATAACTATTCAAAAGCCTAAATAAGTTCAAGAATAAAAATGTGCTCAACAAGTCACATAATAAGTTGCACATACTCACTTGTGTGCAATAATAGTGTTTAACGTGATTTTTGAATGACTACCTCATCTCTGTACCCCACGCATACAATTATCTATAAGGTCCCTCAGTCGAGCAATGAATTTTAAACACAAATTCAACCACAAACACCAGGTAGGTTTTCCAATGCCTCGCAAAGAAGGGCACCTATTGGTAGGTGTGTAAAAAAAAATCTAAAAGCAGACACTGAATATCCCTTTGAGCATAGTGAAGTTATTAATTACACTTTGTATGGTGTGTCAATACACCCAGTCACTACAAAGATACAGGTGTCCTTCCTAACTCAGTTGCCGGAGAGGAAGGAAACTGCTCAGCGATTTCCCTTAAAAAAAACTTGATTGGTTGTATTGATACACAATCTAAAGCCTAATTAATAACTTTACCACAGTCAAGGAGATATTCAGTGTCTGTTTAAATAAATAGTAATTATCTACCAATCAATGCCCTTTTTTTGCAAGGCATTGGTGGTTGAATCTGTGCTCGAAAAACACTTCTCAACCGAGGGACCTTACAGATAATTGTGGGTGTGGGGTACAAAGATGGTTGAGTCATTAAAAAATCATGTTAAACACTATTATTGTCCATGCAACTTATTATATGATTTGTTAGGCAAATTTGGACTCCTGAACCTAATAAGGCTTGCCATAACAAAGGGTGAATACCTTTATAACTTAAGACATTTTAGTTCTTTATTTTTTATTAATATGAAAACATTTATAGAATGTTCTTTTCACTTTGACATTATAAGGTATTTTGTGTAGATCAGTGACAAAGAAATCACAATTGTATCCATTTCAATCCCACTTTGTAATGCAACAAAATGTGAAAAAATCCACGGGGGGTGAATTCTTATGATATGCCTGTTATTTATCTACACCTGTTCTTCCAAAATGGATAATGATAACAAAAGTATAACAACCACCCTTTCCTTCCCATGTTTCCTATGTTGCTCCTCTTCCAGCTGTACAACATCTCCCCCAGAATCGTTGAGTGCTTTCCAGGAAAACACCAAGAGCTGTTTAAGGCCATAGCCAAGGCCAAAGCTTACATACGACTGGAAGCAGATCGTCGCCTTAAAAGCCTGGACACCTCTAACCCCCAGGACTACTTTGATGTATTCCTGGTTAAAATGCTGGAGGTAAAACAGTGATTGATTTCTGGAATTTAATGTTAAACCCCTTACAGGATCAAAAATATGTAATAGCACCAACTAGCCACCAGAAAGCACTGTTTTCCTAAATATATGATCAATGATTACTTGTGTCTGAATCTTTTTGCAAAGTCTAACTTTCTCACAAACTTTCTCATAAATTTCCTATCAGTGTATGATTTAGAGGTAACTTTCCGTAGGAGAAAGATCAGCCAGGGACCGAGTTCAACTATGACAACTTGTTTCCGTGTGTGTGGGATCTGTTTGCTGCCAGCACAGAGACCCTGTCCTCCACCCTATCACACGCCTGTCTGATGATGATCAAGTACCCTGACATACAAGGTATCCTCTCTTCTGTATCACTGTTATTGAAGTTATACTAATTTATTGCAAATATAGCAAATAATACTGCAACCCAACTTGATGGGCCAGTTTCCAGGATGCAGATGAAACCTTTTCCTGGACTAAAAAGCACTATAATGAATGGAGATTCCCTATTGAACATGTTTTTAGTCAGAGGAATAATATGGGTCTGGAAAACCAGCCAAAGAAGAGCTGCAACAGAGAGTTTACATTACATACCATGTAAGCAGCACATACATGCTGGCATTTCTTCATTCTCAATACACTATAAACACGGTATATAAACATACATGACAGGACCCAAATGCTATGAACGTCTATGACTGTCTCTCTTCCTCAGAGAAAGTTCAGAAGGAGATAGACGAGGTGATTGGCTCGAACAGAGTCCCCACGGCTGACGACAGACATAAGATGCCCTACACGGACGCTGTCATCCACGAAATCCAGAGAAGTATGTGTCTTGCCCCCACTGCTGTCCCTCACCAAATGACCCGAGACACAACGTTCCACAACTACCGCATCCCAAAGGTGACCACCATTTCTGAAAACTTATCCCAAACGTCTATTATTTTTACCTGCTAAACTGCCAATTGTTTTATGTAAGAGCTCTTTTGTAATTCTTCCAGGGTACCACGGTGTTTCCACTGTTGTCCTCTGTGCTGTTTGACCCCAAACTGTTCAAGAAGCCTGATGAGTTTGACCCAGAGAACTTCCTGGATGAAAATGGACGCTTTAAGGAAAACAATGGATTTCTTGCTTTTGGACTGGGTAAGATCATGTTACAAGTGGCTAATAAAATAATATGAGACTGTGAAAACAAGAACCACTCCATAGTAGCTCTCAGAGGAAAAGCCTCATCATCACACAATATACAAACACATTGCTAAAATCTTGTTTGATATGTTTTGCATAACAAACAAGGCCAATGTGTTTGTTTTATTTATTTTTTATTTTTTTATTTCACCTTTATTTTACCAGGTAGGCCTGTTGAGAACAAGTTCGCATTTATAACTGCGACCTGGCCAAGATAAAGCAAACCAGTGTGACAAAAACAACACCGAGTTACACATGGGATAAACAATCGTACAGTCAATAACACAATAGAAAAATCTGTATACTGTGTGTGCAAATGAAGTAAGGAGGTAAGGCAATAAATAGGCCAATAGTGGCAAAGTAATTACAATTTAGCAATTTACACTAAAGTTATATGTGCAGATGAGGATGTGCAGGTAGAAATACTGGTGTGCAAAAGAGCAGAAAAACAAAACAAATATGGGGATGTGGTAGGTAGTTGGTTGGATGGGCTATTTACAGATGGCCTGTGTACAGCTGCAGCGATCGGTAAGCTGCTCTGACAGCTGACACTTAAAGTTAGTGAGGGAGATATACAGTGGGGCAAAAAGTATTTAGTCAGCCACCAATTGTGCAAGTTCTCCCACTTAAAAAGATGAGAAAGGCCTGCAATTGTCATCATAGGTACACTTCAACTATGACAGACAAAATGAGAAAAAAAATCCAGAAAATCACATTGTAGGATTGTAGTGAATTTCTTTGCAAATTATGGTGGAAAATACATATTTGGTCACCTACAAACAAGCAAGATTTCTGGCTCTCTGTAACTTCTTCTTTAAGAGGCTCCTCTCTCCTCCACTCGTTACCTGTATTAATGGCACCTGTTTGAACTTGTTATCAGTATAAAAGACCTGTCCACAACCTCAAACAGTCACACTCCAAACTCCACTATGGCCAAGACCAAAGAGCTGTCAAAGGACACCAGAAACAAAATTGTAGACCTGCACCAGGCTGGGAAGACGGAATCTGCAATAGGTAAGCAGCTTGGTTTGAAGAAATCAACTGTGGGAGCAATTATTAGGAAATGGAAGACATATAAGACAACTGACAATCTCCCCTGATCTGGGGCTCCACGCAAGATCTCATCCCGTGGGGTCAAAATGATCACAAGAACGGTGAGCAAAAATCCCAGAACCACACGGGGGGACCTAGTGAATGACCTGCAGAGAGCTGGAACCAAAGTAACAAAGCCTACCATCAGTAACACACTACACCGCCAGGGACTCAAATCCTGCAGTGTCAGACGTGTCCCCCTGCTTAAGCCAGTACATGTCCAGGCCTGTCTGAAGTTTGCTAGAGAGCATTTGGATGATCCAGAAGAAGGTTGGGAGAATGTCATATGGTCAGATGAAACCAAAATAGAACTTTTTGGTAAAAACTCAACTCGTTGTGTTTGGAGGACAAAGAATGCTGAGTTGCATCCAAAGAACACCAAACCTACTGTGAAGCATGGGGGTGGAAACATCATGCTTTGGGGCTGTTTTTCTGCAAAGGGACAAGGACGACAGATCCGTGTAAAGGAAAGAATGAATGGGACCATGTATCGTGAGATATTGAGTGGAAACCTCCTTCCATCAGCAAGGGCATTGAAGATGAAACGTGGCTGGGTCTTTCAGCATAACAATGATCCCAAACACACCGCCCAGGCAACGAAGGAGTGGCTTCGTAAGAAGCATTTCAAGGTCCTGGAGTGGCCTAGCCAGTCTCCAGATCTCAACCCCATAGAAAATCTTTGGAGGGAGTTGAAAGTCCGTGTTGCCCAGCAACAGCCCCAAAACTTCATTGCTCTAGAGGAGATATCCATGGAGGAATGGGCCAAAATACCACCAACAGTGTGTGAAGACTTACAGAAAACGTTTGACCTCTGTCATTGCCAACAAAGGGTATATAACAAAGTATTGAGATAAACTTTTGTTATTGACCAAATACTTATTTTCCACCATAATTTGAAAATAAATTCATAAAAAATCCTACAATGTGATTTTCTGGATTTTTTTTCTCATTTTGTCTGTCATAATTGAAGTGTACCTATGATGAAAATTACAGGCCTCTCTCTCTCATCTTTTTAAGTGGGAGAACTTGCACAATTGGTGGCTGACTAAATATTTTTTTGCTCCACTGTAAGTCTCCAACTTCAGTTATTTTTGCAATTCGTTCCAGTCATTGGCAGCAGAGAACTGGAAGGAAAGGCGGCCAAAGCAGGTGTTGGCTTTGGGGATGACCAGTGAAATTTATGTGTAGGTTTCAGTCTCAGGATTGTAGGTTGAGTACTGAAGGTAACCTCTCTCATTGTCCCTCAGGGAAGCGTTCCTGCCTGGGAGATGGAATGGGGATTCCCAGGATGGTGCTCTTCCTATTCTTTACTTCCCTTCTTCAGCGCTTCACCTTCAGGGGCACAAAACCTCCAGAGGAAATTGACGATACTGTAGTATCCTACTTTATTGGCCGCCTGGCGCGCCCCTACACATGCTATGTCAAACTCAGGACAGCAAATATTTAATTGATAAAACAACTTTTAATCTTGATGAAATTCAATGCGATTTATTTTCTGAACAAGGAGGCTCAACAGCAAAGTGGTCATATCTTTCATTATTGTCTATTTTTTTTGTTAGAGACAGAAACAAACAAAAAAATAGACATACTTAAACTGGCAGATTAAGAATAATTTAATTTAAATTACTGGTGAAAATAACAAATATGTACATAAAAAGTGAATAAAAATAGTGTCCATTCATGTCACATATACAGCATGTCAGATTTGGTGCTGTTCTTTGTACTGTAATTGCCCCGTGATAACATATTCACACACAGCGAAATATCACTTGAGTGTCAGTGCACCCTGTTTACCCGTTGACAGGTATATAGAACATGCCGAGTTAAGTCAGAAGGTCATGTACGTTTACGTAATACGTTCCACCCATGCCACAATGGACCCAATGCATTATGGGTCCAGGGTGACAGTCCAGTACTAACTCACTGCATGGTTCTAACGTAGGCATCCATGGAATCCACCACCCTTTGACCACAGTTTACTGTCCACTCTCCTAGATCCAGGTCACGGCACCACTGTAACACATACTAGCAATGCTAACTAACTCTATGCTACATCCGATAGTTTTTTATTATTATTGAAGAGTCAATGTCTGACATAAGCAGTTTTACAAACACAATTGCAAAAGGTTACATGTGCTGTTGCCAAAGGTACATTATACAAGAGGATATGTGAAGTACAATGCTCAGTTTGTGAATGCTATTACAGAATTTGTGAGGTTCAGCCAAGCCACTTTGGAAATTAAGATAATATCACACACACACACCATTCGAGTAATGATTTTTGCCACCAGAGGCATCGAGGCAAGCACCAGTAATGACCTTAGTAGGAATACTGCTAGTGAAAAAAATGATCAGTTCATTTGTATGACATAATACATTTTGATGACACTGAGAGATGGATGGTGGACATGCTTGGGTAATGGGTTGGTCCCATTTGGAGTGAATGAGAAGACAGAAATACAGGGAGGTTGACAGCTGCCTGGTTTAATTGCCTATAGAACCACTGTTCAACCGGGGGATAGCGACTAGGTGCAATGTGACCCTCAAATGACACACCATAAAATGAGTTGAGGGCTCTGGATGCTCAGACAGATCCATACACACCGAGTAGTCAAGCTATATCTGGAGAAGTTAGGGTTACGCTGTGTTCGTTTTAGATTGAGACCCTTCTTTAAATAGGAGTAGGAGATTGTTAGCTGGGTTCACACACAAAAACAAGTGGCCTTTTAGCGAAACTCATATTGGTTGATTGGTATTTCAAATCTTCACTAAGGGTGAGTGTGTAATCAGGGCAAAACATTTTGTCACAGATTCTAGCCTGGAGAACTGAGTTTGTTTCATCCTTACACAGATATATGTAATGTAACAGACGTCTTCACATAGGATGAACAGAATGGATCCTAGCTTTGCAAACATGCTGTCAGGCACATAGACCTACATACCATCAACACACACACAGTAGAATACTTGAGCATTTTGTAGCTGTGGTTCATCATGTAGAGAGCCATTTCTTATTGCACCATAGTGTCTAGGCCACATGACAGCAGGGGGACTGGGACCTTAATTCCCAGAAGCAGAAGAGAGATTCCCTCGAGGCATGTTACGACCTGTGTTCAGGGGAATATACAACTGTCAGCTGGGTGGTAAGTGGTTATGGTTAGTCTGGAAAACCTACAAGAAAAAAAACTATTTGTGGAGGGTAACAGGCTACCAGAACTCACCAGGATAGAGATCATTTGCATTTCAGATTGCATAAACCTGTGATAAATCCAGGAGATGAAAGAAGAAGGTGCCACAGACTACGCCATTCCAGTTATCGTCTTTTCATTTGCATGTAGATACAGCACTTAAAAGACCTCTGGATTACGTTCACCTTCCATTCTGTGATAGTTTTCACTATGTCAACAGGACCTTACAAATCATTCAACCCATTTTGACAGTGCGTGTAATCCGAGAATGTCTCTTTCTCATTTGCAGAAGTCATGCCTCACACACAGCCACCACCATGATAGTAATGCGCCTGCCTTACGGTCTACGATATTGCATAAGAACGCTGTTCCTTTGCTCACTGTATTCAGTTAAGCCTATAAGGTTGCAGTAAATGTATGACGAGAGAGCAAAGGGCTTTATAGATGTTAAACGATTGGGTGAGAGGAATTCAAAACACAGTGTTGCCAAGGGAAACCATAGTGTTTGTGCGGCTAGCTCACTGGGGAAGACAATATTGGTTTTACTCACCTCTTGCCTTCTCTAAGTCCCTCACTGAGTTTGTCCAATACCAACATATAGACACACTATTGTTCGAATTATCCATTGCACATGAAAAGACGGTCCACGGTTGGCACATAACGTTTCCATTTTGTCCACTAGTAGAGCAAGAGGTAGAAAACAAAAGAAGCAAACCCCCAAAACAGTCGAATCAGAGCAGATCAAGGTTGGACGGTGTTCATTTCCTAATTGAAGTAGCTTTTCTCAACATCTGGGAGTCCCATAGGGCGGCGTACAACTGGCCCAGCGTCGTCCGGGTTTGGCCGGGGTAGGCTGTCATTGTAAATAAGTTAAATAAAGGTGAAATAAAAAATGTAAAAGTCAATCTAGGTCGATTGAGGCGATATTGCACTTGGGATGGGTCATCTTATCTGCCACTGAAAACCTATAGGAGTCACAACACACAGCCTGATTGGCCAGTGCAGAAAAAACATTCTGGCAATCATCCAATGAGTCCAGGATCACGTTCACACAACTATTAAGACATGGGTTCGATGAAACACCAACTACAGTCGGCCACATAGATCTGGAAGTACACAACTGAAGCAGGCAGGTTGTCTGCTTTGGATTCCACCCACTAGAAATTACAAAGGGAGCCAGCTAGTCGTTATCCCCCTCGCCGAGCCACTCAGCAGTAGCTCTCAGAGTATTTGATGGCTCCCTCTCCGCCCCCTTTTTCCAGCGGAGCTCCATCAAGGCCGTTCAGCACCTGCTTGCGGGCGGAAATGTAGCAGTAGGCCTTGCCCTTCTTGGCCCCTGGGTGGTGGTGTGGGCGCGGGTGGGCATGCGGCCCCGAGGCGGAGGCGTCCGAGAAGAGGTTGTGGGTATCCTCCTGTGGACAGTCAGGCTGGCAGGGCGGGTCGTGGTGGCACTGCCCGCCGCCGGTGCCCCCCTGTGGCGTGTTGCTGCCCGTGTTGCGAAGGTCGTCCAGGACGTTCATGCCCAGCTTCCATCGCTGCCACTTCTTCTTTATCTCTGACTGCACCTGGGAGAGATGGAGAGAGATAAACGAGGGAAGGTAATGAGTTCTTCCTGACCTTATGATCTGACCAGGATACAAATTGTATCTAAATTTGATCTTTATTCTCTTTAAGCACTACAGTATGTATGCTACCTCAACCAAACTAGGCCATATCTCAACAGGAAATACATCAGACATTTCATGTCACACAGGGGCCTAACCACTTCTTGACTCTAGACATGGCTGGACCCCTCAGTGACATCACCGTTGCCCTGTGGACTTAACGTAGTGAGCTTCTCTGTGTGACAGCTTAACCCACAGTGACAGGGTGTCATAACCAGCAGGTCACAGAAAGCGCTGGCTTCTCATAGGAACAAACAGAGACGAACGTGTCGTAAACTCAGCTGTTCAAGTGCGCTCATTTTGCCCTGGGCTTTGTTGAGAGCACACTTCACTTCCTTACTCACCTCTTTATTGACGAAGCAGTACAGGATGGCAACCAGTAGACCCTGTGGGGTGAGAGAGTGAGAGGCATCAGAAGAAGAGAGAGGTAATCCATCTTCCCCCATATAACACATACAGTACCTAACAGAAGCACCACACTGAGAATGTTCATGGAGTTACACGCAAGAGTGCGTGCGGGCACGGGACACATGCACACTCACTCACACAGCATGCATACCCAAACACACCCCCATATAGACGAATAACTTTTGTATCTCATCATATTACCTGGAAAGAGTTGAAGAAAAGTTCAAAGAAGAGGTTGATATTTCGGAGGACGCCCTCGGTCTGTTCCTCTGACATCACGGCAAAGACAACCTCATGGATGCCGAGGAGAGGGATGAGGGTCAGAGTGGACTTTGCCAACCTGCACACACAGAGCATCCTTTACAGAGCCAAGCCAGGGCAACTATTAGAGAGGTCTGTTTGGTCCTATATGGTGAATCGCTTTCATCAATGACATCAATGGATGGTTCACTTTTCACACAAACACATAAAACGCCAAACAAAGAAAGCCACAACTTCCACACCTGGACTCAAGAGCAGGAATGTTAAGTAACGGCTTCAAAGCATCTTGGGAAATCAGAAAGGCAATTCTCTTCCCATGACTCTTTTGGTGGCTCAGAATCAGTGCATCAGCTGCACCTTAGATTCCAATCAGACTCATGTTGTCCGGCGTACCTCGAGGCCAGGCTTAGTTCAGAGGATTATGCATGCAACTGGTCTCTTGGATGTGGCTGGTTTCCTAAAAAAAAAAAAAGTATATACACCGTCTCCAAGGACCACGGCTCACAATCAAAGGATGGGAAGGCCCCCGTTGAACACCACAGAAACATCAAATGATTCCACAGCTCCCCTTTATGCTGCATACTATAAAGGGCAAGTTAACTTAGTGATGGATTATTGAGGTAATGGATGTCAACGGAGTTTGGATCAACAAAAAGAATTGTGTGGATAGTGTCATGTCATCCTAATGTCTGCTGACTCGCACAAGACTAGAGTCCTCGTGTGTTTAGCCTGGAGGATAGGTGACAACGGCGCTGCCCGAGGTACGGTAATGTTCCGTGAATGCGACAGTGTTTAACAAGGTATGACATAGACAAAGTTACGTGACAAAGAAACACATAAAACACGTGTAAGCAATGAGTTGACTTCATCAGTTTTTATAAGATACAATACAGTGTTTGTTTTGTGTTTTTATTTTGATCTGCTTTTATGTCATTCATGGATTAAAAAGGTGCTGTATCTTTCTTACCTGAATTTATAATCGGTGTACCTCATTTGGTTTGCCTTCAATTTGGAGACAAGGATCTGTATGATCCGAATAAATATGAAAAAGTTGACCTGGAATAAAAAAATAAATAAATAAATAAAACACAATCAACATCAAACCGCCGAGTATTAGCTTTATTAATGTCAGAGAGAAAAAAAGGATTTGTATCCAAATAGGTCTGTTCTGTTCTCTGGCATTTCAGTATTATATGACTGTTGAAGCAGGGTGAATATGTGAGAATTCCACAATAAGTTTGAGTTCCAAAGTCAGACTGCAACATGTTAGGGGTATTAACTGCAAAGTCCAGGTGACAGAGTGCAACAGCACATCGTATTACGTGCAAATTAATCCTATTTACCTAACCTTTATTTTGACAGGCTGTCATGCTATTTTACAGATGAGCCTTGCAATTATAAAAATATACACATCAATACAATGAAAAAAGTAAAACAGAGATAGAAAACACAGTCTATGTCTAACATGACTAACTATGTCAAAAGATGTTAGGCATTTAGACCTTAGGGGAAATGTGAGAGTTGTGGGACAAATTACAAATCATCTGTGACAGGAGAATCCTCATCTCTTCTGGCATGTTGCTTCTGATGCAAAATACCGTAGAAAAAAAAAATATTTTCCTCCTCTCAGAGTTTCACTAAGAGACGCTAATTAAACACTCTTTAGATCAAGCTTCAAGGAACATGTTAAGTGTTACTAAGAAAAGGAAAGAAACCAAGTGACATTCATTTCGTCTTCTGGGTTGATGAGTCATCCATTCATTTTAATGTACAGTGCATTCCGGAACCAAAACATGCCCACTCAGCTTTCACATTCGCACAATTTCCCCAGGCTTGTCACGGTCTGCTAACTTCAAAGAGACAAGACTGCAGGGGGAAGAGGAGAGGAGCGGTGGGTTGAAGAATGAGTAACCCCTGGACCACCATTGCTTTAGGGCACACAGCACAGTCGACACACACACACACATTACACACACTCACCAGAATGGCCAGGAGGATGGGTGTGCGGATGATCCACCAGTACGCCATGTTCTCGTTGATCTCCCAGCACCTGGGAGGAGATATGTCACAATCTCTCAGTCGGAATTCTGTTTTTAGTAACAGATGATGAGGAAATAAGATTGAATGGAAATGAGAGTGGCTCACCGTGTATTCTCATACAGGTACCGCACTATAATCCAGGGGACCACAAATAACACTGGGGATCCTACACACAGTGTCATAAACCCATACATTATTGTCAGGAAGCAGCATTTACATTATTTATCATGCGTGTGTGTGTATATCTACCCCAGCCGATGAAGAGGTATCCACAGAAGTAGCTGTTCTCTGAGAAGACCATGAGCACCAGCAGGTTGTGAAGGTACAGGCCCTCCACCAGCAGCCAGTAGTAGTTAGCCCCCACACAGTACTGCATCAGCACCTGGGCCACACGGCAGCCAGATAGGGCCTGGGGGCAAAGGTCAGGGGTCAAATGTCAGAGGCGGAGGTCAAGGATGGCTGTCTAATGTATGAGAGACGAATTGTGTCTTTAAACGGTACGCTCGAGTGTGTGTTTCTGTAACGTGTGTTAGTGTGTACAGCCTTTGGTTCCGACCTTATCACTGAGGACGTTGGACACGTCTCTGTTGTCTCTAAACTCTGGGGTGTCCCTGGTGAGGACAGCATCTCTGGTGAGGATGGATATGGCTCGCAGGATGAAGGACGCAAACAGATTGGTGTGGATATAGTTCCTGGTGCACCTTAGTTTCCTAGAGTACAACACTTGACAATGAGATTACTGTATCGCAAAATTCTTTCCAGCATCATGTACATTATAGGTTGAGTGTAGGATTTTAATTTGATCACTCTTTTGTTGATGAGAATTTTCATGCACAGTAGGGGTGTATTCAACGTTTAAAAAGGCTTCTAAAGTTTGTCATTCCCACTTTAACATTTCAGAACTTGCCATAACAAGAAATATCCATTAAATTATAATCCACATAATTCACATTTCCTCTTGCTGCAGGATTATTTTCCTGCTGTAGCAAACTGGCTCAAATGAAGATCTGTATGATTTACATTTACCTAATTCACATCAGATGACTAGAAGTGAAGCCATTGCCTCAGTCCAAACAAACAGTCCCATAGTCAGAGTCAAATCCTGACATATAAATATGGACTGTATACTGTTTAGGACTGTGGCCAGAGCCAGCATTTACCTGAAGATGAGCAGTATAATGAGGGCCAGGGAAAGGCTGGCCAGGGACAGAGAGTAGCCCACAGTGTACATCACCCGGAAGTAGGCCAAGATCACCATCTGGTTCTCCTGTGGACAAACAAAGACCTGCACTCAAATCCCAAGTAGACGAGGGAACAACATGACCCTGTTTTCACCTATAACTCTCTGACTCTATTGTTGATGTGCTGTGCTGTACTAATGTCCTGTCCTTTTGGAAGAGTGCAAACAGGGACACAGATACAGACGAAGCAGATGCACTGACCGCAAAAAGTCCTCTTGTTTTGTTGCCTATTATGCCTTGGAAAATGTTCAAAAACACTTTAATGATGCTCAGTAGACTATAATAAACTCCTATTAAAAATGCACATTTACACACCAATCGTGGCGGAAAAATGCATTGGAAATATAGGGAGCGTTATTTAATTCACTGCGAACAGCGATCAGCGTTTACCAACCTATTTTTCTTATCATCAGGGAGTCTGGCTGCAGACTGGAGTACATTTCAGATGTGGGGCCAATGAGGCAAAGCAGCGTTGCATCATTGGTTGCCAGCAAAAACATAACCCCTAGGTGACGGCTGTCTCCCTCTTCATAAAGAGAGGACTGTGTGTCTCTCAGAGCTCACCCTCACACTCTGAAGCCCTGGCAGATCTATAATCCAGTATGTAGTACTGACTGTAAGGTTCTGTATTTAATTTCCTTAGTCAATCTTGTGTTCTGTTTCCTTGTTTTCTTGAACGTAGCCCTGTCTTTCATTTTCGTTCATTGATTTCACCTGTATTAGTTACTCACCTGGTCTCATCAGCTCGTTATTTAGTTCAGGACATTCGGTTTGTGCCTTTGTGAGGTATTGTTCGTTTTGACTCTACTAAGTATTTTCCCAGCTCGTTTGTGAGAACCAGTTATAGCCTTCAGTCCTAGTTTTGATTCACCTGCCTGTTTGCCTACCTGTGTATGACCACAGCTCCTGCCTTCTGCGAAGGCGAAAGAAACACCTGCCGCGCTCTGCGTGTGTATCTACACCTTTTTCCTCCTGAGTATTCATTAGACTGACGAAAGTAATGACATCTTTTCTATTGATGTAGTAAATGGACCATTCGTTACTGAGCTCGTAAGGGAGTGCAGCACTAGATGTGAAATTGAGAGAGGGTAAGGGTGACTTGAGTTGAGCATGCTGATAGGGATGATTGGAAGTCAACATGAGGGGACAGTAACTGCTGCTGCTAGCCCACCTCAACATCCATAAGCAATCAGAGCATTCGGGCATTATCGTAAAAGAATGGCCATTCTGGTAAGTGCATTTCTATGTCCCCTACAGGTGGTATGCCATTGGAATACCTACTCTATTACTCATTGCTTTTTGAATGGCTATTTGGCCATAAATTAGTTAACCTCTCAAAGCATCTGTCAGTACTTGGAGGGTCTCCTAAGACTACTGGTGAAGTTTTCTAAAAAATGACATGCAGTAATTAAAAGCATTAACCCTTTGAAAGTATCTTGTTCTCCTCTTAGCCATGTGTTTTATGTGCTCTGAGAAGAGGGTCTATTTCAGGAATGGTGCATGATGGGTATTACCTGTGCCACCTGCTGGTTGTTGTCTGCGTTGCACTGGGAGTGGTCCCTCCATGTGCTGCTGGTGTTGTTAATGGCCCACTGGCCATCAGGCCCACACTCCCGCAACACATACCCATTACGAACTGCACAGACATGGGGAGGGACAGATGAAGGAAGAAGTCAAACAGATGAGACAAATTAAATTCTGTACATTGACATTAAAACCAATAGATGATGATAGCGCTGAAGTCATCCACACATTCCTATGGAAAACTCCCGAAGCGCGCCATATTGCTGAATGGGACTGAATGGCACCCCAAATTTCTAAGCATCATGGTGAAAGTATCTGTAACTAGCATAACTAGCAAAGGATCATGGTCGATGTAGTGGTTTTCATCCTGCATGACCATTATTGGTCTGTGTCCCCCCATTATTGGTCTGTGTCCGCACGTGGTCCTGTGTGATGACAAAATGTATGTAGCAGTCAGAATGGATCACGATTGAATGAAATATCGCGATTTGTAGCGGAATTTAAAATAATTGACAGTGGGGATAAAACTTGATCATAATGAACACATTTTAGAGCACAAAATGGCCACCGTTTTTTTGGGGGGGTGGCCGATCGTAATTTAGGTGTGAGTGTTGACGAGGACAAGGCTGGAGACCACTCTGTCATGCTGATTGAGTTCAAATAACAGACTGGAAGCTTCAAAAGGAGGGTGGTGCTTGGAATCATTGTTCTTCTTGGGCCAACCATGGTTACCTGCAAGGAAACACGTGCCGTCATCATTGCTTTGCACAAAAAGGGCTTCACAGGCAAGGATGTTGCTGCCAGTAAGATTGCACCTAAATCAATCTCCCAACCATCCAGGAACAGTTTGGTGATGAACAATGCCTTTTCCTGCATGATAGAGCACCTTGCCATAAGGCAAAAGTGATAACTAAGAAGCTCAGGGAACAAAACATTGATATTTTGCGTCCATGGCCAGGAAACTCCCCTGACCTTAATCCCATTGAGAACTTGTGGTCAATCCTCAAGAGGCGGGTGGACAAACAAAAACCCACAAATTCGGACAAACACCAAGCATTGAATATGCAAGAATGGGCTGCCATCAGTCAGGATGTGGCCCAGAAGTTAATTGACAGCATGCCAGGGCTGATTGCAGAGGTCTTGAAAAATTGAAAAAGAAGTGTCAACACTGCAAATATGGACTCTCAAAACTTTTGGCCACGACTCGTACAGCTAAATGCCTTTCTTGCTTGCCCTTTCAAAACAATGCAGTAATGAAAATCAGTAGTGCTCTAATAACTAAATAAAAAGCCAAATAGAACAAAAACACACAAGAAATACAACCGTGAGCACTGTCATTTGTTGTTGTTGCAGCCCTACATTTGTTTCAGAGTGCGTGGGCAGTCCATCATAAAACATTGTTGAATTCAAATGTTCCGCTGACAGGTCCCCGATAATTTGCCATTTTTTTCTCGTTCAGAAACGGGCACAGTCCTGTTCCAGACACAGCATAAATTACTGCTAAAGATTAAAATTACTGCCAACACAGTAAATAGACCGGTAGCTTATGTCAAATATTTGACAGTATGAGTAGGTTACAGTATTGCTGTCTCGATAGGAGCGCAACATCCTTGCCTATTTCACCTTAGAGTCTATACCAAGGCAGGAAATCCAAAAACCCAATCATCTATTGATGAACTTTTGAACAACAATTAGTCTTTTGCACTACGTGGTCTATTGACAATAGTTCCCAAAAAATCCTGCAAATAAATGGCATTATTGTCATCATAAAAGGGGAATGAAACGTTTTCCAGGCAAAGTTTTAACGCTCAGTCAAGCGTCCACAGTTTTAAGACAAGGCTGATTTATAATGGGAAACATGCGTATGCTTGTAATACTGTGTACAGTATGTCATGTGCCAAGTTGATCAAAATCAATATTATTTCAGAAATGGGCAGGGTTATAAATACGGCCCCAGGGCTTTTTGGCGCCGCTAGGTTGCTACGCAGCAGCTGACCAGCAGAGCTTATGATTTCACACTCCAGACCAGACACTGGGGGCCTGATTCTGTACGGCTTTAGACAGAAACAGTGTTAGCATTAACCCCTTAGCTGGAAGTCGGATGAAACAAAATCTCATTTATCCTACCGAACCATAAAGCACTAACCAATGCCACACCAGTACCTTGGTTGTACCAGGGGAGGTACCACGGGCAGGGCACTTTAACCGTGGTGTTGGGGACACCCTCCGGCCAGCAGGCGTACATGTCAAACATACGGCCGCAGAACAAGCCTGGGGGGAGAAGAGAAGATATAAGTAAGCCGTAAGTAAGTAAGTAAGCAGACAGACCCTGAATCCTTCATTTTTTTTCTGAAGCTAAACAGGATAGAGACTAATTAGTTAAGGGGTGATGAAGCCATTATAATTGTGAAGCCACCTGCATATTTCTACTGTCTACTCTAGACGATAACGTTTTAGATGTTATTCTATCTGATTTATAAACCCGTAACGGGGTTTGTCTGATTGGGACAGGCGTCTGTTTTTGTCTTACCTGGGGGTGTGGGGTCCGTGCTCATTCTCAGCAGGCACTCGTTCCTGTATCTGTTCCATTCCTCCACCGTGTGCTTCACCGTCTTCGTTGACACAAGCTGCCGGTCATAAATCACAAGATTGAGGGTCAGGGGTCAACCCCAGTGGGTTCTTCTGGGTAAGCCCTACAATACCTCACTGGGTTTAAAAACCTGACTGGATATAAAGCACTAATGCCTTGGCTTAGTGTAGTGTTGTAACTTAAGTTCTCCATAAAAGCTGACATATACATTCACTAAACCAGCTTGCATTGATTGAGGATGCGAAGCACATCAAACGGACACTACTGTTAAAGCACAGCTTCCCAGCACTCTGATTGTGTTCTATAAAGCACACAGACCATTATTATCTGCAGTGATTCAGAACGGTGAATCATCTTCACATGACTTACATTTCATAACGGCTCCTGAGGACAATCAAACAAACTAACGAGGGAAGCGTCTAATGACACGACTCACTTCTACGGATGGGATTGAAGGTGCAAAGTAATGTTATAAGTACAATCACTACTGCCGTAATGAGCAGAAACAAAGTTAAATGTGCCTACCACAGTTCTGCACAGGACAGACAGGATGAGGAGGAGGATGGCAGGGGTCTTCATCACTTAGAGGAGTGCCAGGGCGGAGGGCCACTCATCATCTCAGGGCTGCTGGGTGTTTTTGACCCAGGGGGGCCAGAACCAGGCATTGCCTCAGACCTCCACCCCATAGCCCACACCCTGCAAAACAACACACACAATCAGTTTGACCTACTGTGTACAGTACAGAGCAATCACACAATATGGGTTTGGGTTACACTTCTTATCATGTAGTACGCTAAAACAAGCTTGTGGGTCCACAATGGGAATAGGATTTGGCATTTGATTTGTGGAAAGGAAGTCAAAACGTAATGGCACGGGATCAATGATGCCGTCCCAATAATTGTGGCAGATGAGAATTTATAATTTCGTCAAGTGATGTAGCCACTTAGTTCAAATGTTAATGAGCCCAATCAACATGTAATCATTCATGAATCCATGAATGCCAATGAGGCCATGTAGCTGATTAGAGCATGTGCGGTTTCGGCTCACTATTTCCCAAGGACACTGTGACAACAAGACACCCATTTTGTTGCTACTGTAGTGTAGGCTAATTTGAGCATGTCCACACCCAAGTCTCCCAAAGACATCTCAATGAAATCTAACCAGAGTGCTATCTAACAATCTGATGGGGGGGCCAGTCGTTGTAATGTTGGAAACATCTACATAAAGAAGCTCAGAGCCATATACTCTATTTAGAGAGTTAGGACATTGAGGTTTCTGCATTATGATGCATTTACATGTCACAACAACATAATTATGGCAGCCATGTTAGCTCCCCATTAATATTACATGGGGAAAATTGAAACAAGAAACAGATCATCAACGAGGGGCTACTGCCTTGGTAACCAAACAAACACACTTGCTAGTTTAGCTAACCAAACCATCAGTCCTAGCTTGCTATTAAGAACATTGAATTCAACAATGTCAATAACGTTTTCAATTCTTCTTCTGCTTTCAAAAGCAGCTCAAACTGGTAAGAATGAACTATAGCCTTTGAATTCTACCGTGCAAATACACTGTTATGGGGGAAATAATGCACAATTTAGAATGCCCTTCAAGCCAATCAGAAATGAGTGTCCAACAATGCCATGGTATAATGCTATGTAACTGAATGTCTAGAATTAGAACAATATTCAAAATTCTAAAAGTTGGCCTAACTGTAAATATAGCTCTGAAGAAGCTGCATGCCTGTATCTAGAGACAAAGTGTTTTGTTCAGTCATGTATGACCGGGTTGTGGTCAATTATTAAATGTTTTTTTTTGTGGGGTGTGCTAAAGAGTGTGGAAAACTGTGTGAATTATCTTTAAAAATACAAACACGGCCTCCCGAGTGGTGCTGAGGTCTAAGGCACTGCATCACAGCACTAGCTGAGCAACTAGAGATCCTGGTTCGAGTCCAGGCTCTGTTGCAGCCAGCCCGGGAGATCAACGGGAGACCCATGGGGCGGTGGACAATTGGCCCAGCGTCTTCCGGATAAGGGGATGGTTGGCCTGTAGGGATGTTCTTGTCCCATCGCACACTAGCGACTCCTGTGGCGGGCCGGGTGTAATGCACGCTGACACGGTCACCACGTGTACGGCGTTTCCTCCGACACTGTGTTTCCTTCCGGCGGCTGGTTAAGCGGGCATTGTGTCAAGAAGCAGTGCGGCTTGGCTGGGTTGTGTTTTTGGAGGTCGCACGGCTCTCGACCTTCACCTCTCCCGAGTACGTAGAGGAGTTGCAGCGATTAGGCAAGACTGTAACTACCAATTGGAAACCACGAAAGTGGGGAAACATTCATTTAAAAAAATAAAAGAATACAAACGCTGAACATAAAATATTGTTCCCATTGTGCCTGCTATGTTACTTAAAGAGCTGGAACACATTGGTCTACACAGCAACTCCCTCAATGTACATACTGTACTGTACTAACCTCATTGTTGGGGATCAAACATTTTATACAAAGAGTTTGTGCTTTTGTTTACAAAGAGTTCATGCACACAGGGGATCCTTTTTCAGACCGAGAATTCTTCCTGCACAAGGAATTTGGAAATTCTACGCATCACATCAGTCACATTGACAAGACTTTTTTTCCCTCTGAATTCTATTTTTCTTGTGCTGTATTACATCTCTCGTGATTTGAAAAACGTTGTACATCTACAAAAATAACCCCAACTGTGTACATTCATCGAACATGACATGTTTGAGTTTTAGAGCATAAAAGAGTTGAGGGGGAGTTGCACAGTATCCTGCCTTCGTCTAGCTTGTTTTTCTTTTCAGGGGCCAATTCCCAGCAGGTGTCTCTATTTTCTTCCTCGGTACAAAAGAAAATCCAGTAAGTCTGCAGACAAACACTGTAGCATACACACAAGATCAAGAGTAGCTACTCAAAACACAGATTGTGGTCCAAAGTCCACCATTGGTACTTTATTCCTTCACAAACTATGAGCAGCCATTTCCAAAACACCCCGAAAAGCCCAGACTTCACTTCAGAAGAACGCTCTGAATATAACTATTAAGGTTCAAAGCTGGAGATGCCTCTGGTTCTGGTTTAATTTATTCAGTAACTCTTGAACAAGCAGACAAACTGTGAGGGTTTTCTTGACCTGTGAAGGGTTTGGACTAAAACCAAGAACCGACAGGCCATTATTACCATGTCATCTCATCCTGATAAACACATCTTCGTTTAAGTCAACATGTCAGTCAAGCTACTGAACCCTAATACACCCATTACACGTACTATGGCCGTGCAAAACAGAAAAGGAAGTTCCATGTTATCCAACAGACAATATGAGGAAACGATTTGCACATCGTCTGGGTGAGAACCTGCACATTATATGTGGTGGGTCATATTTGCACAGTATTGAATCCTAATGAAAACCAGCCTCGTTAGCGTGGCCCTGGGCCTCGGGCAATTCCAGTGCACCACTGTGAACAAAACAATCCTTTTTTTCACGAGAGTTTACGTTCTGCCAGAATATTCAGGGTTGAATTCTCATTATTGGAATTCGTCTCACAAAACATCCAGGGGATCCTACCGTTAAAGCTGCTGGGGTTTCAGGCAAACAATTACGGACTTATCTGTATCTTGTCTTATCTGAAAAAGAGGTATTCTCTGTAGGGTCTCAGTGGAATGTACAGCTACAGTATGCACATAGACTGTAATTATATAAAGAGCACTCTTGGCATGAGATGGGAGTGATGATGATGATAACCTGCCTCATTGCCAGTCATACCTGGCAGGAAACCACTCAAACTGGAACCTATCTGACGCCAGAATGTAGACGGGTAAGAGGCAGCATCATGAGACAACCTGGGCTGCCATAACAGGTTTGGCCAAAGTTTGCGAGACGTGAGGAATAGGGAGAAAGGCAACATAGCACGGATGACTTATGTCAAGAAAGAAATTACTTTTCAAAACCAAGCTACAGTACAGACACTCTTCATCAAGGTACCACGTGATTTTCCAAAATGTGATATAATCTAGAGTATTGTATATAATTAATGGTATGTTCATCATGCCTCCTTTCATGAGGGGTGATAAAGGTAGCAATGTTTTGACATTTGTGTGTAGGTTAAGTAGGTTTAATCCATCCCTGTACTGTGTCGGCAGTGACAAGCTTGGCCCAGTGAAGGAACACATGCACGCTTCAATCCACCAGATGAAATGACGTGAGAAATGTCCTCCGTCTAGGCTTCCTTCAAAACATTGGCTCAGGTTTTAACTGACGATACGCTTTGAAGGAGAAATCGGATTCTATTCGTGTGTCTTTGGCAAACCTCTGTCACCCTGTAATGATAAAAGGCTTCGTCGACACCTCATTTTAAGCCCAAATGATTTTGAAAAACGGATTATCGCTTCGGGACAGAATGGCACTTCGTCTCGGACTCAAATAGACAAAAATATAAGCAGATGAAGAAGATGTTGAAGAAAGATGTAAAAATGGGACTGTCAAGAAGTGGGGTAATGTTCACCAATGACAGCCTGGAGTTGGCTGATATAGTGTCTGTAGTGCACAGATCGAGACGGTTATTTATTCATTGTATTTCAGGTCTACTTACCATGTCAATGACTTCATGTATCAATGCCAACCTGGTGATATAGAGTAGAGTCACAGGCTTTTGAGAATGTAAACAAGAGAGAACTGCAAGTAATTCACCAACCAAACACAAGGTTTAAGGATATCTCGTCAGTTGTGTTATCTAAACTGCGCCCTCAGTTTTTCAGGTTGTGTTTTTCCTATTTCCCAAGCTTCTACAACACAGTTAATCTTGTGTGGAAGCTGGCATCTCTCACCGATCACAAACAGTAATAGGAAGCACATGAGCCAGGGGTTCTGGTTGCATGTAACTTGCAGTAGAGGGACTGTCTCTGACCAGTGCTGTCACAGTTTTTCTGTCATCAAGGGCAGACATGCTTTTAAAACAGGGTGGATGATGTGTGACCCTCTCCACCCTGGTCAAGCGGGAAACTGTTTCGGCAGAGACTGTAAGAGGATCAGAGCTAGGCTACTGGATCTCCTTAACACCCGGGCTATTTCAGGTCAGTTCAGTGGCCCTCGGTGACCCCTCCAACTCATCATCTGTGACTAAGGTAATAACACTAAGGCCTGGAAGTGCGGCAGCTTCAAACAGGGGAAAGATTAGAACTGGGGATTTGAGTTTGTGTGCATAATTAGGGCAATGGATGGGTGCGACCTGACCCGGCCAGTTTTAGACAGATAGACGCCGTCTATACGGCAAGCTGGGGCAAGTCAGCTTCCCACTGCTCACTTTATAGTGCTGTAGACTAGTGGCAAAGTTAGTATGTAAATCTTGGTGGGGCAAACTCTTCTTTTTTTTTAGATGCATGCCAGCAAAGCCACTACACAACACAACACTAAACAATACATTCGTTGCATTATAACTGTGACAAACGGTGCTGACAAACTGTTAGGGCCTACATAATGCTGCCCTAACAGCAGAGCTTTCTTTTCAGCACCATGGATTGAATCCTTACCACCGCTACACCTGGCTATCAGCTGAGCCTTGTCTGGCAACAAAACAGTTCATGCAGTCTCATTTACTGCCTTTTTAGAAAACATAGCTGATATGGCTGACTTGCATAACAAATGTGGTTTCTACTGACTGTTGAGCTGTTCAAGCTATGGCATAAGGGAACAATGAGTGGATAAGAGGCAGTCCAACTGGAGAACACTACCAACCCCTATGCTCTGCATTTACCGCTGGCTGCCGCACCACCACAGAAAGCACTGAGCTGGGCTGAAACACCTGCATTATAGAGCTGCCTTACTCAAGAAAGCATAAAAGAGAACATGTTTGTATGCGGCTTTATTAACTCTATGATTTTTTAAATATATTTTTTTTTACATTGTTTGCAAACTTATATGTGACGTATTAATGCCAAAATAACATGCAAAACAGCCACAAAAAAACAAATATATATATATATATATATATACTGTGAGGACAGACACTGGGAGACGAGAAGCATGTACAGGGAGTGAACATTTAATAAACAACGTACATGAAACAGAACAGGGGAAACAAAACGACATTAATGCTGACACAGGTATGAAACGGAGGAATAGACAGATATAGGGGAGGCAATCAAAAACGTGAAGGAGTCCAGGTGAGTCCAATGAGGCGTTGATGCGCGAAACGATGGTGACAGGTGTGCATAATGAGCGCCAGAGAGGGGGAGCGGGAGCAGGCATGACATACACAGTACCAGTCAAAAGTTTGGACACCATTCAAGGGTTTTTCTGAATTTTTTACATTGTAGAATAATATTGAAGACATCACAACTTTGAAATAACACATATGGAATCATGTAGTAACCAAAAAAAGTGTTAAATAAATCAAAATATATTTTATATTTGAGATTATTCAAAGTAGCCACCCTTTGCCTTGATGACTGCTCTGCACACTCTTGGTATTCTCGCATACAGCTTCATGAGGTGGTCACCTGGAATGCATTTCAATTAACATGTGTGCCTTGTTAAAAGTTAATTGGTGGAATTTCTTTCCTTCTTAATGTGTTTGAGCCCATCAGTTGTGTTGTGACAAGATAGATAGACAAGATAGGTCAGTCAATGCGGAAAATTTCAAGAACTTTCTTCAAGTTACCTCTGCTGCAGAAGATAAGTTCATTAGAGTTACCAGCTTCAGAAATTGCAGTCCAAATAAATGCTTTCAAGAGTTCAAATAACTGACACATCTTAACATCAACTGTTCAGAGGAGACTGCGTGAATCAGGCCTTCATGGTTGAATTGCTGCAAAGAAACCACTATTAAAGGACACCAATAATAAGAAGAGACTTGCTAGGGCCAAGAAACACAAGCAATGGACATTAGACTGGTGGAAATCTGTCCTTTGGTCTGATGAGTCCAAATTTGAGATGCAGAGTAGGTGAACGGATGATCTCCGCATGTGTGGTTCCCACCATGAAGCATGGAGGAGGAGGTGTGATGGTGTGGGGGTGCTTTACTGGTGACGCTGTCTGTGATTTATTTAGAATTCAAGGCACACTTAACCAGATTGGCTACCACAGCATTCTGCAGCAATACGCCATCCCATCTGGTTTGCTCTTAGTGGGACTATCCCTTGTTATTCAACAGGACAATGACCCAAAACATACCTCCAGGCTGTGTATGGGCTATTTGACCAAGAAGGAGAGTGAAAGAGAGTGATGGAGTGATCAGATGACCTGGCCTCCACAATCACATGACCACATCCGAAATGAGATGGTTTGGGATGAGTTGAACCGCAGAGTGAGCAGAGTGAAGGAAAAGCAGCAAACAAGTGCTTAACATACGTGGGAGCTCCTTCAAGACGTTTGGAAAAGCATTCCTCGAGAAGCTGGTTGAGAGAATAACCAAGAGCTTGCAACACTATCATCAAGGCAAAGGGTGGCTACTTTGAAGAATCTAAAATCAAAAATATATTTGGATTTGTTTAACACTTTTTTGGTTACTACATGATTCCATATTTGTTATTTCATAGTTGTGATGTCTTCACTATTATTCTACAATGTAGAAAAGATTCAAAATAAAGAAAAACCCTGGAATGAGTAGGTGTATCCAAACCTTTTGACTGGTACTGTATATATCTTTTTAGCTGAACAGATGGGGCTCAAAAACCTGCCCCGAATGACGGGGTCGCCACTGCTGTAGACACTGTCAGCGGGGAGAAAATAAACCTTCTCCATGCATTAGCACTTTAGCACACAGGGAGCATATTTCAAAAATGAAATGTGTGGTGCATGGATGGCGTAAGCTACAGAGATGAGAATAATGAATGCCTTTTCAAATTCAGACATTCAAACTCAGAAGCTGGGGTCAGATTCAGCACTATAGCTAACAAGGGAAGGGGAGAGGAATTGTTGCTGAATTCCTGCTGTTGTTGTGTCTCTGAGGCAGATCAGAGCTCTGATGAGCAGAGGAAAGTTACAGGAAGCTGTGGACCCGTTGGCCCTTCTCCTTGAGTGACATCCATCTTCAATCATGTTGTTGTGTGGAGGAGGGGGGGAGGAATGCGGGGATCCACATAGTAACCACTGTGATTTTTACTTCAGAGAGAGAGCTGTAATTTCCACATGTTTACGCACACATACCGGTATACTATATGGCAAAGTACACAGAAATGGGCAAAGACATGCACAGGCACGAAAGCCAGCATACCCACGCAAGCACACACCCACACATGCACACAATAATGATAAAATACAGTGTCTGACATCCATTAGAAAAAAGTTTGGGGGCACTTTTGAGGCATTGTGCTATTACTGGTATTTCCAGCATTGTCCACTGGTGTTGCTGCTAGAAGGAAATCCTAGGAAATGTTATGTAATGGTTAAGGTGTTGGCTTGACAGTTACTGGACATCGGTTCGAGTCCCGGTCAGTGCTACTCCCCTGAATTAACTCCAATGGACTTCCATGGTTGGTTTCATTGACTCTCCTTTTTAACTGTGGGCGGCAGGTAGCCTAGTGGTTAGAGCATTGGACTAATAACTGAAAGTTTGCAAGATTGAATCCCTGAGCTGACAATGTAAAAATCTGTTCTTCTGCCCCTGAACAAGGCAATTAACCCACTGTTCCTAGGCTGTCATTGGAAATAAGAACTTGTTCTTAACTGACTTGTGTAGTTAAATAAAGAACAATAATATATAGATTTTTAAACTGATCTATTTTTTAGATACAACTTCTGAGTCTGTTGGATAGGATCAGCTTGAGCAAATTGAGAAGTAGAATCACTGCACAATCGAGAGCATCCTGGCGGGCTGTATCACCGCCTGGTACGGCAACTGCTCCGCCCTCAACCGTAAGGCTCTCCAGAGGGTAGTGAGGACTGCACAACGCATCACCGGGGGCAAACTACCTGCCCTCCAGGACACCTACACCACCCGTTGTTACAGGAAGGCCATAAAGATCATCAAGGACATCAACCACCCGAACCACTGCCTGTTCACCCCGCTATCATCCAGAAGGCGAGGTCAGTACAGGTGCATCAAAGCTGGGACCGAGAGACTGAAAAACAGCTTCTATCTCAAGGCCATCAGACTGTTAAACAGCCACCACTAACATTGAGTGGCTGCTGCCAACACACTGTCATTGACACTGACCCAACTCCAGCCATTTTAATAATGGGAATTGATGGGAAATGATGTAAATATATCACTAGCCACTTTAAACAATGCTACCTTATATAATGTTACTTACCCTACATTATTCATCTCATATGCATATGTATATACTGTACTCTACATCATCGACTGCATCCTTATGTAACACATGTATCACTAGCCACTTTAACTATGCCACTTTGTTTACTTTGTCTACACACTCATCTCATATGTATATACTGTACTCGATACCATCTACTGTATGCTGCTCTGTACCATCACTCATTCATATATCCTTATGTACATGTTCCTTATCCCCTTACACTGTGTATAAGACAGTAGTTTTGGAATTGTTAGTTAGATTACTTGTTGGTTATCACTGCATTGTCGGAACTAGAAGCACAAGCATTTCGCTACACTCGCATTAACATCTGCTAACCATGTGTATGTGACAAATACAATTTGATTTGATTTGATTTGATTTGACTGATCTACAAATAGTATTCCCTGACAAATAATCGGTTGTGTGGGATTAAGGTTTGTAGAGCTATGCCTCCCCTGGCTTAGACAATCCCCCCCTACCGAACATGCTGTACACGCACAACCAGCAACACTAGTGGACAATGCTGGAATTACCGGTAAAAGCATTGTGCCTCAAAACTCCTGGCTCTAATTATGAGATCATTAGTGTGTCTGTGCATACATAATAGATTGAGGCTACTTTACTCGATTCTCCTGATAAATCATAACGACCCAATGCCAAAGAGCACTGTGTGGTTAAATTACAATTTCGACTACACAGGATGGCAAGACATCAGAGCTTGTAGGCTAAAAACATGAACTGGACTGTGACATACAGATTCCTCTCTGTCTGCTTTCATAAAACTCGTCTCCACACAAAGTTCACCAGGGCTGATAACATTCCAAGAGAATGTATACAAAGATGGCTAAAGATGCAACTCTCCTTACATCTCACGTATGTCCTGTGCACACCCAAACAGTAGGCTTCTAAGCACCCACGCACATAGTGTAGACGCACACGCGAATAGGCGGCGATGTGGGCACACATACAAAAGCACACACACACATGGGTATGGGTCACAGGATGTTAGTGGCACCTTAATAGGGGAGGATGGGCTTGTGGTACCTGCTGGAAATGAATGAGTGGAATCAAATACATGAAACAGGTGGTTACCATGGTTACCGTGTGTTTGATGCCATTTCATTTGCCCCGTTCCAGACATTATTATGAGCCGTCCAGCCCTCAGCAGCCTCCACTGGGGATAAGTCAGATCTTCCTCCAGTTGAACAGTAGCAAGACTGAGGCTATGCTTATTGGGAAACCCAAGCAGGTCACCAGTGCTGGAAACATCTGCCCTATAATCAGCGGCCAGGCCATCCACTTGTCCTCTGTCATCTTCCAGCTTAGGAGTCAAGTTTGATCCTTCTCTATCCTTCTCTGCGTTAATTGACAAACACATTTAGCATCTCCTGGCCTACAAGCCACTGATGCAGACCTTTGGAACATCTACATTTTAAAAAGTCTAAGTCCATATAATATAACCTACACCTTCACAATAAACCATGATTTATTTTAGACAGGTTTAAATACTCCATTTCCGAAGAACAGAATAGCATGATCTGGCTATGCCATATGGCTGTGGGCTACACTAGTTAATTTATCTGGCAAGATTTGCTTAGAATTCCTTGTCATTATTTATTTTTAAGATTGAAGAATACAATTGAACAAAGCTGAATAAAATAGAAAGGATATTTTCTCCAAATGATTTGAGGGAAGTGCGCACAAGCGGCTATTCTTTGTTGAGTGGTTAACAAAGAAATGGGTACTCCTATATGCTTAATTTAGAGTTATTAATGTAACTTCAGTTGTTCTACAAACGTTGGATTATATGTTTTGATTTGTAATACTTTGTAATGCTGCATGATGCGACTCTAACGATGACTTGAAAATAGGCTCTTGAAAGGCATGATCTCTGCTTTGGTTCTTGAGCAGGCTGTACACACTTCATCAGTCTCTCATTCGCAATTTGACAATCACTTGACAATCCCTCGAATTTCACAGCGGCATCCCCTTTGTGTGGCTGTTGTGCCCTTGGCCCGGAAAGCTGCGCTGTGCCCTTTTCCCTGAGTGCTGCACGGTACGAAGCACCTGTCACTCAAATGGCTCTCCATCACGTGATCAGTTCTTTCTCTACAAGTAAAGACAGATACATTGGGGACGCAACTACCCATTTCTTTAACCAATTCCAAGGTGCGTATTGAAGATATTGGAAGAACTGTCCACATTTACTCTTTGTCAGCCAACAAGATGAGTAGACCTAACGAACAGGAAAAGCACTAGCCTATGTCAATCTACTATCCCAAGACGTATAAAAGTTGACCTATTCTATTCTGTGTGAAAGATAAATATTCCAAACATAGTCTGGGAGAGTTGTGGGATGCGATAGATCCCAAATGACTACAAGCACTACCATAAAAAAAAAAGTTTTACACAATGTGGCTGACACAACAGATCAACACATTTAGCTTTCAATGTTGATAAAGTATTAGGCTATTTCTTCACATTATAAGGGCAGCCATGTGCACATGGCAGTAGGCTATAAGCGCGAATCTTACATTAGCGGGAAAACACCAATATCAAAAGTGACCCCAAATGTGATTATGCATGTAATGCTTTTATTGTAAAGGATGTAGCGGTATTGTTAGAGAGGGGTAGGTATTAACCCTGCCGAAAGGAAAAGAGTAGGATAGAGAGAGTACCACTACCAGACCCACACACATCAGCAGAAGAGACTGCCTAGAGTGTAGCCTTTTTACCAGATAGCCACATCACAGCACAGGGGTAACCCAACTAATAATACCTCATACAATAAGAATGGCAGAGCAATTTAACGGCAACTTCATACAAACAATTTTACAAGAAAGAACCCAGTCATCAACATTAGCGGATTTGCAATAATCTGTCTTTACCTCCCAGTGGAGGAGTGCAGAGGGTATGAATGGGAGTGTATGAATGGGGGTGTTCATAGACAAAACAAAGGCCTTAAAATGTCCAAAATCTTCTTGGCCACATGTCAATTGTATCACCCCACATCAATACAGTTCAAATAGCAATAAACCATAAACTTGCAAGCAACCTCCCTTGTAACTACAATGTCAACCCAGATACTTCTGGCAATAATAGTCCAGCGACACTGAACATCAAAGCGAAGCACATTGATAAAAATAGAAGGTCTGCTGCAGTGTAAAGCACTGGAATGATAGAGGGAAGCTAGAGAGAGAGAGAGTGGTCTTAGCTGTTGACTTCAGGCTTGTAGTTGCACAGTCTGTCCGTCTGATGGTTTGTTTGTTTGTATGTCAAAGTTTCGTAACAATGTTGCTACTAATCCATCCCATCAATAACTGGTGCGTTCCCAAAAGATAACAACCGCGATCTAGAGAGGCAATACCGATGATCGAGTTAAAACACTTCACAAATTCAGCACGCTGAAAATAGAGAAGACTTCTGCAGCATTGCACACCTCAATCAAACTGCCACGCCAACCGAGAGCTACCTCCCAGAGAGCCGGAAGAGCCATCTTTATTTCATCCTTTCTGACTGCTGATGCGCTCTTAAAGTTGCAGCCCACGGTGAAGGCTCCATGCAGGAATTTGCCACAAGTTGCATTATTTAAAAAAAGACTTGTACCCCTTTTTCGTGAGATCCAATTGGTAGTTACAGCCTTGGCCCATTGCTGAAGCTCCCCTCAGGACTCAGGAGAGGCGAAGGTCGAGAGCCATGCATCCCCGGAAAAAAAAACACGGCCGCACTGCTCGCTGAACCCGGAAGCCAGCCGCACCAATGTGTGGAGGCTACACCGTCCAGCTGGTGATTGAGGTCAGCTTCCTTGCACCCGGCCCGCCACAAGGAGTCACTAGAGTGCCATGGGACAAGGAAAACCCCTTCCCTAACCCGGACGACGCTGGGCCAATTGTGCACCGCCTCATGAGTCTCCCGGTTTCGGCCGACTGTAACACAGCCTGGGATCAAACCCGGGTCTGTAGTGATGCCTCAAGCACTGCCATGCGCCTCCACTCGGGAGGCTAAAGGTGCATTTTCATGGTGAAAATTATCTTTCCCAAACTTGAAACACACGCGCAGCCAGTTAGGCTCTACATCCCTTGTAAAGCAGATTAATGTGCTTAATTTTAAGAAGTTATTTGACCACTTTAGCTGTGGTTCAAAACTTATCAAAGTCTATAGGCCTATGGGCGGGCCTAGGCTACATGAGGTGTGTGACTATGAATCGAAAAAGTCGCAAAAAAAAGATATTGTTTCTTGCCTTATGCTGGGCATCAAGTGATAATATATCATTCACAAGTGATAGGCTAATATTTTTCCCCATCAAATTATTCTTGATTTAATCTTGTCTTTACATATACTAAATAATATATGTGTGACAAGGCTCCATTAATTTTCATACCAGCTAGGTAGGCTATACTCCTGTTTTAAAGACAAGCAATATGCTCAATATTAGGAAAGTTGAGAAATAAATATAGTAGGCCTAGCCTATAGAAAGCTGATGGAATCATCCTCTTTTTAATAGAGCCCATTACTCTGTTTTCTCCCGCAATTGCATGGCCTATAGAAATGTTGCGCAACATGAACTCATGGGCTCTCATGAAGTGTTTGATTAGATTTTCAATTTGCATTGATGTCAGAGTGATTAGAGGGACAATAGAGTACTGAGTACCAGGTAATTAAACGTTTGGTCGGCTACTAATGACCGCCACGACCATCAGAGCTTGGAGAAGCCTAATTACAGTGACTAAACGGTCACGTGGAATTTGACTGTATTCATGACTCGTGACCACCGGTGTGGTGGTAATACGGTCACCGAAACAGCCCTAGTCAGACCACATCACCCCAATCCTGGCCCAACTCCACTGGCTACCGGTGAACTACAGGATCAACTATAAAATCCTCATGCTTGTATTTAAAGCTTTGATGGGTTGAGCCCCACCTAAATCAACGACCTCATCTCAATCAGTGAGCCACCTCGCACTATCCACTCTAGCCACTCCCTAAGGCTTCAAGTCCCCAAGACACATCTTCGAACGATGGGGGACCGAGCCTTCTGCTCCCGTGCCTATGTATTTTTGATAGTCATTGTCCCAATCCAAAATGTATTTAGCACCTAGCCCACTATCGCTATTTAACTTGCCTTGATTCTAAATGTTTTATTATATAATTGTAAAAAAATATATATCCTCAGTAGAGCTTAAGATAACTCTGTAATTAAAAGCGCTATACAAATTAAATGTATTAATGTTATGCACGCACGCACACACACAATAATGCTAAAACAAACAATAGCCATGTCTGACATCTCATAACAGATACATTTACATTTAAGTCATTTAGCAGACGCTCTTATCCAGATAGGTTACGTTACGGTCTTTCCCTGATAAATCATGAGGCAACAAAATTGCCAAATAAAAGAGGAGGCGTCATTAAAATCCCCAGTTTATTTTTCTCTGTCTTGAATGCTTGATGATAGGCACATTTTTCCCATTTCCTCATAAGTGGCGCCTTAGTCCTTTTAATTAGTAATTAAACACATGACATAACAGCCACGACTTGGCAAGACAGTTAATCAATCATTAAGCAGACATTCCCTGGAAGTAACTTCGGCTGTCAAAATCATAGGTCAGTAAGTTCAAAGGTGAAATATGGAGGACTGAGTAAACATGAGAAGAAATGTTTCCTTCTAAATGCAATAGCCGACTTACTGTAAACAGAACAAATAGGACTTCACCTACTCTGTCAAGACCAAAGACTCATATCAAAGTAGAATCTAACATGAACAATTGGTGCGACAAGAAAATTAACTGTTGTAAAAGACCCAGTAAATTCATGAGAACTCTGTAGCTTATAAGAATCAACCCAAGGTTGGACTTCTGGACCTATGCGAGTTGATTCACATCTCAATATCGTCCTTAAAATGGTCAACCGATTCGGATATCATATTTGCACTGATACCTCATAGATTCCCTCTCTACACGAAGCAGATAAGAAAAGCTCTATGCGCTGTCTATCTTCAGTCCAGCTGCAGCGGAGCTATGCCTTGGCACATCCCCATAGAGGAGGATTAGAAACAAATGAAACCCCTCAGGCAATTTAGAAGTCTACCTAAGTTAGAGGGTGAAGGAAATGAGGGGAGAACTGTTCGTGGGGTTCCCATGTACTGTAGAAGTGCCAACAGAAAGACCTGCAACAATAGCATACCAGTTAAGGTATTCCCTTCAAATCGAGACGCGAACGTCCCATAGTGAATGACAGGATGGGATGTTTAAAGCAACTTTTTTGTTTTTGTTGTTGTTGTCTGCTGTCTGCTGTCGGGTTGTTTTTGTTGTTGTCTATGCAGGGTGGTGTCTCATGAGAAGGTCATAGATGCTTTAAGTATGCTTGTCTGACTGAAAATATGTTGTTACTGGCCTTTATCCTGCCATGATCAACCTTCTGTACAATTTAGGGACTCCATAGCCCATTCATGCTGACCTCTTTGACCAAATTAGATTTAAAAAAAAAAATCTGAGTGCATGATCGGATCATGGGTATGACTGAATGGAAAATTATACTGCATGTGTAATTGAAATGAGGAAAGTAATCAATTAACAACCTACAAGATGTTTGTGTTGTTTACTTATATTTTCAAGACGGCAAACAGGTACAAAGGAAATTCCCCGTCTTGATATCGGTACATAAACAATATCCATTGCGGAAAATCCCAAACAAATCCTAAAAAAAAAATATGTTTGGAAGATCATTGATAATATTCAAGGACGGATACATTTTATAATCTTCAAAAGTAGAACACCTTGATCAAGCATCGACCAATCTTCCTAGATTGTACGTGCACATATTTTAATACAATCCATTAAAGTCAAACAAGACATATTGGGCCTTTGGCTCACTGTCAGCACAAATAGGTCAATACGGCAGTAATCTATTTCATTCGGGTGCCATAGGACAATGCCCACACACGTTTTACTTGCTCACGACATCCATTCTGTGTCCGTCTGCACGTAATTGCGGCGGATTCTCTTTAAACAAATTGCAAGCCACGGATGTTTACCAAGCCACAGCAATGCAGGACTCCTTGAAAGACAGCACCAACGTAATGGGACCGTTACTACAGCAACGTCTCAGGGGAGACAGAGAGACAGACAGACAGACAGACCAGACAGACAGACAGACAGACAGACGACAGACAGACAGAGAGAGAGAGAGAGAGAGAGAGAGAGAGAGAGAGAGAGAGAGAGAGAGACAGAGAGAGAGACAGAGACAGAGAGAGAGACAGACAGAGAGAGACAGAGACAGAGAGAGAGAGAGAGAGTGTTACAGCAATGCACTCCTGGACTCCTTGTAAAGTGTAGGAGCTGTGGCATATCCCAGCAACCAGACGCCCCTGCTGGTATAAAATTCCTTTGCTCTAAACAGTGATTACTGAACCCATTAGCACCACATCCCTGGAGTGCCTGATGTCACAACCCTGTCATTCTGAGTGGTGTCAGGTGCGTGGGCCAGCGCATTGACAGACACACGGCACAACTGTCTGTGCCTCTAACAGAGGAGCATTAGGTGCCAGCCCAATTCACGCTGACACGCCCGGCAGAAAGAGCTCTCATTTTACGTAATGGGACCGTTACTACAGCTGGCCTCCGTGATCACGTCTCTCAGGGAGACAGAGAGACAGAGAGAGAGAGAGACAGACAGAGAGAGAGAGAGAGAGAGAGAGAGAGAGAGAGAGAGAGAGAGAGAGAGAGAGAGAGAGAGAGAGAGAGAGAGACAGAGAGAGACAGAGAGAGACAGAGAGACAGAGAGAGAGAGAGAGAGAGAGAGTCAGTATATGTGTGCGTGAGTTGCTAAGCTGATGTGTGTCTGTGTGGCCTGTAGTGCATCTCTGTGAATATAAATACATCTGGACGTACAAATATGTGTATATGCATTGCATGTAACTTTCTGACAGCACCTGCTACGAAAGAAGAAGCACTAAGCCACGCTGAACTGTTACCCTTCTCACATGTTCAAAAATAACTTTCATCTTGCTTGCATGCTTTACCAGTAGAAGGCAACGGTGGTGAGGTGGTTGTGTTTGGGGATGATGTTTAGGAAACAGCGCTGGTCTAAAAAAGAGAGAAAATATGAACAGTACTGTTTGTCATTTTGTACAGCGTGACAATGGGAGCCAAGGTTTTTGTTTGCATAAGCCCCTACCACTAACAGGAGGGTGGAGAGCAGAGGGCGACGAGAAACACATGTGACAGTCCATCAGTATTATCATTCAGCCAAATCTCTGAGTGCCTATCAGCACTCAGTACTGTACTGACACTTTACTCCGAACTAACATTTCTAAACATAAATCATAGTGATCATCAGTTGTGATTTTAGCATGTAAATCTTCGTTGGGAAAACCACTACACAACACTGAATAATACATTCATTGGACTTTAACAGTGACAAACGATACCCACAAACTGTTAGGGCCTAGATAATGCTGTCTCAACAGCAGTTCCAAAGCCTTACCACTGTTACAACTGGCTATCAGCAGAGCCTTGTCTGGCAGCATGACAGTTCATTCAGCAACATTTACTGCCTTTTAAAAATCATAGCTGATATGGCTGACTTGCTTATACAAATGTGACTTGTCTCAGGAAACTAGGCGTATGTCGCGGGTGACTACTTCACAGCAGAGCTACATTTTCAGATATTACTCATTTCTAATTTTGACAGAAAGTCATTTTCATTTCAAGTTAAAGTGTACTGTTAGCTAGCTAGGTTAGCTGGCTGTCTGGCTCGCTAGCTAACGTTACGTGTATGATCTTATTATTTGCATCTCAGAGCCATTTGCTTTGCTAGATATAGCCTAATGTTAGCTTGCTAACATTGAACCTGGTTGGTTAGCCAACTGCAGATTCATGCAGGGTAGTAACATCATGACTTGGGATTATGGTTCATTGTTTACCTAGCTAGGTAGCTAGCTACACTTCTTAACAAAAGACTCCACTATGCAAGTAACCATTTCAATAGAATGTCACTGTGACAACTGTTGATAGACAGTAGCTGGTAAATTTACTCTGGCTATCTACTCCGATTTCAGAGAAATCTCGTCTGAGTGTGCCAGAGCGCAGAATAACTGATGAATCTATGAACGCCTGACATCCGTTGAATATGGCCGGTGTCATGTCAGTAAACATTGGCAAAAATGTTTTAATTGTTGCCAGCAGCACAGTTGCAGTCACCAACGCTCTGGATAACATAAACACAGCCTAACCAGCTGCTTGGGGGAGTAAAATGGTCAGTGAGCAGTTTTCTCATTTGTGTCTGGAAATAGCTAGCAAGCTAGCCAATGTTAGCCAGTTAGCTTGGGTGTTTGACTTTTGTTGTTAGGACAGAATGCTCGGATCAACCCTTAAATAGTTGGATGGGACTAAAGGTTAAGAGGGTGTGAATGATGCTGAATGGGTGTAGACAAAGAAGAGCTCTCAAGTAGGCACCAAAACATTCAGAGGCCATTTTCTCAAAAGTGAGGTTAAAAGTCTATCAACTTTCAAAGCAGAATTATTGTTCCTCAAATGCAGTGTATGATATACAATTTTATAGCTCTGTGTCTGCTTTCATCCATTGTGAAAATAAAAAAACAATTTCAAATGTTGCTACGTAAGACCGGATCAAGGTGGTCGGTCACAAACTATGGCATAAGCAGATTAGATCAGATTAGAGGGAATTTCGATAAAGACATTAATGAGCGAGCTAGGACGGACGTAATCAATATAACTATTTGTTCAGCATTTTTTATATTTACAGTGACAAAATTTAGAACATGGGCCATTCTTGCAGTATTCTCCTTGTACACCAAGACAGAACCGTAGGATAAATAAAGGGGGCATATAAGCAAGCGTACAATATTCAATAATGACATTTCTCTATAACAGGCTATAGGCTACATGTGCACCACCAAGTCAGAACAGTAGGCTAAAGTATGAGGGTGAAATGGCTACTAACAGCTTACTACACACACTATTACTTTCTTAGCTATGGTATACACACATCCCTGGCATATTACATAATTTATGCAGCAGCATACAAGACATGTTTGGACTCACCTTGTTGTGCTGTGCTCACTTGAACAGGAAGCTGGCGCTGCATTCCTTTGTGGGCACATTTTGCCATCAAACTTTGTCAAAGTCTGGCATTCTCTGGATTTAGGGTGCTTTCAAGACAACTGGGAACTTGAAAAAAAAAACAAGGTCAAATCATGATGTTTAGTGACCTTCAGGTCGGAGCTCTAGGGTTCTCGACTTGGAATTCTGAGTTGGATGACCTTTCAAAATGTATTTTTCCAATCGGAGCACTTTTTTTCAGAGAATTCCCAGTTGTCTTGAACTCACTGAGGTCTGAGATTTCCCAGTTCTGAGTTTCCAGTTGTTTTGAAAACGACAGAATTCATGCTGGATTGACAGCATGGCCAATGTTGAATGTTTATCCTTCCAAGCTTGTAAAAAAGACCCTTAAACCCAGACTTGGACCACACATCCACTCCACTGAATAGCAAGCTAGTGATTGCTTTGCAATGCTTGCAGTTAGCCACTGATTCCTGATTCCCTCCTTCCATTGTGACATTTGCGATTTCCAACTCGTTGTACAATGTTTATGTCCAAAGGCCGATGAGCACCGATACGTTTTATCAATAATTTCACGGGTTGAAAATAATTTGCCAGTAGATTGTCGACTTGATTCATGATGATGACTGCAAGCTTGCTAGCTAAGATTTTGAAAGTCAGTCCAATCAAAATTACTGTAGATATAACGTGAGTTGACATTTTATCTGTGGCCAATGACCTTGAGCCTTCATGGATGGGCACTTCTAATTTAACTCTATGGCAGTTCCCAAGGGGCTTGATTTTTTTTTGCTCTCCGTGTAGATTTTGCGGCGATAGTGTCCCTATGAGTGACAGAACACTGAGCCAAACACGGCACAACTAGAAAACATTACCAACCCCTACGCTCCGTATTTTCAGATGGCTGCCGCACCACCACAGAAAGCACTGAGCTAGGCTGAAACACCTGCATTTTGGAGCTGCCTTAGAACAACTAATCTAATCAAAATGATGCATGTCAGTGTCCAGTTGTCTTTTGTCAGGAATTCACCATTGCCTCTTGAAGAATAATTCACCTGTAGATAGGACTACTTGCAGCTACTTGCTATGAGAACTTGACCAACCAGTTTCGAACACATCACATAAATACATCTGTAATGAACTCTTTTTTATTTTTTATTTACGAGGTCCTGTGTTCAATAACCCATGAACTCACCTCAAACCTCAACAAAGGAGCAATATTGTTATATATGCTTTCTCGTAAAATGAGGTTTCCGTTCTTTATAAAATGAAAGACCCCCATATTAAAATATTGTTTACCACGCCACACAAATAGTTGTACAGTCTAAAACAAAAATAGGTTAATCCTAGCCAAATAGGTTAATCCTCAAACCAACAAGATTTCAGCTGTTTGCCCAACTATCAATACATTAGATTAGCGCCTTCCATTGGCTAGGTATCCCCCTTTCCCTTTCCTTTCCATTTGTTTCTGGAAGCGCGCCCTCATGCTGCACTACAGCTGTCAAGAGCAAATTCATGGGTAGAGAGCGCTAGTTGTGCGCAAGGCACAGATGTGAAGCATACCCGCAGTCTGCACGCACAACCATGACTTGTTATTTCCAACGTAGTAACTTTCTAGCACTTATCATAATATTGATGTGACAACAGGCCTACTGGCGTTTGCAAACTTGTCAGTTTGAAAATTAAACAAACATGTAACCATACCATATCAGATAAATATAGGCCTAATGGAAAGGGAAACGAAAGGGCCTAATAGGAAAACCAATAACATGCAGCAGCATAAAATATAAAGTATAACATATGAATATAAAGTCTACTCTACATAATAGGAAAATTATCATATAAATATCACTCGGCTTACTACTACCACTACAGCTACTACTACAACAAATAATAATACTAATAATATAGCCTACTATTTCTAATCAATTGTTACTGTGATAATGATCAATTCATTGTTTTATTTAGGCCGAATATACATTTCTCCGGGCGAAAGTCTGCTTTCTGATCATGTTAAATAGCATTACATAATCCTGGACGCCTGAAGTGGCTGAACGACAATCATGTTACACATAATTGGGCAAATGATGTACAATTATCAGCAAGTGGCTCATGTGCCTCACACTGAGCTAAACCACTTAAACAATATATCTATTTTATATACTTTATCCGCAAAAGTGCATCTATCAATGCAGACTACAAAGTTGCCAGCCAATGTAATTTAGACCATTAATAAACACTATCACTGAAATTCATAATGAAAGCATTATCTTACCGTTCTGGGAATCATTTTCTTTCAGTGGAGGTTTCTTTTCTAGATCCCGTGCGCATGTGAAATGGCCTTCAAACGGCAAATACAGAGCGTATTTCAAAAATACAGGTATGTAGAGGAATCAATAAGGTTTGTGAGACAGAGGCGCCTCCACCCGTAGCGCTGAAATACTTGTGAAGCTTGTGAAACCACTCTGCAAGGAATTGAAACAAATTAGCACACGGCTCGCCCACTCTCTGTCGACTGCGCTGGGCGCTCAGAAATGCACGAAAAACACGATACAATTGGAAAATGATGTCGCTCACGCAATTGAAACCATAACAAAGCATTTTCACAATTCACTGTTTTGGCAAAAGGTTAAGGGATTTGGCTGGAGAAATGTAACCACACTCAAATTCATAGACCGAGTTATGGATGCAAGGACTGACCATCCATGGTATCAAAATGACAGTTCTAACCATGTTTTGAGGCTATACAGTGTTAGTTTACATATATTTTCTTTACAAACATTGGAAAAACATGCATTTAGGTTAGCTTCTGATGGGATACGACAGTTGAACTAAACCCAAGGGACATTTTTAAATTATACTCTTCAAGAATCAATGGGTTTAAGCTTTATCATGAATTAAACATTCCAAAAATGGATGTAGTAACTGCAGATTGTCCCTTTAAAGACCAAATATTTATGTGAAGTAGTTTATATTCTAAATTGATCAGAGAATGACCCTGGATTAAGGATATTCAGAGGTCAAAAGACAAGAATACTTGAATCTTTACTGTCTTACCAAACAAACCATAATTCGGTGAATATTAACTGTGCCAGAATCCCACTGTTTGTTTCGCAACCTTTTGTTTCGATGTTTGTCCATGTTCTCATGCACACTTGACCACACAAAGGTAATGTGACTGTTTACACATCAAAAACTATCTCTCCAATCCCGCATGACCGCCCACACTAGAGCCAACATACCAGCAACAAACTCATTCCCGGTTACAATGGACAAAGGGCAGGGTTCAATGTCAACCAGTTGGGTGACTTTCCAGCCTCACATTCTTGGGCATACAGGGATACCTCAGTGTATTGCAAAGGAATGATATTTACTGTGAAGTTGGCCCTCCACCCCTCATGGTAAAGAAGTGTCTAATTAATCCATGAACCTGGCTTGTTTTACCAGCACACAATTGTTGTCATAACACTCCCAACTAGCAAAAGCTACCAACAGGTATTCTGAGTAATATGAGTAACTCCCTCTCTTTATCAATGAGATCATTATCTATCCATTCAACCTATTGCCCTGTATTCTGTCTATAGCCCTCTACCAGGAAACATGCTTTGTGTGTGACCACCATTATCTCTGACACTCATCATTTGTCTCAGCACACCTCTGGGTGATTCTCTGATAAGCTGTCTCTGCTCTTGTTTTTGCAGGATAAACAGAAACAAACCATTCTAGCAATTCCCAGCACCATGACCATCACAAGGCAAAAAGGCAAAAGGAACCGACAGTACCATGTCCTGCAGCAGTACAAGGGGAAAGGAGTCAGACCTGATTTACAGAGCCTCACAAATGTCTGGACAACAATCAAAGGGAACCCGTGCATCATAAATTAGTGGGTTCACCAGGTCAGAAGAGAGCTGCCAAGTTCTTACTTTGCAGATTTAAGGAGAAAGGGTAGGGGGAGAGAAGGCGGGGTGCAAGGAAGGGAATAGCGGCAGGTAGCTGGAGAGAAATAGCAAGAGAGAAATAATGAGAGGATTACAATATTATGTACACATAGAGTTGGATACTGTGACATCGAGTGGAGTATGCATGTTTAAGAAACAAGACCTGCGACAGCGGTCAGAGAGACTTTGGTGGCTAAGTCTCTGCCTGAACACACTGTAACAATGGCAGCCCACAGAAGCCCTCTTGGCACAATTCTCAGGTTCAAGCATTTCACAAGATGTGTCTTGTTACTCCTGCAGCTGAGGCTGGTGCTGCTGACAGCTGACATGACACCAGTCATAGTGTTTGTCAAGAGAGCACGTTATAAATGAGCACAGGAAACAGCTGAATAACTCACTAAGCTTCGATAAATGTTGCCTTGAGAGTGATCCAGTATTACCAATTGGGAGACATAGTAATAGAAGGATATCATATCCTCTGGCTGGAAAGATGACAAGATCAGGATTTGAAGGGAAACACATGAGAACATAGAACCATTTCAGACATCAGAAGTGGAAACGTCCCATTGCTGGGCGGGATCATTTGTCAGGGATCATTAGGGATGCAGGCTGAATGTTAATGTGTGGCTGCAGGCCAAAGTCCTCCAACTGGCAAGTGGCAGTCTGGCAGCTGCTGCATGCATGAGCTTCATAGCAGCAGATTTTGTTTGAGCTCTGCTTCTGCTGCCCATCTCAGTACAAGAGAGGAAGCTGATCTTGCCCACTCCAACCATCCTGAGACAAACGATTAAATAAGTGATTGGAATGAAAGAATTGAGGCTTGCGGCATGTGTTTTTCTCTTGTCTCCAGGAACTCACACCCTCCTGACTGAGATGAACTTGTTTCATTCCTGGATAACTAAAGCAGGGTTATCCAATGGCGGCCCTCGTGCCAAGTTTTTTGCCCCCCCCCCCAAGTTTTCTGAGTAAGTTTTTAATTGTTATACATGAAAGACTGTAAAAACACCATGAAATCAGCTCGTGATTTTAATTTCAAGAAATCCATTCCCAAGTATTCCCAACCATAATATAGAGACGCGTGATCTTATAAAAATGTAGGAATGTTTTGAAATGATTATGTTTTAGTCAAACATATCTGTTTGGGCTTCAATTTGCAGGCTACTAATTATTTGTAATTATGTTCTGGCTCACTGACCATCCCCTCAAGAATAAAATCGTCCCGCGGCTGAATCAAGTTGATGATCCCCGCCCTAAAGGGTGACTTTTTACCACATTCATTCAGTAAATTATCAACTTAATCAATAAGGCACTGAACCACAGTAAAGTCCAGCAGACCAGGAACCATTGGAAGGCTGTCCTTGAGTTGGCCACAGGGGGATTGTTGGGTGGATTATGAATGTGTTGGCTGATAGCCATCCTTTTTGTCAAGCTCTTTCTGGCATTAAACCAGCTTGAATCATAACCTTACGTCAATACATTGACTCTACTAATGTACTGACGTCAGTGTTGGGGAAATTATATCGACTTTTATCAGGGAAAGCAGTTGGGTATTATCAGAAATGGTAATCAACCCAACCATATTGAACCGTGGATGGCTGGAATATTTAAGTCTAAAGTGCTTGTATAATAAACAGCTTTCCGGAAAGTTTTAAACCTGCAGGAGATGGAAATTTGTACCATTGATTGCTGTGTGAGAAAATGCAGTACTCACAGGTCAACGGGGTACATGTACACAGTATATACTTCAGATATCTCGTAAGTAGGGCTCTGACATTAAAGAGTGGTTCATCATTTACTGCCTGGTTGATATTTGAGGGAGAAATCACCAAGTTAGCATCATTTGGAGAGTGTTTCATGGAGGAACAGGTAGGGAGGTCATAACTCAAACAAAAAATCATGCCTCTGTGTGAAGACCAAAATGTTTATGTTTCGCACAAATCCAGGACTGTACTGTCACAGGGAAATGTGACATTTCTCATTGATTGCAATCTTAAACAAAAATGCCTCAGACTTTTTCTGCATTTGACCTCTGCCCGCTGGAGATAAATGCTCTAGGACGTGGCTGTCCAACCCTGTTCCTGAAGAGCTATCGTCCTGTAGGTTTTCATTTCATCCCTCATCTAGCGCACCTGATTCTAATAATTAGCTGGTTGAAAAGCTGAATCAGGCCGGTTACAACTGGGGTTAGAGTGAAAACCTGCAGGAGGGTAGCTCCCCAGGAACAGGGTTGGACAGCCCTGCTCTAGGAAAAGACAGTAGGATAGTTGTGTTTTGATCAGAGGTTTAAAAACAACCTTTAACATGGACATTTTTCACGCTTTCTTTTCAGTATTTTCTTAATGAGGAAACTGCATTGCTTAAGATTATGCCGTCAACAGTGCCTCTTAGGAAAATAAATACAGCTGTTATTCAAGTGTATTTAAACTGAGTTATGATGAGATTAACTGAGGTCATCACTATTTAAAGTGCCAGGGTTAAGTCACTGTTATTTTTAGATGCACCAAACAAAGAGGGATATTCAGCTCCATAATCATACATGTCATGGGGTTGACACAACTTTTATGTGTGTGGTTATGGTTCTTCTGGTGTTTTCTCTGAGAAATGTTCCACTTGATTATTCCACTGGCCCATGAGAAATCTAGGGAATATCTATTTATCATAGCTAATGAATAAATGACATCCTGTCTATGTGACATGGATACATGACTAAGTGTATGTTATCCTCACGGACTCTATTCAAGGTTCTACAATGACATTGTCTCATAAATGTCCCAAAACGAAGTACAGGAGTGCTCATGCTTAATAGTCAAGGGAAAGATAGGGCAATTGACCACTGTTCGCCCATAAAACGGCATGTCGGCTGCAGGTTATTAAACACACTGTTGGCTGCACAGCGTTTGGGCTCCGAGGCAAGTTTAAGGGCACGTAGCAGCAGCCGCTCCCGTTTCTGCCCCATTTGAAATGAGATTGAGTGCCATACATTCAAATGGACTCTAGATGTTCTAGATTCAGATCCATTCAAGGAAATTGCACAGGAAAAGCTCCTCTCAGGGTCTCTTGTTCAAGTACTGCCCATCCTACCTGACACACAACAGATGGTGATAATGACCTCATTAGCATTAGCATACAGTCGGTTTCCATTATAGGAACCAGCCAGTGAGCAGAGTAAAACAGTGATAAATCGTAAGCAGGGGGAACAACGCATGAAACAAATGATGTGCAGTGCTGTGTGTCTCCCCAGCCATGTCTACCCTTCATGCCTCATATTCAAAGAAATTGAACTGTAGCACCTTCCTCGACCATGAATCTCAAGTGTCATGGTGATTAAGCTGTGTTTGTACAGTAAAGAACGGTTTACATTTCTCATGTCGTCCCCTGGAAGAAACCATGGATAAAGCAAACAAACACCAGTATAAAATAACTGCGAATGGAAACAAAGATTCTAAATGAATTTATTGTCAGGTTTTACCAAGTCAAAATGCAATTGTACTGTTAAATAAACTCTGACTGAAAAACAATGCAAATGTTAGTTTTTCTTTTGTCGATGGAGTTTTCATTTTTACATTTTTAAATGTAACCTTTATTTAACTAGGCAAGTCAGTTTAAGAACAAATTCTTATTTACAATGATGGTCTATACTGGCCAAACCCTGACGACGCTGGGCCAATTGTGCGCCACCCTATGGGACACCCAATCACAGCCGGTTGTGATACAGCCTGGAACACGAATGACCATTCATTTATGTTAGAAGCTGTAGCTATGTCGATTAGGAATGCACCACATTAGACTCTGCAGTTCTATGAACTATGTGACAAGTTGTGGTCCCAAGGTGTTATGTCATTTGGATGTCAAATTTGTTGATATAATTTCAAGTGACAGGCCACATCGATCGGTCCTTCAACTTGGAGTTTTCCAACAGCAGTGTTTAAGTCAACAATAAAACATACTTTTCCCTGTGGGATTTCAATGTGACATTCCAACACAGATGGAAAAAGAACAAACATCAGGACTAAATATGGGAAATTAATCCATTTAGTCTAAAGAGTACTGCACTGATGAAAACCCTCATGGAATTGGCCGTGTCCAAATAGGCCTACTTGCATCCTAAATAGTAGGCCATTTGAGTATGTGAAAAAACAAAGTTTTATAGTACATGAAAGTTAGAAAATCGAGTATACTTTAGATTTGATTGATTTATTAGGATCCTCATTAGCCGACACCAATGGCGACTGCTAGTTTTACTGAGGTCCGACAAATAACAAAAAATGCATTTAAAAACAGTGCTACATGTAGTGTGTGTGTGTCCATCTATCAGTTTCAGATACATGTCAGTACATACACACAACAAGTAGGTCACGTGGGGGAGAGGCGGTGTGCCGTGAGGTGTTGCTTCATTTGTTTTTTGAAACCAGGTTTGCTGTTCACTTGTGCAATATGAGCTATCTGTATAGTACTGTATATTTCCTTGAATTTGTTCTGGCCCTGAGGACTGTGAAAAGACCCCTAGTGGCATGTCTGATTGAGTAAGTGTGTGTGTCAGTGCTGTGTATAAGTTGATCATGCAAACAATTTGGAATTTCCAACACATTAACGTTTCTAAAAAGAACAAGAAGTGATGCTGTAAGTCTTTCCTCATCTCTTAGCCAAGAGAGACTGGCATGCATAGTATTAATATTAGCCCTCTGATTACAATGAAGAGCAATACTTGCCGCTCTGTTCTGGGCCAGCAGCTTAACTACTGTAGGTCTTTCTTTGCAGCACTTGACCATATGACTGGATAATAATCAAGATAAGATACATCTTGAGCCTGCAGAACTTGCTTTGTGGAGTATGGTTTCCAATAAAGCAGAGCATCACTTTATGACGGACAGACCTCTCCACATCTTTACCACCATTGAGTCCTTATGTGTTGACCATGACAGTTTACAATCTAAGGTAAAAACCAAGTAATTTAGTCCCTTCAACTTGTTCAACAGCCAAACCACTCATTACCAGATTCAGCTGAGGTCTAGAACTTATGGAATGATTTGTACAAAATGCAATTGTCTTACTTTTAAAGCTATTAAGGACCAGTTTATTACTTGCCACCCCATTCAAAAACTGATTGCAACTCTTTGTTAAGGGTTTCAGTGCCTTCATTAGCTGTGGTTGCTGATGGGTATATACATGTTACGGATACAGTTATCCTGTGTGTGTGTGTATCCTGTGTGTGTGTGTTTCTTTTCTCTCCTTCTCCCCTCACAGGTGAAAATCATCACTCCCCAATCAGTCAACAATCAATCATCAATCAGAAGACACACCTCCTCCTATTTCCTAACCTATCACAGTTCCTTCCCCATGATTTAAAAACCCCATAATTTGTTTGTTCTAGAGCTCAATCTCTCTGTAAATGCCATGTCTGTAGGTCTCTGTGGTTCACTCTCGCTTTGTGTCTTAACCTCTCTTTTTTAAGCACTTTGTCATCACCTGTGAGTATTGTTTTTGGTTATGGTGTTTGTTTGTTGCTGGTGGGAAAAGGGGGAAACCAAGACAAATCGCCCATGGGCATACACTACCCGTAGGTGAACTTTGTTAAATACACTAGTTAGAACTGGGCGGACCACCCACTGCATTTTGGTTAGTTAGCTGTTAAAGTAGGCTAGTCTAGCTTAGGGGTGTTTTTTGAATACTTATTGTTTCTTTCCTTGGGTCCAGCTCAGCCCCTTTTCCTGCTCCCCCCATTACCGTGTGTTTATAAATAAACCTGGAGTTTGACGGTAGATTTCTGTCGTGGTTATTTCGTTCACACTTTTACTTTGTCACAATAATAATTTGCATGAGTTATGTTACGGGTCTCATTACCATCCCCCCTAGACTGCCGGGCCAAAAGGGATTCATAACAATACAGTATGGTTGAATAATGTTTAATGCCAGTGACAGGTCATTGGTAAAAATAGAAAAGAGTAGAGGGCCTAGAGATCTGCTCTGCGGTACACCACACTTTACATGTTTGAGATTAGAGAAGCTTTAATTAAAGAAAAGGGGGTCTATTAGATATATAGCTCTGAATCCACAATATGACAGAGGTTGAAAAGCCATGACACATATGTTTTCTCAAACAGGTTATGGTCAATAATATTAGAGGCTGCACTGAAATGTAACTATACAGCTCCCACAATCTTCTTATTGTCATATGGGCTATTTTTAGCCCTTTCCTGGTTAGTTTATCAGAGATAGACGTAATATGAAAAAGACAAAGCAAGAGATAAAAACAGACATTCCGCAGTCCAGTAATCAGTTGGTGTGTGTGGTTGTGTGTGTGCTGGGTTGAAGCTATGAACCCATAGGCTTGGCTCATCTCTTCCAGGCTTTTGGGAGGGAGGGTGGACAATGAGCTTGTCATAGCTGATGTAAGCAATGTCCCCAAGCGCTCTGGCAGCTTTCATGGTTTGGTTATTTCCTCTTCTGGCGCACAGCTTCAGGATAGTCCTCTTTGAGGATTATGTACGTTCCTCTCAAGTTCTTGGCTCTTTCCAGAACAGCTACCTTGTCCTTGAACCTCAGAAACTTGACCACATTTGGCTTGGGCCTGTCACCTGGGCCGGTGGTGGGTTTTCCGTCCACATCAATGTTGTTCCGCCTTCATTGTCCCTCCAGATAATCAGATTTTTCCGTCATTGTTGTCATGGATTCACATACAGAAATGACGTCCTCTCACAATGACTGACAGATTTCTGTCATCTTTCTGTTGTCCTGTTGAAATATCATATTCATTTTGGCTTTTTATCTAGTAGAATACACTGCACACTTTCTTTTCACTGACATTCTTGCACGGACTCTTATGCACACTAACTGAACTCCACCCACACACTCACACATACTACACTGACACTCCAACACACGCACGCACACACTACATATGCTCACACAAAGTAAACACACACACACGCATATTGACACCACACGCACACACACTCACACATAGACAAACTTTCCCACTCTTCACATACATTGCTGCTACTCTGTTTATTATATAATCTGATTGCCAAGTCACTTTTACCTCAACCTACATGTATATATTACCTCAACTATCTCATACCCCTGCACATTGACTTGGTCCCGGTACTCCTTGTATATAGCCTCGCTGTTATTTTATTGAGTTACCATTATTTAGCAAAACAAATAAAAAATACTTTAACTGTTCATTGTTGGGAAAGGCCTCGTAAGTAAGCATTTCACAGTAAAGTCTACACCTGTTGTATTCAGCGCATGACACAAATACAATTTTTTTGATTTGCCTATTGAGGAAGAGAATTATCTTTCCACACCACCTCACCAGGAATAAAACTGGTTGACTCAATGTTTTTTTTCCATGCCATTTTAACAAAAAAATGTAATGTGATGATGAATCAAACTGATTGGATTTGAAAAGGTTATCCCCTAACTTTTTAACCTAAGTCAAATAACATGGTAAATGTATTTGTTGATTTAAAATTGAATTGACGTTAGTTGACAACTCAAGTAAATGTAAATCAAACGTAGATATTGAACTGACGTCTGTGCTGTCGTGTCTTTGGCTATGCCGGATTAAGTAATATGACATGCTATTCTGTAAAATAATTTCTCCATAATTAATATTACCCGATTGAGCTAATCATGTCAATGTAATTATCTAGAGAGTCGGGCACCACAAAATAATATTTATAGAGCTGTTATCTTCCGAATAAACTCTTAAAGACATAGTAATATTTTACATCCATAGCAGTCAATATTAATCGTCATCTTAAATCAGTCTCATCTGAAAGTTGTAAATTATTGGTTATCTGCACGAACCCTGGTTAACAATTTGAATCAGCAATACAAAATTGGGTTTAATGATTTATTTACTAAATACCTAACTAATCACACAGAATTACACATACCCATAATTAAATCATAACTTGATTACAATTTACGTCATAAAGGAAAACGTCCCTAGAGGGCCGAACAGATGACAGTTGGTTACACAAAAGAAAAGGGGCTGGGTTTGAGTGAAAGAGCGGGAAAACTGAAGAACAAAGGGTGAAGCTGTGCTATCGTAAATACAGTATCTTATGCATTCTAAATTACTGCCCATTTGGAAAAGGAAAATGCAATAAATATTTACTCTGAGCTGCGCTTCAGTAGGTTGGTGGTAGATGGAAGGCCGTGTTGCCCAACCAAGTCCTTTGAAGAATGTCTCTGCTGGTAAATTTAATACGTTGTAGTAATGTTGTTGTGTGGTAGATGGAATACTCTGTCTGTTCCTTCCTAACCCTCGTTTGCAGCGGCTGTTGCTAACTCAACGGCTAGGAGGTATCACTTCTGTAGTGAATAAAAGTTCAAAGTTCATACCATTCGCAACCAAAGCTCACGCTGATGTTGGCTTCGTTCTGTAGTTATTAATTGAACCATTCTGACATTGGACTGTCGTCCTCACGTCCTCGGAACAGGAGGTTATATTGTCGTCAAGGCTTTATATAGGAAGGGAGCGGAGGGCGTGTTTGAAAAGTTTATAGCCCATGTCCCTTCACAGGGGTGGGCCACTGATTGAGCATAGCCCTAACTTATGAAAACCCAAATCTCTCATTTTGAAGCTAAAATCTCATTTCATCCCATCACGAATAATTTCATATTCAAACATTTAAATTGAACAACAATTCCATGTGAATCCGATAACTCTGATGTGTAGACTTTCCACTGTAGAGTTTATGTCATCTTATCATTGATGAGAATGTCTCTGACCGAACTGACATCATATTCATTCGCTCTGGATAAGAGCGTCTGCTAAATGACTTAAATGTAATGTAAATGTAAGTACCACCGCATATGTTCAATTGGTCAGATTACCAGCCACTGATTGAGCACAGCCCTATCTTATGAAAACCCAAATCTCACATTTTAGAGGCTAAAATCACATTTCATCCCATCACGAATAATTTCATATTCAAACATTTAAATTGAACAATTCTATGTGAATCTGATAACTCTGATGTGTAGACTTAAATGTGTAGACTTAAGTTTATATCATCTTATCATTGATGAGAACGTCTCAGATGACAACCGAACTTACATCATATTCATTAAGTACCACCGCATATGTTCAGTTGGTCGGATTACCAGAATATAGTTAATTTCCCCCCACCTTTTGATATTTCCAGAATATCTATGTTAACCAAGGGTTTTGCAAATGTAACATCAGTAGGGTAGAGAGAGGAAAAAGGGGGGAAGAGGTATTTATGACTGTCATAAACCTACCCCCAGGCCAACGTCATGACAGTGCCCAGTGGGACATGTGTTCAACAACAACTGATCATCAGAATAGGGGATGAGTACATGTTGATATTTGTTGCTTACTGCAGACATTTGTATTCAACAGGACGTTCTAAGTAGTATGTAGTAAAATTTGTAAACAGTATGCAGTTTAAGTAAATTGTACGCAAGCCAGATTTCAGACATGGCCATAGTCAATACAGCACACCTGTACCGCATTCTCAGATTGCAGAAAAAACAGTGTCCATGGGCTATCAAAATAGCATAATGTAGGCATAGAGAATCCAGAGACCAGTTTCATAGCTTTAAATCTAGACTTTGAGAGGAGTGGTTATCCTGCAGACTTATGGCAGCCTATAGTTTTCAAGGTTTCACTTGGTCTGAAACCTTCCACGAGGATAACTATTTCACAACTTTGAGGGACACTGAGTTCAGAGACAGGTGCTTGGCACAGTTCACCATAGACTCTCAGTCGCACTATTGACATTTGTACACACTGTGCCAATATAAACCCAAAGAGATGGCCACAAGAGGATTCTGACTGAAGAGAGTGCAAATACAGAGCAATAGCGCTACACAGAGCTGTGACAAGATGCATGCAGACCTGTGATAGACGTGGCTGGATAAATATACTGCATGTGTTTTGTTCGAATCAACATCTACCAGTATTGACAAGCTAATTTCTCCCAGGCACAGTATGTAGCATAGTCCAATTTCTATAGACTTCGTATGGATGGATGTGAAATCTTTGTCAACTAGTGGTTTGTGAAGACTAAGAAATGTCCCGTTAAAAGCAGTTGGTGAATGATATCTTAAATCATGTGTTCTTGATAAGTGACTGCTTAGGCAAATATATTTACTATGATTTGTTGGGCAACAATTCTAGTACGATAACAATTCTAGTATGACAATTCCATTACTAAGTAATACAATATCAAAACAGTAAACAATTACTTATTCCAAGAAGCAAACCATTCAACAAGCATGCTAAACAGCTCTGTCTCTGCAGTCTCAAGTGCATTGCTGTGCTATGATGAATCCTGATTGGCTAGATGAGAAGGAGTATGACCTCTTTAGGCTCACAACAAAGCGACATTTTTTAAATAATCTGTATGAATGCCTCATCTCAGCCAGGTGCTAATGCTATGTACTCTTCACTGGATAACATAAACAAACGATTCCATTACCAATCTGATCCATATCACTCAGAATGTCTCTCAGAAGAAGACAGAGAAACGTTCGGAGATGAGGCTTTTTATGTGGCTCCATTTGTTTAATATCTGTCAAATACAGTATATAATTTAATTACTGCTGTACAATCCAAGCAAAAAAATTAATAAATGGGATATTTGTTGATGGGTGAACCCTTTATTTTACAGTTATGGCCAAAAGTTTAGAGAATGAAATAATATTAAATATTAATTTCCACAGTTTGCTGCTTCAGTGTCTTTAGATATTTTTGTCAATGTTACTATATAATACTGAAGTATATTTACAAGCATTTCATAAGTGTCAAATGCTTTTATTGACAATTACATGAAATTGATGCAAAGAGTCAATATTTGCAGTGTTGACCCTTCTTTTTCAAGACCTCTGCAATCCGCCCTGGCATGCTATCAATTAACTTCTGGGCCACATCCTGATTAAGGTCTGGGGAGTTTCCTGGCCATGGACCCAAAATATCAATAATTTGTTCCCTGAGCCACTTAGTTATCACTTTTTGCCTTATGGCAAGGTGCTCCATCATGCTGGAAAAGGCATTGTTCGTCACCACACTGTTCCTGGATGGTTGGGAGAAGTTGCTCTCGGTGGATGTGTTGGTACCATTCTTTATTCATCACTGTGATCTTCGGCAAAATTGTGAGTGAGCCCACTCCCTTGGCTGAGAAGCAACACCACACATGAATAGTCTCAGGCTGCTTTACTGTTGGCATGACACAGGTCGTGTTCACCTTGTCTTCTCCGGACACAGGCAGCAATATCCTTGCCTGTGAAGCCCTTTTTGTGCAAAGTAATGATGACGGCACGTGTTTCCTTGCAGGTAACCATGGTTGACCGAGGAAGAACAATGATTCCAAGCACCATCCTCCTTTTGAAGCTTCCAGTCTGTTATTCAAACTCAATCAGCATGACAGGAGTGATCTCCAGCCTTGTCCTCGTCAACACTCACACCTGTGTTAACGAGAGAATCATTGACATGATGTCAGCTGGTCCTTTTGTGGCAGGGCTGAAATGCAGTCTAAATGTTTTGGGGGGATTCGGTTAATTTGCATGGCAAAGAGGGACTTTGCAATTAATTGCAATTCATCTGATCACTCTTCATAACGTCCTGGAGTATATGCAAATTGCCATCATACAAATTGAGGCAGCAGACTTTGTGAAAATGTATGTTTGTGTCATTCTCAAAACTGTTTGCCACGACTGTACTATTGAACAATCAAACATGAACAATGTGACATTCAAATGCATTATAGCACTGTGTAACTATTACTTAAAGGATGAATATGGCAAGCATACAAGGTGTAATAAAAAGATGATGCAGTATACAATAAGTACATGTATAGATTATACATTAATGTAACATGAAGAGCGCTAAAAGAAACAGTCTTTTCCATAAGCAAAATATGCCATGTCAGACACTGTAGGAAATAAATAATTGTAACAATACCCTTTTACAGTTGACATACATTGGCTTGCGAAAGTATTCACCCCCCTTGGCATTTTTCCTATTTTGTTGCCTTACAACCTGGAATTAAAATAGATTTTTTGGGGGTTTGAATAATTTGCTTTACACAACATGCCTACAACTTTGAAGATGCAAAATATTTATCTTGAAACAAACAAGAAATAATACATAAAAATAGAAAACTTGAGCGTGCATTACTATTCCCCCCCCACCTCAAGTCAATACTTTGTAGAGCCACCTTTTGCAGCAATTACAGCTGCAAGCCTCTTGGGGTATGTCTCTATAAGTTTGGCACAGCTACCCACTGTGATTTTTGTCCATTATTCAAGGCAAAACCGCTCCAGGTCCTTCAAGTTGGATGGGTTCCGTTGGTGTACAGTAATCTTTAAGTCATACCACAGATTCTCAATTAGATTGAGGTCTGGGCTTTGACGAGGCCATTCCAAGACATTTAAATGTGTCCCCTTAAACCACTCTAGTGTTGCTTTAGCAGTATGCTTAGGGTCATTGTCCTGCTGGAAGGTGAAACTCCGTCCCAGTCTCAAATCTCTGGAAGACTGAAACAGGTTTCCCTCAAGAATTTCCCTGTATTTAGCGCCATCCATCATTCCTTCAGTACTGACCAGTTTCACAGTTTCTTCCGATGAAAAGCATCCCCACAGCATGATGCTGCCATCCCCCTGCTTCACTGTGGGGGTGGTGTTCTCGGGGTGATTTACATTTACATTTAAGTCATTTAGCAGACGCTCTTATCCAGAGCGACTTACAAATTGGTGCATTCACCTTATGACATCCAGTGGAACAGTCACTTTACAATAGTGCATCTAAATCTTAAAGGGGGGGTGAGAGGGATTACTTATCCTATCCTAGGTATTCCTTAAAGAGGTGGGGTTTCAGGTGTCTCCGGAAGGTGGTGATTGACTCCGCTGTCCTGGCGTCGTGAGGGAGTTTGTTCCACCATTGGGGGGCCAGAGCAGCGAACAGTTTTGACTGGGCTGAGCGGGAACTGTACTTCCTCAGTGGTAGGGAGGCGAGCAGGCCAGAGGTGGATGAGCGCAGTGCCCTTGTTTGGGTGTAGGGCCTGATCAGAGCCTGGAGGTACAGAGGTGCCGTTCCCCTCACAGCTCCGTAGGCAAGCACCATGGTCTTGTAGCGGATGCGAGCTTCAACTGGAAGCCAGTGGAGAGAGCGGAGGAGCGGGGTGACGTGAGAGAACTTGGGAAGGTTGAACACCAGACGGGCTGCGGCGTTCTGGATGAGTTGTAGGGGTTTAATGGCACAGGCAGGGAGCCCAGCCAACAGCGAGTTGCAGTAATCCAGACGGGAGATGACAAGTGCCTGGATTAGGACCAGCGCCGCTTCCTGTGTGAGGCAGGGTCGTACTCTGCGGATGTTGTAGAGCATGAACCTACAGGAACGGGCCACCACCTTGATGTTAGTTGAGAACGACAGGGTGTTGTCCAGGATCACGCCAAGGTTCTTAGCGCTCTGGGAGGAGGACACAATGGAGTTGTCAACCGTGATGGCGAGATCATGGAACGGGCAGTCCTTCCCGGGAGGAAGAGCAGCTCCGTCTTGCCGAGGTTCAGCTTGAGGTGGTGATCCGTCATCCACACTGATATGTCTGCCAGACATGCAGAGATGTGATTCGCCACCTGGTCATCAGAAGGGGGAAAGGAGAAGATTAATTGTGTGTCGTCTGCATAGCAATGATAGGAGAGACCATGTGAGGTTATGACAGAGCCAAGTGACTTGGTGTATAGCGAGAATAGGAGAGGGCCTAAAACAGAGCCCTGGGGGACACCAGTGGTGAGAGCGCGTGGTGAGGAGACAGATTCTCGCCACGCCACCTGGTAGGAGCGACCTGTCAGGTAGGACGCAATCCAAGCGTGGGCCGCGCCGGAGATGCCCAACTCGGAGAGGGTGGAGAGGAGGATCTGATGGTTCACAGTATCGAAGGCAGCCGATAGGTCTAGAAGGATGAGAGCAGAGGAGAGAGAGTTAGCTTTAGCAGTGCGGAGCGCCTCCGTGATACAGAGGAGAGCAGTCTCAGTTGAATGACTAGTGATGAGAGGTGTTGGGTTTGTGCCAGACAGTTTTTTTGTTGATGGCCAAAAAGCTCAATTTTAGTCTCATCTGACCCGAGTATATTCTTCCATATGTTTGGGGAGTCTCCCACATGCCTTTTGGCAAACACCAAAAGAGTTTGCTATTTTTTTTCTTTAAGCAATGGGGTGCAACAAAGACAAAGACAGGAAACAACCACTCACAAAACCCAACACAAAACAGGCTACCTAAATATGGTTCCCAATCAGAGACAATGACTAACACCTGCCTCTGATTGAGAACCATATCAGGCCCAAACACAGAAACAGACAAACTAGACATCCAACATAGAATGCCCACTCAGATCACACCCTGACCAAACAAAACAGAAACATACAAAGCAAACTATCGTCAGGGTGTGACAGTATGTCCATTACATGAAGTCCAAATAAAAATCCATTCAAATTACAGGTTGTAATAGGTAAAATGCCAAGGGGGATGAATACTTTGGCAAGGCACTGCATTACCATTGAGAAATTTAAAAAACAGTGTGAAGGTTATCCAAGCCGTTAAAGGGGTTGGTGAATAACAAATGGATAACCTGTGAAAAAATAAATGGAAAGTGGCCATTGCAACAATCCATGACATTGCATAATAGCTGTGGCTGAGGTGGAAGTGATCCAAGCCTTGATTGCTGTAAGCCTAATGAGCTTCATGAACACAAACAGGCAGCCGAAATACCCCGTCATCCAGGGGCATGCTTACTGGGCTGGATATATATAACATTTCACATCGCATGGCTAATTCCCTTCACCTCTCTGTCACATATCCTGGATTATTATGTAGAGCAAGGCACAGCCATAACATGGCTTTAGAGCAAGGAGTGCTAGTTTTTGCAAATGTGAACACCACCAGTCCATAACCACTGTCTTATACCTGCAATAGTTTTATATTCCTAGTCAGTTTACAAACAAACATAGAGATTGGATAGATGTCTGGTTCTCAGGGACCACATTTCAACCATCACTGAAACTAAGGTTAAACAAATATACACCAACCTTCTATTTTCTCCAACGTTCTCTAAGATGGTTTTAAAACGACTGGTATTTCTTTCATCAGAGTTAGGTCCTAGGTCAACCCCTTCAAGTGTTTGTTTCCCACTCTAAGACTTGGATTATCATGGCGGCTTATTCAGTGTTGATTGACAATGTTTTATATAATGAGGCATTTCGGGAGCTTGCACTGTAAAGCAGATCTGCAGACTCTGGTCAATTTATGACAACTTAGTTTAAACTGCTTAATCATTGTGAGAGAACACAGAGCTGATCTTCCCCAGACTTTAGCCACAGACTGGCCATGGACTGGAGCCATAAAACGTAAGTAACATTGTCGTTAAATGTACCAGAGAAATATCATTGCTTAGTAAGTGAGCTTATGCAAGTTTGGCTCTCAAACCAACCACGGCTTTTGTCAAACTCACCCACCCCTGGTTTAAGCCCCCATTTCATGTGATTGGAATTAGTGGGGTGATTAATAAGCAGAGGAATGACTCCTGAATGTGCCAGTTTAGTGCTTTTGCTACTTATGTAATAATGCTGCTGGATTGGTTTAACAAGGGACAGAGTCCCTGAGGAATCTTTTCTCAGTGGAGATGGAGGGGGAAGGACAGGCTCCTTTCCCTTTCAGAGGTGAATATAAACACATCATTCAAAAGCAAGGGTGAGCAGGGAAAGCGAAGGAGGGGTGTAAAAAGTGTTCCTCAGCCAATCACTATTTGAAGGCAATGTCCTGGCCACGGCCACATGCCAAACCCTCCAGATAAATGGATGGAGCACTGCTGAAAGTTGTCCCATTAGGATGTGATGAAGCAGGTGCATTATATTCAGTATATGACTCTTGACCACTCACCAATAAGGTTCAATTCTTTGGAGATGAATGTCAGGCAGACAGTGGAGGCTTGGCACCAGATGACGACGTAAGGCCAATCACTAGTCGTTCATTACAGGCCGTCCTATCCATCAGCAAATACCTTTCTCCTGGGTAGCACGCATGCATTTTACCCATGTTTTTAATGTCCAGAGGTTGAAAGTAGGCTGTGTGGAAGGCACCCCAGCCAGTGTGAGAGGTGGGGGGGGGTTTAAAGATTTCACTATTTCAGCATTGATTGGACCCCTAATGTGGAGTCAGATGGGGGAGAGGGGGAGAGGGGAGAGGGGGAGAAGGGAAGAGGAGAGGAGGAGAAGGGAGATCAAAAGGAGAGCAACATCTAATAGGCCTAATAAGGTTACTGTCACAATGCCTACCGGTTTCTGAGAGTCCTCTAGGTGCCTTTTTGGCAAACTCCAAGCGGGCTGTCATGTGCCTATTACTGAGGAGTGGTTTCCGTGTGGTCAGTCTACCATAAAGGCTTGATTGGTGGAGTGCTGCAGAACCTTCTGGAAGGTTCTCCCATCTCTACAGAGAAACTCTAAGAGTCTCGCAGGAATGTTTCTTGTTTGTTCTTATTCTTGCTCTGTTAGTGGTAACGTCTCATCAACATTAGCTGAATATGTTTTTTTTTAGAACAGCTTCTATTGCTCGAACGTTTTATTGCTGAAGAATGCTCAGGAAATATTATTAAAGCCATCATGTCATAATGTCACGCTATAACTTTACGAGACCATTGTAGGAATATTCCCTGCTTTTTATTCTATTGTTCCCACATTTTGTGTATTTATTTAACCTTAATTGAACTAGGCAAGTCAGCTCAGAAAAAAGTCTTATTTACAATAACGGCCTACTTGTAAAGGCCAAACGTGGACGACACTGGGCCAATCGTGCCCCGCCCTATGGGACTCCCGATCATGGCCGGTTGGGATAGAGCCCGGGATCGAACCCGGGTCTGTAGTGGCACCTTAGACCGCTGCGCCAAGAACATTACCGGAACATTGTGTTGACATTCCCTGGCAACATAAGGCAGTTATGTTTTTAGGACATTTTTAGGACATCCTCTACTTAAAGTTAGAGGAGCTTTCCAGTCATGATTTTTCAGAACTGATTTCATCCAGACATGATTTTTCAGAACTGATTTCATCCAGACATGATTGCTGAATAATTTTTGGGGAACTTTACTGGAAAAAAATCATGTCATAACGTCACAGTATATCTTTATGAGAGCCTTGTAGGAATATTCCCTGCTTGTTGTTATGGGTGTTTTGAATAACATTTCCATCAACATTAGCAGAACGTTCCCATAGTGTTTTCTCAGAATCATTTTGATTGCGCTGACATTTTGTCGTCACAGTATGTCCTAAAAACATAACTGATACATTGTGTTGTTACGTTACCTGGAAACCTAATGAGAACATTTGGGGAATGTTCTGTGGTGGTTGTTACAGACGTTGTGCACACCATTTTAGTGAACTTTCGGAGAACACTCCAAAGATATTTAATTTGCTAACATTTGTTGGTATCATCCTAATGTCACAGTAGATAAAACCCTAACTAGAACTTAAAGTGAAACTTAGATAATGTTCTGGGAATGTTCCTGATTTGCTCGGAGGCGTCTGACATCCAATATCAAGGACTTACACAAAACCAATATTGTCCATTTACATTTTTACATTTCAGTAATTTAGTAGACACTCTTATCCAGAGCTGGGAATGTTATAATCACATCTATCCATAGTAACTGTAATTTGGTCCTCACTTTCCCAGGAACACACAAATGTAAGCCTTGTTGAAACCAGGGCTGGACTTAACAACTGCTGGTTAGAATCTCTATTAGAACGTCTGCTACACATGAAAAATAAGATAAAAAAATAAAAAATAAACATTTAATGACGTAATTGTACTGATGTATCTCAAAGATTTACACACATTACCAAACAGACCAACACATTCTGGATTGCAGAGAAATAAAAACATTTTTGATTTACTTGAGTCAAATGACCTCATCAAATGATTATTTTGAACCGTGAGTCTGTTCTCTTTTTCTATTGAGTTTGGACCGTCAGCCTTGCACACACCCCTCCTCTACTCCTCTATTGGGGCATATTAGCCGTTTAACCACCAACATGGCTCCCTCTATCATTACTGTGACTAGTCATGTCAGGCACAGTCTGGCACTGTTGGGGACAAGAACCAGAGTCTTGGAGATTGTAGTGTGCTATTGACTAACGCAAGTTTGCAACCCGGGAAACCTTTGTCATTAGCATACATATGTACATACAGCATAGACTCACACTTAAAAATATGATATCATACAAATGGCTAAATTCGTTAACATAACGTGAAATGGATGACGTAGTACACAACTGGATGACCTTGTATACAAAAAACGGGGACCCTTTTTGGCTCGTGATCCACACTTTTAAAACCACTGGCTGAAATTATATACAAGTTTGAGAGTGCATCTTTTAAAGTCAAATGTCATTTGATGATACAGAGGTCGAGGGATATGCTGATTAGAATTACCTATAGCCTAGGCTACTGCTTGGTTATTCATGTAATGACTCATGTGTAGTCAGATCTAAGGAACACTCAAGGTGTCCCTTAAGGCAGTGTTGTCTATGCAGCACTTCTTTATTTATGATGAACAAACAATTACAGCGGGTTCCATAATGCCCCAATGGCCAGTGGTATCTCATCACCATCTGTTCCTAGCCAGCAGCCTGCCTCAGAACACTGTCCAATCAGGCTTTAACAGGAAGTGATGTGACCGATGTAACGTGTGCGCTTGGAAGCAAGTACAGGGAGCTGAAGCGTGGGAACCTGTAGAGCCGGCTGAGGAGCGGGAACCTGACGAGCCGGCTGTGGCATGGGAGCCTGACGAACCGGCTCATGGCTGAGGCATGGGAGTCTGATGAGCTGGCTGAGGCATGGGGAGCCTGCTGAGCCAAACAAGTCTTGAGAACCTGTCGAGCCAGCTGGGGCATGGAAACCTGACAAGCCAGCTGAGGCATCCCCAATTGCTTCGGCCGTGGCATGGGAACCTGTAGTTCTGGCTGAGGCTTAGGAGCCTTCCGAGCCAACCAAGTCTTGAAAACCTGACGAGCTAGCTGAGGCATGAAAGCCTGATGAGCTGGGAAGCAAGTACAGGGAGCGAATAATTTAAATAATAAATAGAACATAGTACAAAACAGGAGACAGGAAAATTGTAGAAACATGAAACCGAAACAGAGTCAACACAGTTTCCTGACCGACTCAACATTTGGTTGATGATGTTTGTCCCCCATGAGACATTGTAGATGCGGAAGCGTATTTCACTTCCTCAAAATCCCCAGAATGAATCTCAAGAAATATGCTGTCCCTAGGAGGGGTGCGTCACTTGAGTGGGTTGAGTCACTGACGTAATCTTCCTGTCTGGGTTGACGCCCCCCCTCGGGTTCGTGCCGTGGGGGAGATCTTCGTGGGCTATACTCGGCCTTGTCTCAGGATAGTAAGTTGGTGGTTGAAGATATCCCTCTAGTGGTGTGGGGAATGTGCTTTGGCAAAGTGGGTGGGGTTATATCCTGCCTGATTGGCCCTGTCTGGTGGTAGCGTCGGATGGGGCCACAGTGTCTCCCGATCCCTCCTGTCTCAGCCGCCAGTATTTATGCTGCAATAGTTTATGTGTCGGGGGGCTAGGGTCAGTCTGTTATATCTGGAGTATTTCTCCTGTCTTATCTGGTGTCCTGTGTGAATTTAAGTCTGCTCTCTCTAATTCTCTCTCTTTTTCTTGTTCTCTCTCTCTCTTTCTCTCCCTCACACCCTCCTTCACACATTCTCCCATGTGTTAATACTATACTTACCTTCTGGTGTAGTGAAAACGGACTTTTAAGGGCTTACATATCATAGTAAACATGCCTCGCTGTTATTTCTGGAACTGCCTGTAGACTGTTATCACAAGTTCTCAAGATCTCGGTAGGTAAAGCATGATGGACACATTCCTCCAACCTTTATCCCCCCAGGAGGCAGAAAGGAACTATCATCTGCACCCATCTTAGACCACACCATAGGAGTGTCATCTGCAGGCCATAGCGGGGCCCCAGGCCAGTGTGGAAGGGACAAATGGTTTAAAGAGGGGCTCTACAGGTGATACACCGTCTATGGGACTAGAGGAACGCTTAATGGACAGATAGATGGTCACTGGCGAATATCAAAATAAGAGCTTGTTTTAGGTGCTGAGGAATGTAGTGCATCAAAACATTTCAACATCCATCTAGACTCATAAATCAAATAACAGGATGGAAGAATTCCACTGTAGTGAAACCAATGATAACAATGATGAACAATAAGCAGTGTATTACATCTGTCAAACCACTATGTCCAGGTGTCTGTTAATCTTTAACGGTTTGTTGATGAGAATTTATTTATATATATATATATATTTTTTACCCTTATTTTATCAGGTAAGTTGACTGAGAACACATTCTCATTAACAGCAACAACCTGGGGAATAGTTACAGGTGAGAGGAAGGGAGATGAATGAGCCAATTGTAAGCTAGGGATGATTAGGTGGCCATGATGTTATAACGGATCATATGAACCGGAAGGATCCTAATAGCCGAGCAATATAGTATGACACAATTGCCTTAAACGGCAAAATATTGCATTGCAACTGAAATGGAATTGGACAAATCAAAGACAGATTCTTAATTATATAGAACATAATTATAGCAAAGAAAAATATAGCCCACGGCTGATGGGGACTTACAGGCTGTTGAGAGCAATATACACATCAAATGAACCATGGTAACTGTTAAATGTTAAAGAGGTACCGCCGAGAATCTTTGGTTAAGTCTTCAAGCGGTCTTGATACATTTTCATGATTCTAACCACTACCGAAGGACACTGTGTAGATTGTGTGGGTGGTGTACTTTGAAAATAGCCCAGAGGTAGTATTTGAATGTGTCAGAACAGTGTTGTTAGTCGAAGGTCAAAAAATCCTTAATGTTTCCTTAATGGAAGCTTGGCAGGGAATGAGAACGAGGTGGTGACAGCTTTGAATGTAGCCTAACCACTTTCTCTACAACATCAGAATTCAGCTCAATGTATGAATAGAAAGGTAAGCCTCCAAAGTGCCTGCACATTGAAAGAAGAGCTTGCACATACTCCCCCTTATCTGCGCATGCCTTACAAAGTACATACTCTATACTGTGCAAGAGTGCATGAGCGCATACAAATACACCACAAGTCAACATTAAAGCCAGGACACCTTACTCCGTACACTATTCCTGAAACTCTCAATTCCACACATTTCCACTGCAAGAGCTGTAATTATTATGTAGTTATTGTCATAAAGGTGTATACACACACAGGTAAACGATAATCAATGAGGGGCTGTGGAGTTTGATGTAAATCATTCACGACACTGACCTTTGTGCCCACTCAAACATGCTGCCTGGTTCCCCAGCACGTCCCTTGCTGCCCGTTCCTGACAAAAAAAATTGACTTGGAAAGTCTGTTGACTCGACCAAGCAGCTGCCCTCGGTATCCTACTCTAGATGTGTGCAGATGGCCGTGGCGGACCACACCCTTCGCAAAATCTCCCCAAGTCAACATTCAAATCTGGCCATACCAGCCTGGGTCCCAAATGCTGCCTGTTACGTCATGGCCTTGCTTATGGGACTGGAGGGACAGGCACTGGCATCGTTTCAGAGACATGGGCATGGCCGCTTTCCGCGTTTGAGACGCAAGTTAGTTTCCAAATTAATCTCAAGCACACAGCCTACTCATTCTCTTGCCGCCTTCCTCTTTCAACTCTTCCTCCATTCACCCAGAGTTCAATGTGCAAACAAGCACAGGGGGAAAACAATTACCTGGAGTTATTGCGGTACACTGGGTGGTATCAATCATGTTTTTTAAAACATTTAAATGGAGGTGTATTTATAGAACCTGGTTCATAATGGAACACTTCCACAAGCAGACAGTCACGCTGTGCAGCATCAATGGCATCTGACCATGTCCTCTCTCCCCAGCTGCAGTTATTCTGAACATGCAGAATTGCTCATTTTGGCGTCTCTGTAGATTAGTGTTGTGTAAAGGCAGTAGGAGTAAAGCAGACGTATTGCAGAAATATTGCTTGTTCCAAGGAATGCAATGGTGGAGTTTATGTCCAGACACAGAGAGCTGCTTCAGTGAACACAGAGATCACCGAGCAACGAATGACAATGAGTTAGAAATCATTCTATTGATTAATTTGTCCATGGATTCACCATGATACTATAACACTAGAATGTTATGTTTTTTGTTGTTGTTATTCTATAAGACATAATAGTTTAAAGACAAGGGACATCTCGGACTCCAGGGATCAACTAACAATATTCAAGCACCGCAGAAACTCAGCGAGACTCCTGATTGACTGTTGAGAAAGGCTGCTTCATAAAATATTAAAATGTGGGGAATTAGAAGAATCCCCACCATAGAGGAGTAGAGGCTAAATGAAACCTGTGAGTCATCATCGTGGAAGTGTTCCAGTATTAACAAGCAGCCTACCTAGCTAGCAGATGTGGTTCTTTGGAAGTTGTGAGAACGTATGTTTTTGGTTTCACATTGGTTTTTCCTGACCGGTAAAACAGAATGTTTTTAAATTTTCTGAGAACCGAAACGTTTATTTAAAAAACATTTTTTATGGAAACTTTTATTTTTAGGCTGCAGGGAGGTTCTGAGAAATGTTACTCTGAAATGTTACTCTTGAAAGTTTTCCTGGGAAGTTTTTTTAACTCCCTGAGAACAGAAATGATCGGTTATTTGGAGTTTTTCAGTAACTTCCTTAAAACTTTCGCTGAATGTTTCAATAAGACTTTTAATAACACTGCTAGCTTATTTCTTGTTAACTTTTTTGAATTCCATGCATAAATAGAAATTCATATCCTTAGGAATTAATCATGCAAATATATATATTTTTATTGTGACATAGCATCAGGGGGATTTGAACCTATGATCTTCACTTCTCTATCCATGGAATTACTCTATTGCGCCCCCTGGATTGGACTTGCAGTCCAAAGTTGCTCATTTTAGTCTGTTCAAACAGACCCCATTTAAACGGAAACAAGCTCTCAGTAAGATCAGGTGCGGCCAATTAGTGGGTGTGGCCAACACACCTGACCACGCAATAGAGGATAGAGCGTTTTATTTATGCTGAGAACGGAATGTATATGTTTTTAAATAACATTATTAGAATGTTCTCTGAATATTACTAAAGTTTCCTTGCATTCTTTATGGAAAGTTTTTTAACGTTCTCAGAACAATTTGAGAACATGACTTTAAATAGAATCAAAAGGAAACAAATACTGAATTTCCAACAGAAGAACATTGTTTCTTTAAGGTGTAATTTTCAGAAATCACTCCACTGTTTCCTGCTTGCTAAAATCCTAATAGTTTGCCTAATTTCAGTTTGTGACAAAACAATCATTGTACAATCTAAACCGCTGTGAAATATCTTTTGAATAAACAAAAATATTGTATGTTCAGCTGTTTGAAGCTGGTGTACAAAACAGAAAGTAAAAGACGCAAAAACAAAACTTAAGAATGGAAAGCAATAGAAATAGCGCACATAGAACTAAGATACTAAAATGGCACTGGAAGAAATGGCAGCAGTTTTATGGGCGTCTAACCAATTGTGGTACTATGTGGGTTTTTTTCACGTTATTTGCAACTTATTTTGTACATAATGTTTCTGCCACCATATCTTACGGCAAAGAGCTTCTGGATATCAGGTCAGAGATAACTCACCTCGGATTACACAAAGATACAGTGTCTTGCGAAAGTATTCGGCCCCCTTGAACTTTGCGACCTTTTGCCACATTTCAGGCTTCAAACAAAGATTTAAAACTGTATTTTTTGTGAAGAATCAACAACAAGTGGGACACAATCATGAAGTGGAACGACATTTATTGGATATTTCAAACTTTTTTAACAAATCAAAAACTGAAAAATTTGTCGTGCAAAATTATTCAGCCCCCTTAAGTTAATACTTTGTAGCGCCACCTTTTGCTGCGATTACAGCTGTAAGTCGCTTGGGGTATGTCTCTATCAGTTTTGCACATTGAGAGACTGACATTTTTTCCCATTCCTCCTTGCAAAACAGCTCGAGCTCAGTGAGGTTGGATGGAGAGCATTTGTGAACAGCAGTTTTCAGTTCTTTCCACAGATTTTAGATTGGATTCAGGTCTGGACTTTGACTTGGCCTTTCTAACACCTGGATATGTTTATTTTTGAACCATTCCATTGTAGATTTTGCTTTATGTTTTGGATCATTGTCTTGTTGGAAGACAAATCTCCGTCCCAGTCTCAGGTCTTTTGCAGACTCCATCAGGTTTTCTTCCAGAATGGTCCTGTTTTTGGCTCCATTCATCTTCCCATCAATTTTAACCATCTTCACTGTCCCTGCAGAAGAAAAGCAGGCCCAAACCATGATGCTGCCACCACCATGTTTGACAGTGGGGATGGTGTGTTCAGGGTGATGAGCTGTGTTGCTTTTATGCCAAACATAACGTTTTGCATTGTTGCCAAAAAGTTCAATTTTGGTTTCATCTGACCAGAGCACCTTCTTCCACATGTTTGGTATGTCTCCCAGGTGGCTTGTGGCAAACTTTAAACACCACTTTTTATGGATATCTTTAAGAAATGGCTTTCTTCTTGCCACTCTTCCATAAACGCCAGATTTGTGCAATATACGACTGATTGGTGTCCTATGGACAGAGTCTCCCACCTCAGCTGTAGATCTCTGCAGTTCATCCAGAGTGATCATGGGCCTCTTGGCTGCATCTCTGATCACTCTTCTCCTTGTATGAGCTGAAAGTTTAGAGGGACGGCCAGGTCTTGGTAGATTTGCAGTGGTCTGATACCCCTCCATTTCAATATTATCGCTTGCACAGTGCTCCTTGGGATGTTTAAAGCTTGGGAAATCTTTTTGTATCCAAATCCGGCTTTTAACTTCTTCACAACAGTATCTCGGACCTGCCTGGTGTGTTCCTTGTTCTTCATGATGCTCTCTGCACTTTTAACGGACCTCTGAGACTATCACAGTGCAGGTGCATTTATACGGAGACTTGATTACACACAGATGGATTGTATTTATCACCATTAGTCATTTAGGTCAACATTGGATCATTCAGAGATCCTCACTGAACTTCTGGAGAGAGTTTGCTGCGCTGAAAGTAAAGGGGCTGAATAATTTTGCACGCCCAATTTTTCAGTTTTTGATTTGTTAAAAAAGTTTGAAATATCCAATAAATGTCGTTCCACTCCATGATTGTGTCCCACTTGTTGTTGATTCTTCACAAAAATATACAGTTTTATATCTTTATGTTTGAAGCCTGAAATGTGGCTAAAGGTCGCAAAGTTCAAGGGGGCCGAATACTTTCGCAAGGCACTGTATTTTCTTCAACAAGCAGGAAGCACAGGATGTACTGCAAACACCCGGCAAGGAAGACATCCCCGTTATTGGCAAGAGAAGGAGACGCACTTACAGAGGACACAGAGCGGGGTGCCTCGTAATGATCCGGAGAAGACGAGAGGGAAAGCTGTCATTACCGTCAATATTACTCGCCAACGTACAATCATTGGACAATAAATTAGATGAGGTACGATCACAAATATCCTACCAACGGGACATCAAAAACTGTAACATCTTATGTTTCACGGAATCGTGACTGAATGATGACATGGATATTCAGTTAGCAGGATATACACTGTGTCATGACGTTGGCCTGGGGTTAGGTTTATGACAGTCATAAATACCTCTTACTCCCTTGTTCCTCTCTCTCTACCCTACTGATGTTACATTTGAAAAACCCTTGGTTAACATAGAGATTCTGGGAACATCAGAAGGTGGGGGGAAATGAACAATATTCTGGTAATCTGACCAATTGAACATATGCGGTGGTACTTAATGAATATGATGTCAGTTCGGTTTGGGACATTCGGTCAGTTCGGTCAGTTCGGTCTGAGACATTCTCATCAATGATAAGATGACCTAAACTCTACAGTGGAAAGTCTACACATCAGAGTTATCGGATTCACATGGAATTGTTGTTCAATTTAAATGTTTGAATATGAAATTATTTGTGATGGGATGAAATGGGATTTTAGCTTCCAAATGAGAGATTTGGGTTTTCATAAGTTAGGGCTATGCTCAATCAGTGGCCCGTCCCTGTGAAGAGACATGGGCTATAAAACGTTTCAAACACGCCCTCCTCTCCCTTCCTATATAAAGCCTTGACAACAATATAACCTCCTGTTCCGAGGACGTGAGGACGACAGTCCGATGTCAGAATGGTTCAGATAATAACTACAGAACGAAGCCAACATCAGCGTGAGCTTTGGTTGCGAATGGTATGAACTTTGAACTCTTATTCACTACAGAAGTGATACCTCCTAGCCGTTGAGTTAGCAACAGCCACTGCAAACGAGGGTTAGGAAGGAACAGACAGAGTATCCTGTCTACCACACAACGACGTTACTAAAACGTATTCAATTTACCAGCAGAGACATTCTTCAAAGGACAAAGGACTCGGTTGGGTAACACGGCCTTCCATCTACCACCAACCTACCTCAGAGTAAATATTTATTGCATTTTCCTTTTCCAAATGGGCGGTAATTTAGAATGCATAAGATATTGTATTTACGATAGCACAGCTTCTCCCTTTGTTCCTCAGTCTTCCCGCACTTTCACTCAAACCCAGCCCATTTTCTTTTGTGTAACCAGCTGTCATATCTGTTCCACCCGCCAGGGACGTTTTCCTTTATGACGTAATTTGTAATCAAGTTATGATTTAATTATATGTATGTGTAATTCTGTGTGATTAGTTAGGTATTTAGTATATAAATAATTAAACCCAATTTTGTATTGCTGATTCAACTTGTTAGCCAGGGTTTGTGCAGAGAAACAAAAATGTACAACTTTCAGATGAGACTGAATTACGATGACGATAAATGTTGAATGCCATTGATGTAACATATTACTAGGTCTTTAAGAGTTTATTTGGAAAATAACAGCTCTTTAAATATTGTATTGTGGTGCCCGACTCTCTAGTTAATTACATTTACATGATTAGCTCAATCAAGTAATATTAATTACGGATAAATTATTTTATAGACTAGCATGTCATATCACTTAATCCGGCATAGCCAAAGACACGACAATTGCAGCGGCGAGATAGAACAGCACACTCCAGTAAGAGGGGGGTGGTCTGTGTATATTTGTAAACAGCAGCTGGTGCACGAAATCGAAGGAAGTCTTGAGATTTTGCTCGCCTGAAGTATAGTATTTTATGATAAACTGTAGACCACACTATTTGCCAAGAGAGTTTTCATCTATACTTTTAGTGGCTGTTTATTTACCACCACAGACGGACGCAGGCACTAAGACCTCACTCAGACAGCTGTATAAGGAAATAAGCAAACAGGAAACCGCTCACCCAGAGACAGCGCTCCTAGTGGCTGGGGACTTTAACGCAGGGAAACTTAAATTAGTTTTAGCTCATTTCTGTCAATATGTTAAATGTGCAACCAGAGGGAAAAAAATCTAGATCACCTGTACTCCACACACAGAGACGCATTCAAAGCTCTCCCTCGCCATCCATTTGGTAAACAATTCTATCCTCCTGATTCCTGCTTACAAGCAAAATGTGGTCTATAAAAAAGTGGTCAGCTGAAGCAGATGCTAAACTACAGAACTGTTTTGCTATCACAGACCAGAACATGTTCGGGCATTCTTCCGATTACATTGAGGAGTACCGGGGATCGGGGACGTCGTCCCCACAGTGACTGTACGTACCCCAAACAGAAGCCATGGATTACAGGCAACATTCACACTGAGATAAAGGGTAGAGCTGCCGCTTTCAAGGTGCGGGACTCTAACCTGGAAGCTTATAAGAAATACTTCTATGCCCTCCGACGAACCATCAAACAGGCAAAGCGCCAATACAGGGCTAAGATTGAATCGTACTACACCGGCTCCGACGCTCGTCTTATGTGGCAGGGCTTGCAAACTATATCTGACTACAAAGGGAAGCACAGCCGTGAGCTGCCCAGTGACTCAAGCCTACCAGACGAGCTAAATCACTTCTATGCTCGCTTTGAGGCAAGCAACACTGAGGCATGCATGAGAGCATCAGCTGTTCTGGACGACTGTGTGATCCCACTCTCCATAGCCGACGTGAGTAACACCTTTAAATAGGTCAACATTCACAAGGCCGCAGGGCCTGACGGATTATCAGGACGTGTGCTCCGGGCATGTGCTGACCAACTGGCAGGTGTCTTCACTGACATTTTCAACATGTCCCTGATTGAGTCTGTAATACCAACATGTTTCAAGCAGACCACCATAGTCCCTGTGCTCAAGATCACTAAGGCAACCTACCTAAATGTCTACAGACACGTAGCACTCACGTCCGTAGCCATGAAGTGCTTTGAAAGGCTGGTAATGGCTCACATCAACACCATTATCCCAGAAACCCTAGACCCATTCCAATTTGCATACTGCCCAAACAGATGCACAGATGATGCAATCTCTATTGCCCTCCACACTGCCCTTTTTCACCAGGACAAAAGGAACACCTACGTGAGAATGCTATTCATTGACTACACCTCAGCGTTCAACACCATAGTACCCTCTAAGGTCATCACTAAGCTGAGGATCGTGGAACTAAACACCTCCCTCTGCAACTGGATCCTAGACTTCCTGACGGGCCGCCCCCAGGTGGTGAGGGTTGGTAGAAACACATCTGCCACGCTTATCCTCAACACTGGAGCCCCCTTTTGGGTGTGTGCTAAGTCCCCTCCTGTACCCCCTGTTTACCCACCACTGCGTGGCCAGGTATAACTCCAACACCATCATTAAGTTTGCAGACAACACAAAAGTGGTAGGCCTGATCACGAACAACGCCTGAGAGAGCCTAGAGGGAGGAGGTCAGAGATCTGGCTGGGTGGTGCCAGAATAACAATCTATCCCTCAAAGTAACCAAGACTAAGGAGATTATTATGGACTACAGGAAAAGGAGGACTGAGCACGCCCCCATTCTCATCGACGAGGCTGTTGTGGAGCAGGTTGAGAGCTTCAAGTTCCTTGGTGTCCACAGCACCAACAAACTAGAATGGAACAAAACACACCAAGACAGTTGTAAAGAGGGCACGACAAAGCCTATTCCCCCTCAGGAAACTAAAAAGATTTGGTATGAGTCCTCAGATCGTCAGGCGGTGTCAGAGGAAGACCAAAAAATTGTCAAAGAACCCACATAGCCCAGTCATAGACTGTTCTCTTTACTACCGCATGGCAAGCTGTACCGGAGCGCCAAGTCTAGGACCAAAAGGCTTCTCAACAGCTTTTACCCCCAAGCCATAAGACTCCTGAACAAGTAATCAAATGGCTACCCAGACTTATTGCATTGTGTGTCCACCAACCCCTCTTTACACTGCTGCTACTCTCTGTTTACCATAGTCACTTTAACTATCCATTCATGTACATACTACCTCAATTAGCCTGACTATCAAATCAAAATCAAATCAAATGTATTTATATAGCCCTTCGTACATCAGCTGATATCTCAAAGTGCTGTACAGAAACCCAGCCTAAAACCCCAAACAGCAAGCAATGCAGGTGTAGAAGCACGGTGGCTAGGAAAAACTCCCTAGAAAGGCCAAAACCTAGGAAGAAACCTAGAGAGGAACCAGGCTATGTGGAGTGGCCAGTCCTCTTCTGGCTGTGCCGGGTGGAGATTATAACAGAACATGGCCAAGATGTTCAAATGTTCATAAATGACCAGCATGGTCGAATAATAATAAGGCAGAACAGTTGAAACTGGAGCAGCAGCACAGTCAGGTGGACTGGGGACAGCAAGGAGTCATCATGTCAGGTCGTCCTGGGGCACGGTCCTTGGGCTCAGGTCCTCCGAGAGAGAGAAAGAAAGAGAGAATTAGAGAGAGCATATGTGGGGTGGCCAGTCCTCTTCTGGCTGTGCCGGGTGGAGATTATAACAGAACATGGCCAAGATGTTCAAATGTTCATAAATGACCAGCATGGTCAAATAATAGTAAGGCAGAACAGTTGAAACTATCCGGTCCCCCCCACACATTGGCTACCCGTACTATCTGCATTGTTTGTTTGTCAAGTTCCTTAAATGCGCAGAGAATGTTCCAAAGCTAAGCAACCATCCTGAACCATTTCCAGAAGGTTGTGGGAAAGTTGTATACAAAATAACCATAGGACAACCACGCTCTCACCAAGCTCAAAGAAATATATGGTTCCCAGAAAGTTATCTGCTAGCTGGGTACTCCGTGCAACAACACGCTTGGTGTCCGTGACGAGCTGTCAAAGACTCACACCAAGCCCAAATACTGCAGGCTGCATAACACACACCACACACAACGGCACAGTTCAAACATCAAACATACATAACCAATCAGCATGCCCCCATGAACACACACACTCATGCACACACACTGAGGCATGCCCCACCCTTCACCCGTGGGTTGGGACCAGGGGTGACATTGAGTGATTATAACACAGTGTACCGTAAGATGAATACCGGTAAGCAAGTGTGGTCCCACCTTGTTATCACAGGCAAAAGCAGAGCATGACAGGCAGCCTCTTAAATGCATTAGCTTGTTACTCCCGCAGGGTTCCTGGATACCATGATACACACACAGTGTGTATCTTGGGGGCGTGGTATTATTGGCTCCCTTGATAAAGAGGAGCAAGAAAAACTGTACAAGATAAATAATAAAAATACTTAGCTATATTGTATGATATTATTTTATACTAACACAATTGCCCAGAGAAAGAGATTTTGATTAACAAGTAATACATTTTTTGAAAGATAAGGGTCAAAGTTCAAAAAATGTTTTATGAGATTGGAGAACAACTTGGATGGGATCTTAGACCATTCCTCCACACAGAATATTTCCAGATCCTTGATATCCTTCGTCTGCACTTATGGATGGCCCTCTTCAAGTCAAACCACAGGTTTCCAATGGGGTTCAAGTCTGGAGACTGAGAAAGTAATTGTAAAATGTTGATTTTGTGGTCAATTAACAATTTTTTTGGTGGATTTTGATGTGTGCTTTGGGGTCTTGTTGGAAGATTCACTTCAAGCCAAGTTTCAGCCTCCTGGCAGATGCAACCCTACATTTTTTATTTATTTGATTTATTTCACCTTTATTTGACCAGGTAGGCTAGTTGAGAACAAGTTCTCATTTACAAATGTGACCTGGCCAAAATAAAGCAAAACAGTTCGACACATACAACAACACAGAGTTACACATGAATAAACAAACATACAGTCAATAATACAGTAGAAAAAAAAGAAAAAAACCTTTTATATACATATATAAATGTCCTGGTACTGGGTAAAGTTCATGATGCCGTTGACCTTAACAAGGGCCCCAGGACTAGTGAAAGCAAAATAACCCCATAACATCAAAGATCCACCACCATATTGTACAGTAGGTATTTGCTATTTTCTGCAGATGCATTGTTCCTTCGAAGGCCAAACCCACCACTGGTGCTAGCGGCCATGACTGAAGGAAAACGAGAGTTGTCTTGGGGGTGTGGTTTGATGTGGGTGTTTCTTGGGTGTGTCTTTGCCATTCAATAATAACTAACAAGGACAGTAGCTAGCCAGTTTGAGTTGAAACATTATTGAAAGCAAGCTGGCAACATGCATCAAACATGTCGTCAGGTTTGCTTGATTGTGAGATAACGTTAGCTAGCAGGGATCAAACCTGTCTTCAAGTGCAATGTTAGCTGTGCAAATCGTCCTCTGACAGTACACGTTAGGGAGAGACAATGTATTTAGCTAGTTACATCACAGTATCATTGTCTATTATCATAGCTGCATAGCCTATCAAATAATGACTTGGAGCTTGCTAGCTAACATAGAAAACGTAGCTACTTAACAACACACCAGTCTCAGGTTTGATGGTTGACAGCCCAAGTAGAAGCTAGTCGGATGTAATCCATATCCTGGCCATCTCCCTAAGATTGTTGAGCAACTTTATGGAAGCCCATTTTCACTACAGTAGCTATTTCCCGAGTAAGGGCAAGTACTAACAACACGTCTTGTCTGGGGAAGACGTTCCAGTGGGCAAGTTCGTTTTTTGATCATTCCATTGGTCATCCTAAGGAGAGGTCTCTGCCCGCCCGGGGCACCGGCCATGTAAAGCGAACTCGCCCTGTCTTTTCCTAGAAAACACGGGTGCCACCATGTCTTTATAGGTAAAAGAGGGCATGAATTGTTGACATAATTGTAATCCAAACCCTCAAGTAAGTCATGATGCATTCACTTACCAAATTCACTTTTGGACAAGATTGACTTTATGACCGAAGTGTTCCTATTGTAGCGACCCGCACAGACAGCTGTGTGTTATGTGTTAGGCTAGGAGGTGGTTGTGTTGTACTGACCAGTACCCGATGTTCGCGGGGTCCGACATGTCAATCAACCTGCTATCTGCCAATCACGGGAATGCCTGGAATGTTCTGATGCCGGGCATCCTGGTGGTTGGCGGAGTGGCGTGGAGGGGGGTTGGGCAGGGGGGTGGAGCATTGGAAGTTAAGACCAGGTTCAGCCTTTGTTCTCTCTCTCTTACGTCTGGGCTTCACAAGAGAAGGTCACGATTGGCTTGTGGGTTATCTGTCATCTATTTGGCGTGTGCTACGGCCCAAACAGTAGCCTGTGTAAAGTAGGTTTAATAAACCGTCAATTTGCAAACTCAAGCCTCTGTCTGGACAATTGTTCATTTATGATCTAGTCAGGTCATTACACTATTTACACTTTGTAGTAAATTTTGACACTAGAATAAATGTTTCTGACTCATATCGATGCCACATAGGCCGTTTTCAAGTTGGAAAGGGTAGTTAACCTTTAATGGTTCACCTCTTCATCTATATTGATTAAAGGGTTACTTTGAGATTTTGGCAATGAATCCCTTTATCAGAGTCAGATGAACTTGTGGATACCATTTATATGTCTCTATGTCCAGAATGAAGGAAGTTAGAGGTAGTTTCGCAAGCCAATGCTAACTTGCTTAGTTAGCTCAGCTAACTAAGAAACTCCCCAAAAATAGGCTCTCACATTAATACTAAATGAATTCTCTACCTTGAAATAAGTACAACTATTGGCTGCAGTTCACACTAGATGATGCCAGATGGGGAGCTGGCATTGTAGGCAAACATTATGTTTGCATGATATTTGAATATTTTTCAATGGCCTACTGACATTAGCAATGCTTTAAATCACATAGTTTACGTAGAAACAAATTGATAGACATCTTGGAACCTGTCATCCCATACTTTAAAGGTTTCTTGGGCAGCTCGGATCAAAGGCCGAGCGCTCAGGTTCAGCTCTCTCTCAAACCCAACTCCATGTGAAAAGACTCTGGTCTCTCTAGACCTCCCACATCTCCATGTGCCAGTGCTGTGGTGGTGAACTGTAGTTCAATCCTTAAGTGTTGAGGCTGAAAGATGGTTCTCTCTCTCCCCCTGCATCTTTCTCCCTCTCTCCCTCTCTCCCTCCCGCTCCTTCTCTCTCTCATTCTCTCCGTTTCTCTTTCTAAATCAAAGCTTAGCTGTCTACATTTGTACAGCCACAACACTCCAACACTCAAAATTCGGTGGCCCATTAGCTGTCTGGGGAGGTGCTGTCTAACTAAAGACTGCTATATCTTAATGCCACACACAGATGTATTGAAATAAAAGCAAAAGATGCAGAAAAGTAAGTCAGTTGTGTAAACATCAACTACAAACCATCAACATCTACTACAAGGCGTCCTCCTCTTAGCGGCGTACTCTAAATTCTGTCTGTACTGTATTCTGCTCCACAGAAGGAAACACACATAGAGTGCAAGCAGGAACGAACTAACAGCAAAGGACTTGACTCTGTGAAAGCGGTCTTTGGAAAATGACAGGGTGTTCATGTGAAATGCAACCATTTGAAATATATGGATGGAGCCTACTGATAGATGGATTCCACCTTAGCCTGACTAGAAGCTGTAGATATTTCAGCGATCATTTAGTCTCTAATCCTGAACGATTCACAGCACGCAGGAAAAATATGACTTCAGGCAAGCACCTCTCAGTTGTTGCCTCTTGGCTGTAGTGAATATTTGTGATGAACTCAACTGCTCGTTGACAAGCCTCTTTGTGCAAACGTGTTCATTTACAAGCTCCACACTTTGTTTGATCTGAATATGCACTGCTGTGAAGTGAACCGGTTCAAACAAAAGTCACACGCTTTATGGACTCCCACTATGACGATTGAGAAAGGTAGCAGTCATTTGACTATGTACGGGAAAGCCCTTGTCTCCTATAATAGTCTACTGTACATTATGCAATGTGGAACCGACCAAAATACCCACATTAAATGATCAGACACATGGAAAATCCCTCTGAGAAGCGTTTTGTCTTTCGGGTGAGGTTTATGTTTGAGTTAGTGTTTCATTGTCACTGTGCCATTGACACAAAGCCACAAAGCTACAGTGTTATGAGATGGAGCCTAGCAGTGGCTCAACGGATATCAGTTAGACCCTACTATGCTATCAGTCATTAAATCTGGTTTTTAATGTGCTGTCCTCCACTTCACGCTCCACAGCTCTTGACGCCCGCATTAAATTTACTGGTTAATACTTGCCATTAAATGATCTTAATTAAATTGAATCAGCCCATATATTTCACGTGTATATGGAATCAAGAGCAAACAGCCAAACAACATAAGCGGTCATAGTGAAATTGGACATTAGTTGTCCTCAATGTAACTGTTTAGCACATCAAGAGGTTAGGCACATGGTATCACTTGTATGTTGTTGTTTACGCAGAGGCCCTTTGCTCCACTAGGAGTTAATTAAGTAAAAGTTCAGTAAATCATGACATACCTGTATATGCATGTGAATAGCCATAGGACCACATAGCATTTGACAGCTACTGTACAGTCGGGCTGTCAAATGCTCGCCAGATAATATCAGCCAGTTAACATGACCTTTATGAAATATGAAGCCTTTCATGTGCTTGTTTTGATTACATAAATGCGTCAAACTTTGAGCCACTGATGAAGATTATCTCATTGAACAAAACACACGATTTCCTGTGTTCACCACAGACCTTATTTTCAGTGTTTATCCAACACCCATTCATTTCCCCATAGGCTTTGTTCAAAGAGCCACGGCAGTTAGTGCCTACAAAAAGATGCCATTACTATTGCTCTCTATAGCTACAGATTACAAAAAACAATCACGTCTACTTGTCATGCATTCTTTAGAGCAAAAATCTTTTTTATAATTTATAATTAATTCTTCACTTGCACAAGAGAAAAACGGGATTAAAAGTGATTTACACTCATTATTCAACATCACCTGTTCCTCAGCTCACATTAGCATGAAACCCTCAGTAGCTTTTCGCTAATAACGGTTTAATTAAGGGCTTCACCCGGGGCTGCCCCAGATCTCCTTAATAACCCAGCTCTGATCAGTGATCACACAGCGTACCATCCAACTAACACATCTGTCCAAAAGAGACCTGGCTCTTAGTTAACTTAGTATGGGTCCATCATGGAGCAGATGTGTGTGTGCCTACGTGTGCTGAGGGCCAACCAGTCAACCATGACTTAGAGAGTCGAGAGACAACGCTTAATACATTTTGCATCAATTAAAAGGTCATCCAGCTAAATCTTTTTCATTGACTGGATTTGGTGTCTGTGGTCAGTGAGCAGCAGTTATTCTCAGACCTTTGTCAAAGTCAGAAATAGTCATTGTTGAAATAACCATCCCTGTGCCAAAAGTTGGTAAATTTCAATTTGCCCTGAGCGTACTGCATACACAGGTATTTTGTTAGAGGTAAAAGTTAAAGAGAGTAGTTAGTGTAGTGTAATTTAAAGTCTCAAATTTTCCACAAAGTCTTTTTTCTTTGTAGACCGTAGTACACTATCAGCGCTCAGGTACACAATTTGACAGTGACCCTTTAAAAACGCCTGCATGTTCTCTGAGTCAGACTCAGTCCCTTTGTGATGAACTGACCGAGCTAGCTACTGGCCAGTGTTCTAGGCTTTCCCCTTGCACTGCTTGTGTCTTCATCAGTATTAATGCAGCTCATGTGGTGGAAGGCCATTATGGGTTATCACACACTGCTACTGTAACGTATCTCTCACCCCATCAAAGAGCAATGGACCAACAGAGAGGGGGGAAGATATTGACAAACGCGCAGTCCTAAAACCAGTATTGTCTTCTTCAGACCAGTCTCCTGCTGAGAGCGTGACGGGTCTAGAATCTGGTCTTCCTTCATGCCTGGTAGCCCTTCTGCTAATGGTTTTCAGAAAAACACATTTTACAGCCCATAATGCATGAAGACACGCTTTATTGTTTGTGTTAGCAACCTGGACTCCGGGGTAGACGTAAGAAAGTAAATGTAAACCCGGGACACTCCAAACAGTATGATATGTTACGTTTGATTTGGTATACATTCATTTGTGGATGTCCATCATCCATTTCGTATGATATGTTATGAATTACAATTCCTACAATATGTTGCGAATTGCACTTCGTACAATAAGTTCATCACTGGCAAAACATATATGTTACGAATTCCCATTTGTTGTGACTAACGTTAGCTATGTGTTGCCTTCTGCCCTCAGGAGGATGAAAAGGTTTGGCACGACCCCTCAAATTGCATGGCGCTACAGAGGATGGTGCGAATAGCCCCAGTACATCACTGGAGCCGAGCTCCCTGCCATCCGAGACCTCTATATCAGGCGGTGTGAAAGGAAGGCCTGGAAAATCATTAAACAGTCCAACCACCCAAGCCATACTGTTCTCCATGTTTCCGCACAGCAAGCGACATCAGTGAATCAAGTCTGATCCCAACAGGCTTTTGAAAAGCTGCTATCACAATGCCATAAGACTGCTAACTAGCTAACAAAATGGCTACACGGACTGAGTTGGCCTTTATATTTTAATCTGTGCACACAGGGCCCTACACACTATGCACACTGATACCCCAACACATATAGACAGTCACTCCATCATTTGTTCACACAAACCTAATATGCACATACATTTATACTGACACCACACACACCCACTCACATACAATCATTATATATGCTGCTGCTGCTACTCTGTTTATCATACATCCTGGTGCCTAGTCCCCTTACCTCAAAACATACAGTTGAAGTCGGAAGTTTACATACACCTTAGCCAAATACATTTCAACTCCGTTTTTCACAATTCCTGACATTTAATCCTAGTAAAAATTCCCTGTCTTAGGACAGTTAGGATCACCACTTTATTTTATGAATGTGAAATGTCAGAATAATAGTAGAGAGAATGATTTAGTTCAGCTTTTATTTCTTTCATCACATTCCCAGTGGGTCAGAAGTTTACATACACTCAATTAGTATTTGGTAGCATTGCCTTTACATTGTTTATCTTGGGTCAAATGTTTCAGGTAGCTTTTCACAAGCTTCCCACAATAAGTTGGGTGAATTTTGGGCCATTCCTGCTGACAGAGCTGGCGTAACTGAGTCAGGTTTGTAGGCCTCCTTGCTCGCACACGCTTTCTCAATTCTGCCCACAAATGTTTTCTACAGGATTGAGGTCAGGGTTTTGTGATGGCCACTCCAATACCTTGACTTTGTTGTCCTTAAGCCATTTTGTCACAACTTTGGAAGTATGCTTGAGGTCATTGTCCATTTGAAATACCCATTTGCGGCCAAGCTTTAACTTCCTGACTGAGGTCTTGAGATGTTGCTTCAATATATCCACATAGCATCATGAGGCAGGAGAATTATCTATTTTGTGAAGTGCACCAGTCCCTTCTGCAGCAAAGCACCCCCACAACATGATGCTGCCACCCCCGTGCATCAGACCAGAGGACATTTCTACAAAAAGTACGATATTTGTCCCCTATGTGCAGTTGTAAACCGTAGTCTGGCTTTTTTATGGTGGTTTTGGAGCATTGGCTTCTTCTTTGCTGAGCGGCCTTTCAGGTTATGTCGTTATAGGACTCGTTTTTACTGTGGATATAGATACTTTACCTATTTCCTCCAGCATCTTCACAAGGTCCTTTGCTGTTGTTCTGGGATTGATTTGCACTTTTCACACCAAAGTACTTTCATTTCTAGGAGACAGAGCACGTCTCCTTTCTGAGCGGTATGACGCCTGCATGGTCCCATGGTGTTTATACTTGTGTACTATTGTTTGTACAGATGAACGTGGTACCTTCAGGCATTTGGAAATTGCTCCCAAGGATGAACCAGACTTGTGGAGGTCTACAACTGTCTTTCTGAGGCTGATTTCCTTTGATTTTCCCATGATGTCAGTTTGAAGGTAGGCCTTGAAATACATCCACAGGTACACATCCAATTGACTCAAATTATGTCAATCAGCCTATCAGAAGCTTCTAAAGCCATGATATCATTTTCTGGAATTTTCCAAGCTGTTTAAAGGCACAGTCAACTTAGTGTATGTAAACTTCTGACCCACTGGAATTGGGATACAGTGAATTAAGTGAAATAATCTGTTTGTAAACAATTGTTGGAAAAATGGCTTGTGTCATGCACATAGTAGATGTCCTAACCAACTTGCCTAAACTATAGTTTGTTAACAAGAAATCTGTGGAGTGGTTGAACAGGTTTTAATGACTCTAACCTATGTGTATGTAAACTTCCGACTTCAACTGTATCTACCGCTATCGATCCAGTATCACGGCACATTGTAAATAAGTTACTGGAACTGACCCTGTATATAGTATGTTTACTCACTTTGTGTTCTTCTTATTCTTGAGATTTGAACATGCAACCTATGGGTTGCTAGGCATTTGCAGTATATGTAACCAACCATACTACTTTTGTTTTTGCCTTAAGTAACCTTCTGTCTCATGTAACCATACCAAACGTCACATATCATACTAATTTGAGTGTCCCGGATTTACATTTACTATTTTACGTCCAGCCTATGAGACCAGGCTGGTTTCAATGGAGTTGAGCAGAGGTGCTCAGAGGCATTTCAGCCATCCTGTTAAGCTCCTGGATGTTAAAGGTAGACAGTCCAGTGTTCCGGAGGCATCACTGTGGGCATCCACGCCAAATGCAAAGAGCCATAGTAGTGGCCCTGGAGTGCTGGAACAAAGCCAGCATGTAAACACTGTGGATGAAGCTGGTCTCTTCCATTGACTTCATATTCTTCTTCACGTTCACACTTCTTCACTGGATTGATGTTAGGCCTGGGGTCCTGTCAAACACTCCAGTGTAGCTAATGATGTGATGAAAAGAAAACAGCTAAAAGAAAACAGCTACATTCCTGCAATTGTACACATTTTGCCATGGGCCCAATTTTTTTTTTGCAGTGTTATTGTCAATCATGCTATTCTACACACCCTGCCACGAGTGAGGGAACTTTTTTGTATTTTTTTTGTAACAGTATTTTTATTAGAATTTCACAATTTTCACCCATATTAAGAGATTAAAGCAAAAAACAGCACTCACTTACTCACTTACTACCTACACACACACACACACACACACACACACACACACACACACACACACACACACACACACACACACACACACACACACACACACACACACACACACACACACACACACACACACACACACACACACACACACACACACACACACACACACACACACACACACACACACACACACAATCTTCCTCTCCCCGCTCGGCGCTTCTCTCGCCCCATCATTGGGTCTCTCAAAACAAACATGCAAACAGAAATTAAACAAAAAAAGCTCAGTTTAAACCAAGAAGTTAGGTTCCACACATGGAATGTGCAGTGTAATTCTGAAATACATAGATCACCACCACTCTAAGAGAATTCTTGCAGCATAATAGCTGATACCTCAGGTTCTAGATCATTTAGATAAGGTTGCCATACTTTGTAGAACTGATCTTATGCCAATCTTTAATAGAGGAACCTTATCACTAATCCACTGTAAGAGGATGTTTTTCCTCGCTGCGAAGGTAAGGATGTTGAAAAGCCTCCTCTTACCCACAGAAGTAACACGCCTACTAGGGAGACCTAACAGTAAATAAACTGGGTTCAATTCTAAATCAACCCCTAGGCTCTTTTCAATTTCGTGCAGAACACCAGACCAGTATCTTTGTATTTTGATACATGACCATAAACAATGTATTAGGGTGCCTGCATCAGTTTTACATTTAAGACACTGAGGAGAAGAGGAAGTGGGGCTAAAAGCATGTCTGTGATTTGGGGATATATGCAATCTGTGTATTATTCTTAACTGGATTGCTCTAGTATGATTACATATAGATATTGTTTTTGCATATCTTCAAATGTCCTCCCACATCTCTTTGTCAATAGTAACAGACAATTCTTTCTCCCACACTTGTTTCACCCTCTGTGTGTTGACAGCAGAAAAGGACCTTAAAGTATCATAAAACAGACTTACAGACATTTTCCTTTGTGGGACAAAAAAAAACATTATTTCAATGACAGTCACATCAGGGTTGCCAATTAAGGTGGTGCTCTCCAGAATATAATGTCTTACTTGTAGGAAGCGGAAAAAGTCCTGCTTTGGGAGTCGATATTTCTCGACCATCTGCTCAAATGACAATAAAATCTTATCAGCAAATAAATCATTTAGTCTGCGTATGCCCTTATTAAGCCAAAAGTTAAAGCCAGCATCCAGCAATCCTGGACCAACACCTAGGTTGATAAGAATTGGGGTAAGAGCAGGAGGTTAGTTTGGACCTTCCCAAAAAAACATTGAACTGACCTCCATACTTTGAGTGTGTTAAATGTAATGGGATTATTGCAGTGACCTTTTACAGACTTGAAACATCTGAAAAATAAAATATCCTGTAAGGGGTATTTTGAAAGAGAAGTCTCAATGTCTATCCAAATAGAGAAGTCATCATTTGTGATCCAGTCAGAAATATAACATAGTTGGACACACCATTGATAGAACCTGATATTGGGTAGATCCAAGCCACCCATAGAACTTGGAAGCTGCAATATTGCCATCTTAAGTCTTGGCTTGCGTTTACTCCATTTAAAGGAAGTTAGCCATCCATTTACATCCTATATTACCTTATTGGAGAGTAATAATGGGATCATTTGGATTGGGTAAAGTAGTCTAGGTAAAACGTTCATTTTCAAGAGGGATATTCTACGCAACCATGAAATCGGAAGAGAGTTCTTATTGTATCAAACAAGGGAACAAAATTGGCTTTGTACATTAGCTGGAATTTAGGAGTTACAAATATACCCAGATACGTCAAACTTGAGGGAGACCATTTAAAAAGGAAGGGGGGAGAAGTATTAGGTACAGAGTGTAGGCTACCAAGTGGCACAGCCTCTGATTTAGTTAAGTTAATCTTGTAGCCTGAGAGTTCGCTGAATAATTCAATAATATTAATAAGAGATGTAATTGAAGTCTCGGGACTAGAGATGAATATCAGGACATCATCAGCATACAAGCGTATTTTATGGTGAACATCACCAATGAGCATCCCCTGTATAGCAGGCGTTACCCTGATGGCCTCGGCCAATGGTTCCATAGCGAGTGCAAATAGGAGAGGGGACGTGAGGGGAACATTTTGCTATTACACATTTTTCCATGAGGCTGAGATGTATTCTTGCCTGTTTAGAGCACATTTCCTGCAGGCGGGGGTCCTTCAGGGGTCCATTGGCCCCTCTCCAGCAATGGCAAGCATAGTCTGTCTGACCAGCCATCTGAGAAGTGTGTCATGGCCATGTGGGAAAAGAGCATGAGGAGGAGGGAAAGAACTGTGAGTAATAATAATTCATTTAATTTGCAAAGCACTTTCATCACACCCAGGGCAGTGGACTTGCATCGATAGAGTGTATGCATCGTGGCATATTGTCGTTATTAAGGTTGGGGGTCTTCTGTACAGCTGCAGTCAAAAGACCGGCGCATACTGTAACTTGTACACTGAGTGTACAAAACATTAGGAACACCTGTTCTTTCCTTGACATAGACTGACCAGGTGAATCTAGGTGTAAGCTATGATCCCTTATTGATGTCACTTGTTAAATCCTTTAACGATGCTCGGTTTTTCATGTAAAACAGTTTCCAGTGTATATCAAGAATAGTCCACCACCCACGGACACCAAGCCAACTTGACACAACTGTGGGAAGCATTGGAGTCAACATTGGCCAGCATCCCTGTGGAACGCTTGGCACTTTGTAGAGTCCTTGTCCCGATGAATTGTCCCAATATTTGGAAGGTGTTCCTAATGTTTTGTACACTCAGTGTAGTACAGAGCATTTGGAAAGTATTCAGACCCCTTCCTTTTTCCACATTTCATTACATAACAGCCTTATGTTAAAATGCATTAAATATATTTTGTTCCTCATCAATCAACACACAACACCACATAATGACAAAGCAAAAACAGGTTTAAGAAATGTTTGCCAATTTGTGAAAAATTAAAAACGGAAATACCTTATTTCCATAAGTATTCAGACCCTTTGCTATGAGACTCGAAATTGAGCTCAGGTGCACCCTGTTTCCATTGATCATCCTTGAGATGTTTCAACAACTTGATTGGAGTCCACCTGTGGTAAATTCAATTGATTGGCCATATAGGCACACACCTTTCTATATAAGGTCCCACAGTTGACAGTGCATGTCAGAGCAAAAACCAAGCCATGAGGTCGAAGAAATTGTCCGTAGAGCTCAGAGACAGGATTGTGTCGAGGCACAGATCTGGGGAAGAGTACCAAAAAATGTATGCAATTTAAGGTCTCCAAGAACACAGTGGCCTCCATCATTCTTAAATGGAAGAAGTTTGGAAGAACCAACGCACTTCCTAGGGCTACCCGCCCGGCCAACGCCCGGCCAAACTGAGCAATCGGAGACTTTGTTGAAGAACCTTTTTGGTCTGTAATTACTGCCAAAGGTGCTTCAACAAAGTACTGAATAAAGGGTATGAATACCTATAGAAATGCGATGTTTCCATTTTATTTTTTTAATTTTTTTAAATTAAAAAAATGTTTTTGCTTTGTCATTATAGGGTATTTTGTGTAGACTGAAGGAAAAACAAAAATGTAATACATTTTATAATAGGGCTGTAACGTAACAAAATGTGGAAAAAGTCCAGGGGTCTGAATCCTTTCCGAATGCACTTGGTTAGTGTTAAGGGTAAGTGTACACTTGCGTAATGAAGGGCATTGACCCGATATCTGAGAAAAGAGCTTCAGCTTTGTTTTCACTAACTGGTCTAAATGCTGATATTGATGGGGAGGGATAGGTTTCCCTTGAAATGGACAGATAGTCAATTAATCTAGTCCAGCCCTCATCAACTAAGAGACTGGCAGCATGGATCATTGAGCACGATTGGTGCTTCACAAAGTGATTGGACCAGTGGCTTTGTCTGGGTTGGTTTGGCGGCAGGAAGAAAAGGCACCAAAAAACAAACAAACAAAAACATTTGTGTTCACTTGTGATTTGTTATGAAAGACAGTGATCTGGAAGAGCAAATAATATCAACATCAACGCCAACATGAGTTATTCCGCCAGAACATTCATGTTCCCCTCCGAAGATAACGCTACACAAAAACATCTCTAGCCCTCTAAAGCCACAGGATATTGTCATATCCTTCAAGATACAGTACAATATACAGCATTTGAGCTCACATTCCAACATACAACATACCAAGCATCACCTCAGTGCAATTTTTTTTCTATTGCGTTTTGGCACATTGACACCTAAAACACTTTTTAAATTAAACCTCAACCTTTTTGTTCAGCCTCATTTTGAACAGATTGAAATGATTAGCATCAATAACAGTCTAAGTTTAACTCACAATGCGAGATGACAAAAAAATGCAACAAAATTTACGATTTGTTTGTGGTCGCAGCACAAGGAGAGGCATGGAATGAACGGGGGAGTTTAGTGGATAAAGAAATGTTAGATAAAGTCTGGTTTCGGGGCCCACTTCTACTTCCTGTGGTCTCTGTGTCCCCTACTGCTGATCCAGCCAGTCCAAGAGAGTGCCACAGTGTCCTGAAAGGAAAAAAACATTGCTACAGTTATATAGTGAATATACTGACACCCTATACTAAACGTATATACAGTACAGTTATATACTGAACCTACTGACACCCTATACTAAACATGTACAAGTAATGAGGTTCAGCCAAAAGGTAGGGCATAGTAATAATCACAAAAATACAGCCGAGACCAATAAACGTATGTTAACCTAACCAAGTGGGAAAGTGGAATTGGTTCCTTCACTGCACCTGCTCCTCTGACCAACACAACTAAATCAAGTATCCTGTGACGGCAGGCTTTCCGTTAAGCAGTCAATTAAGTGATAATGCAATCGAAGCCGGTGTTTGGAGCATATACAGTATTGGCACGGGTGTTGTTAGGCCCGAGACAAAGTCCAACCGTGCCAATATATCCTCCAAACACCGGCTTCGGGGGCATTATCACTTTTACACAACGGGTTACCAACATATTCAAATAATGATTGCCATATTACAATTAGAAATGTTATTTTGCTCAATTTAATCATACTATATTTCATCCTTCCACAATATATACAGTTGAAGTTGGAAGCATACATACAGTTAGGTTGGGGTCATTAAAACTCGTTTTTCAACCACTCCACAAATTTCTTGTTAACAAACTATAGTTTAGGCAAGTCGGTTAGGACATCTACTTTGTGCATGACACAAGTAATTCTTCCAACAATTGTTTACAGACAGATTATTTCACTTATAATTCACTGTATCACAATTCTAGTGGGTCAGAGGTTTACATACACGAAGTTAGTTGTCTGTGGCTTTAAACAGCTTGGAAAATTCCAGAAAATTATGTCATGGCTTTAGAAGCTTCTGATAGGCTAATTGACATAATTTGAGTCAATTGGATGTGTACCTGTGGATGTATTTCAAGACCTGCCTTCCAACTTCAAACTTCAAAATAAATCAGCCAAGACCTCAGAAAGACAATTGTAGACCTCCACAAGTCTGGTTCATCCTTGGGAGCAATTTCCAAACGCCCGAAGGTACCATATTAATCTGTATAAACAATAGTACGCAAGTTTAAACATCATAGGACCACACAGCTGTGATGAACGTACTTTGGTGTGAAAAGTGCAAATCAATCCCAGAACAACAGTAAATGACCTTGTGAAGATGCTGGACAAAACAGGTACAAAAGTATCTATATCCAGTAAAACGAGTCCTATATCAACATAACTTGAAAGGCAGCTCAGCAAGGAAGAAGCCACTGCTCCAAAACCATCATAAAGAAGCCAGACTATGGTCTGCAACTGCACATGGGGACAGAGACTGTACTTTTTGTAGAATTATCCTCTGGTCTGATTAAACAAAACTAGAACTGTTTGGCCTTAATGACCATCGTTATGTTTGGAGGAAAAGGGGGGATGCTTGCAAGCCGAAGAACACCATCCCAACCGTGAAGCACAGGGTTGGCAGCATCATGTTGTGGGGGTGCTTTGCTGCAGGAGGGACTGATGCACTTCACAAAATAGATGGCATCATGAGGCAGGATAATTATGTGGATGTATTGAAGCAACATCTCAAGACATCAGTCAGGAAGTTAAAGCTTGGTCGCAAATGGGTCTTCCAAATAGACAATGACCCCAAGCATACTTGGCTTAATGACATCAATGTCAAGGTATTGGAGTGGCCATCACAAAACCCTGATCTCAATCCTATAGAACATTTGTGGGCAGAACTGAAAAAGCATTTGGAGCAAAGAGGCCTACAAACCTGACTCAGTTACACCAGCTCTGTCAGGAGGAATTGACCAAAATTCACCCAACTTATTGTGGAAGGCTACCCAAAACATTTGACTCAAGTTAAACAATTTAAAGGCAATACTACCAAATACTAATTGAGTGTATGTACACTTCTGACGCACTGAGAATGTGATGAAAGAAATAAAAGCTGAAATAAATAATTCTCTCAACTATTATTCTGATATTTCACATTCTTAAAATAAAGTGCTGATCCTAACTGACCTAAAACAGGTTTTTTTTTACTAGGATTAAATGTCAGGAATTGTGAAAAACAGAGTTTAAATGTATTTGGCTAAGATGTATGTAAACTTCCGACTTCAACTGTAGTCTCGACACAAATCAAGGGTTGCTAGATTTGTTCGTTCTATCGGTTCGGTTGCTAGAGATGCGACCCAGTCATTCAGTCTTTTTGTTTTGTATCTATGGACGTGACCCAGTCATTTGTTCTAAATGTTCCATTGCCATACTGGCTGGCAATGTTATTATCCCTTGCTTGCTATCTAGCCAACTAAAAACTGCAGCAAGAATATCAGCCTAGTAGCTGCATTTACATTTGTTTAAGCTGTTTTCTAGTGAATTTATTTGGATACATCCATAACAATGAGCTAATGAGGCGCAATTTCGCCTGGAATAGAAAATGTGCTCACTAGTCAGGATACTGATGTTCAGAGGAGCTAGCCAACAACACTGCTAACAAAATCAATTGAAACTGAAGCTAGAAAGACTGCAAACTAGCTGCACTATGTTTCATTTGACCTTTTTTCAATTTACATTTATTTGTATATATCCATAAAAATGATGCCAGCTGATTCATGATTTTGACTGACTGAGAAATGCTGCCTGCTTGTCTGTCTTGTCCCGACACGTTCATCACTATGGGACACATTTTTATATTGAAACAATGTTGCAAATGTTGGAGAGACAGACAAAAATGTTTATACAAATTCTCTACTGTTGAAAATTGAAATATTAGTCTGAAAGAAATGTGAGATAATGTCTAGATGCTTTTATAATGAAGATCAAGTTTATAAATTCCCTGAAAGGCTGATGAGACAGTGGATTACGCAGTCAGTTGGAACAGAGTGAATAGGCATTTTAAAGTCATAGATTTAGCCAGTGGTAACCTGTGGAATAGACACCGACTGGAATGCGGTTTTAACCAATCAGCATTCAGGATTCGACCCCCCCTTGCATAAAGTAGTGTAAATTCTGTGGCCTTTGGGTACACACAGTAAATAACTGCAAACAGCCAGCAGAGGGATAATTAGAGTATGTGCATTGACAATAAAAGTCTGCAGTGAGGGAGATATACAAACACAGGCCAACCGCTCAGTACACAGCTGCATCCAGGCAGCCAGCACAATCGGAACATCACTCATCCTCCATACACAAACCACCCTCTTAATGGAACCACTGAATAGACTTATTATCCTCTCTCGTGGTGATACAAGAACAAGACTCCTTCAGGAGGTTAAAAGGACACATCCTGGCAGTCGTGTGAGAAATGTGGAGTGTGTTAAAGGTGATTATGATGTCACACTCATAAGTTATTCTGGACACGGTGGTAGGCATGCCAGGTTTACCTAGCAGCCTGTTGGTCAAGACATGCGTGCCTGTGTCACTGGACCATTGTAGTGCACCTGAATTACTTTAGCAGCACTGTGGCCTGCAACGCAGTCTCAATCCGCCAAGCACAGCAACCTCAACAAGAAAGCATTTTCACTATAAAATGGGAGAGGTTTTTGACCGTCTGAAATCTGCATACAGCAGGCTCACAAGAGAATCGTATTTGAATACAGGAAGTACTAATCAGCAGTACATTCTAAAGGTGGAGGAAGAGACACTTCCGCTGCTCTGCGCTCTGACGGTCTTGGATAAGATCCTAAATCCCCTGAAAAGGAAGAGCCCCAGCTCCCATAGGGCAATTCCCTTACACTATCCGCAGAGGGGTGCAATAGATCCTCACCTTCTATCCCAACTGTATAACTTTAGAGGTCAAAGCATAGATGCAACATTTTTGTCAGGGTTAGTAATAATGTGCTCTGGAGCTGTGCAGGCATTGGATTCGTTTAATTGCTTTCTAGAACGATTTCCCTGTGCTGTGTTGCACATTTTCTTGTCACCCCTAATCTAATATGTTTGAGGTATAGTGCTACTATCATCATCTTGCAGTAAGTTGAATTGCCATTTGGCAGATTTGTACGGTCTTATTGAGCTCATTTCCAAGTTTTACACATCTTGTGAACACTGAAATGCTAAATTGCTCAGAAATATACATGAGTGGGTGTAAAAGCCGTATGTGCAAGTCATTTGGCACCTTTCTCCTCCCAGACTGGCTCTGGTTACAGTGCCAGCACCAGACATACATCACTCCTGTCAATTGTCAGATGTGTCCTTGGATTTCAGTAAGGCAGCATTTGAGGTCTATGGAGACTTTTCCGCACAGGGAGTCAATGGCGCGTTTCCAATGCTTATGTCAACGGTGCTGTCCCTTATAATAGCTATGTCCTTTCTTTGGTGCCAGTGACCTCTCCATCTTTTAATCCCCCAAATGCAAAAGGAAGACATATTCAGAGCAAAATCATTGGTAAATTATTTTATTGTGCACGAAAAGCTAGTGTACAGGTATGCATCCATTTCATTGCGTTTGAACGAGAGGGATTTATATAATATTGGGTTTGATCCAGGGAAGGTACAAGTAATGTTAGTCTTCTGAAGATCTAAAAATAGATTCTGTAGAAGATCTAAAAACATGTCAAGTGTAAACATGTCCATCATGGCCAGGAGCATGGAGCAGACATGAGTCTATCCAGTAGCAGTGGTGCTCTTTCTATCTGTCTGCTCCCTGTTGGGAGGTCTGTGAGGTGGATGCACATACTCAGGCGTAATCAGAGCCTGTTAAAACCCTATGTAAGAGAAAGGAGAGCTGCCTCTGGTTTGGTTTTTCTGCCCTGGGCCTCAGTGGGAGGCTCGCTGCGTGACTTCCCAAAGTTCCTCCTCCAGGCAAAATGGAAATCAAACTGACTAAGTGCATCCGGAAGACAAATTCATGCGCATTAAAGCAAGTCAATGAAATGTGAATCTCATTTTTATCACAGGGGCGAAGAAGATGAAGAGGCACTGGACTACTAATAGGACTGCCAGACCATATAACATTATTTACCATGTCTCTCTCTCTAGCATACGTTATCTATCTCAATCTGAAACAGTCAAAAACTAGGGTAAGTTGTCTGAGTGCACTTTGGCATCGCCTCCTACTGTACAGAAATAAGGTTATCACTGGCCATTTCTGTATAGTGTTACCTTTCGGTTTTCACTTTAAGTGCTGTGTTAGCATGCTGTGCTCATACGGCGAGCCTCACCTTCCTTGAGATTTTCTTAAGCGATGCCTTCCGTGTGCACCAGTACTCTGCACTCAGATTAGTCAAGATCCACCAAGGTGCAATATTCTGTTCCATTGTGGCCTTGAGTGATGATGAAGCTGTTGAGTGAGAATAAAAAGAATCTCGGGACCTGGGACCTGTGGGTCAGAGAAAAATGGAGGATCAATCAAGATCATATAATGCACACGGGAATTGTTGAGAGCCAGTGTGATACTTTTAAAAATGCATTTCCACTCATCATCTAAAGTCTCAGAATGAGCGACTGAGGTAATGGACCTCTGATCAATGGAGATTACAAGAGATGGGAGTAATGGAATGGAGAGTGGTTGCTATATGCGGTGAGGCAGCTCCCTCTACAGTTCTCTCTACACCGTACACGAGATAGTGACGTGACAGAAGCCTAAACGAGGCCTGTTATCATTCCCTCAACTCATATTTATTTACATGAGCGATTTAACAGAGATTCCACTTGTTTCTTTCATATTGGTTGACTTACAAAAGAACCCAATATTTATTTGTACATATATTTGACCAGGGGTTTCATGCAAACTGTGCGTGACTGTCTGAGCTTTAGCTCGGGGTTAAGATTGGTGTTCTGTATATCCTACATGAGGTCAGCGTGCCAAGTTTGCTCTTTACACCCATTCTAATAAACACCCATCTGTTTTTAAACGATCTGGAGATAAGACGCATTACAAAATGATTCAGCTTCAGTCTATTTTGGAAGTCTGAAGAAGTCGGTTGGGTCTAATTCTGCCTAGACAGAATCATCAAGTCTACATGGAAATTCAGAACGACTGGAGATTTAAAAAGACCATAGAGCAACGCATGTTACTTTCTAATGAATAACATAAAAAAATACTGTTGAAGTGCATTGTAATCTGCAATGTATTGTTTACTCCATATAGGCCTACCGCACTACATGGACAGATAATCCCCCAACACAATGCAATGTAACCAGTCCTATAGGGGGTTTTTATTGAAGGAAAGATTCACCCATTTTGAATGTTGGAGCGATGCTCTATCGATTCCCGGGGTCATTTCATGTTTCAATGTGTACATGAGCAATTCGCCATTCAAGCAGGCAGGAATACAGGCAGAAAATGATCACATGATGATCTGAACATATGATGCAAAACTTGTCATACCGGCTTTATTTCTGCCTGCTTGAAAGGCGAATAGCTCAGAGACACATGAAATAATAATAATAATAATATATGCCATTTAGCAGACGCTTTTATCCAAAGCGACTTACAGTCATGTGTGCATACATTCTACGTATGGGTGGTCCCGGGGAACGAACCCACTACCCTGGCGTTACAAGCGCCATGCTCTACCAACTGAGCTAAATGACCCCGGGAATCGATAGAACATCACTCAAATATGCACAAATATAATATAACATTCAATTTGGGTGAATCTTTCCGTTAAGTAGACCTGAGCCAGCTGTTATTGTATTGGTGCCCATGGGAGAGCCATAAGATTTAACCAAATATGACAGATTTCCCCCACACACAGCAACGGAACATTTTGGGCAAATTTTATGACAAGCCAAACGCTTTCTGAACCCAAACGGACATCTTCCTAATAAATACATTATTAGAAAAACAGCTTTGTTTGAAGTCTGTGGTAGTTCTCAAAGTGTATGAAGCAGTCGTATCTGCCTGCTGATCGCTAGCTCGAACTACCGGGAAACAGAAAATGACGTAGTAATGAATGACAATGATTTTAAATTAAATATTCTTTGTTGGTGTAATCAATTGTGTGCGTTCTTGTGCTTAATTGTGTTTGATGATAAGGAACTAGATGGTAATTGAGCCTATAGCCATCATTTTCATGCAAACTGGATTGTTAGCTAGATACTAAAGAACCATTTAATCAACCTTGTACAGTACCAGTCAAAAGTTTGGACACACCTACTCAATCCAGGGTTTTGTAGAATAATAGTGAAGACATCAAAACTATGAAATAACACATGGAATCATGTAATAACCAAAAAAGTGCAAAACAAATCAAAGTATATTTTAGATTATTCAAAGTAGCCACCCTTGGTAGCTTTGCACACTCTTGGCATTCTCTCAACCAGCTTCACCTGGAATGCTTTTCCAACAGTCTTGAAGGAGTTCTCACATATGCTGAGCACTTGTTGGCTGCTTTTCCTTCACTTTGCGGTCCAACTCATCCCAAACCATCTCAATTGGGTTGAGGTTGGGTGATTGTGGAGGCCAGAACATCTGATGCAGCACCCCATCACTATCTTTCTTGGTCAAATAGCCCATACACAGCCTGGAGGTGTGTTGGGTCATTATCTTGTTGAAAAACAAATTATAGTCCCACTAAGCGCAAACCAGATGAGATGGCGTATCACTGCTGAATGCTGTAGCCATGCTGGTTAAGTTGAATTCTAAATAAATCACAGACAGTGTCACCAGCAAAAAAAAACACAACATCACACCTCCTCCTCCATGCTTCATTTTGTGGGAAAGTAACTTTTCTAATAACCAAAGGAGAACCTTTAGAGAACATCACAGTTCTGAGAATGTTCAATTAACCCAATAAAATAACATAATATTTTGGTGTGTTAGAGGACATGGTCCTTCTGTAGCTCAGTTGGTAGAGCATGGCGCATGGCACTTGTAACGCCAGGGTAGTGGGTTCGATCCCCGGACCACCCATACGTAGAATGTATGCACACATGACTGTACGTCGCTTTGGACAAAAGCGTCTGCTAAATGGCATAAAAAAAAATAAAAAAACATTTACAGTGCATTCAGAAAGTATTCAGACCCCTTCACTTTTTCCACATTTTGTTACGTTACAGCCTTGTTCTAAAATGGGATGAAATTGTTTTTCCCCCTCAATCTTAACACAATAACCCATAATGACAAAGCAAAATAGGTTTTTAGAAATATCACATTTACATAAATTTAGACCCTTTACTCAGTACTTTGTTGAAACACCTTTAGCAGCGATTACAAACTCAAGTCTTCTTGGGTATGACGCTACAAGCTGGCACACCTGTATTTAGGGAGTTCCTCCCATTCTTCTCTGCAGATCCTCTCAGGCTCTATCAGGTTGGATGGGGAGTGTCGCTGCACAGCTATTTTCTGGTCTCCCCAGAGATGTTAAATTGGGTTCAAGTCCAGGCTCTGGCTGGGCCACTCAAGCACATTCAGAGACCTGTCCCAAAGCCACTCCTGCTTTGTCTTGGCTGTGTGCTTAGAGTTGTTGTCCTGATGGAAGGTGAACCTTCGCCCCAGTCTGAGGTCCTGAGCACTCTGGAGCAGATTTTCATCAATGATCTCTCTGTACGTTCCTTCATTCATCTTTCCCTCGATCCTGACTAGTCTCCCAGTCCCTGTTGCTGAAATAAATCCCCACAATAAATCCCCACAGCATGATTGGTGGAGTGCTGAGAGATGGTTGTCCTTCTGGAAGGTTCTCCCATCTCCACAGAGGAACTCTGGAGCTCTGTCAGAGTGACCATCGAGTTCTTGGTCACCTCCCAGACCAAGGCCCTTCTCCCCCCGATTGCTCAGTTTGGCAAGGAAGGCTAGCTCTAAGAACAATCTTGGTGGTTCCAAACTTTTTCCATTTAAGAATGATGGAGGCCACTGTGTTTTTGGGGACCTTCAATGCTGCAGACATTTTTTGGTACCCTTCCCCAGATCTGTGCCCCGACACAATACTGTCTCTGAGCTCTAGAGACAATTCCTTTGACCTCATGCCTTGGTTTTTGCTCTGACATGCACTGTCAACTGTGGGATCTTATATAGACAGGTTTGTGCCTTTCCAAATCATGTCCAATCAATTTAATTGAATTTACTACAGGTGGACCCCAATCAAGTTGTAGAAACGTCTCAAGGATGATCAATGAAAACACAATGCACCAGAGCTCAATTTCAAGCCTCGTATCAACGGGTCTGAATACTTATGCAAATAAGGTATTGCTAAACACCTGTTTCCGTTTTGTCATAATGGGGTATTGTGTGTAGATTGATGAGGGAAAACATTTATTTAATACATTTTCTAATAAGGCTGTAACGTAACTAAATGTGGAAACAGGGAAGGGGTCTGAATACTTTTTGAATGCACTGTACATAACATTCCCCTGTAAAAACGAACCACACGCCAACCCCTCTTTTACGCTACTGCTACTCTCTGTTCATCATATATGCATAGTCACTTTAACCATATCTATATGTACATACTACATCAATCAGCCCGACTAACCGGTGTCTGTATGTAGCCTCACTACTTTTATAGCCTCGCTACTGTATATAGTCTCGCTACTGTTATTTTTCACTGTCTTTTTACTGCTGCTTTTATTTCTTTACTTACCTATTGTTCACCTAATACCTTTTTTGCACTATTGGTTAGAGCCTGTACACGTGAAAATAAACTTTGTTTTGATTTCAATTTGTTTATTTGTTTGAAAAATAACCTTCCCCTCACGTTCTGGGAACCTTGCACGTGTTTCTTTGGGCTAGGTGAGGGCGTGGTTGTCCATTGGTTATTTTTCATACAACCTTCCCACAACTTTCTGGGAATGGTTCAGAGTAGATGCTTGGCTTTGGATTATTCTCATCACATTTAACCCCCAAATGTTTTATTTTATTGGTATTTCATTACTTTAACAGAACATTTCTTAAATATGTTTACAATTTTAGTAATGTTATTCAACTGGTTTGGCATTGGGAATGTTCTCAAAAAGTTCAGACAACGTTAAGAAATAGCATTCTTCTGTGGGAATGTCAATAATTCAGCATTACATTTCATACAGGTTTGCTCATGGTTCTAAAGTCATGTTCTCAAGTCGTCCCAAGAACATTAAGAAACAACATTCTTCTGTGGGAATTTCAGTACTTCAGCAAAACTTTTCCTTCAGGTTTCCTCATGCTTGTTTTTAAAGTCATGTTCTCAAATTGTTCGAGAATGTTAAAACCTCTCTGGGATATGTGGGACGGTAGCGTCCCACCTCGCCAACAGCCAGTGAAAGTGCAGGGCTCCAAATTCAAAACAACAGAAATCTCATAATTAAAATTCCTCAAGCATACAAGTATTTTACACAATTTTAAAGATAAAATTCTCATTAATCCAGCCTAAGTGTCTGATTTTAAAAAATGCATTACAGCGAAAGCACCACAAACGATTATGTTAGGTCACCACCAACTCACAGAAAAACAGCCATTTTTCCAGCCAAAGAGAGGAGTCACAAAAAAACAAAAAGGTCCAATTAATCACAAACCTTGGATGATCTTCATCAGATGACACTCATAGGACTTCATGTTACACAATACATGTTTGTTTTGTTCGCTAAAGTGCATATTTATATCAAAAAGCTCATTTTACATTGGCGCGTTACGTTCAGTAGTTCTAGAACATGCAGTGATTGTGCAGAGAGCCACATCTATTTACAGAAATACTCATTATAAATGTTGATGAAAATACAACTGTTATACATGGAATTAGAGATATATACTTCTCCTTAATGCAACCGTCAGATTTAAAAAAAAACTTCATGAAAAAGCAAACCATGCAATAATCTGAGTACAGCTTTCAGACAACAAAGCAGCCAAAAAGATATCCGCCATATTGGGTAGTCAACATTAGTCATAAATAGCATTATAAATATTCACTTACCAAATAGAATGCTTAGGAATCTTCCACAATAAATGTTAGTTCGATAATGTTCATCATTATGTTCAAATAGCTTCTTTTGTTAGGGTGTTTGGTAAACAAATCCAAAAGCGCGTTCAGGTCCCGTCGAATGTCGGACGAAAAGTTCAAAAAGTTCCGTTACAGCCTGTAGAAACTTGTTAAACTAAGTACAGAATGAATCTTTAGGATGTTTTTAACATAAATCATCAATAAGGTTCCAACCGGAGAATTCCATTGTCTGTAGAAAAGCAATGGAACGAGAGCTAACTCTCTCGTGACCGTGCCTCAGAGCCTGTGGCAATCTGCCAGACATCCACTTCACAGTAGAATCCTCAAACAAAGTTCTAAATATTGTTGACATCTAGTGGAAGCCTTAGGAAGTGCAACATAATGAATATCCCACTGTATCTACAATAGGGGCTGAGTTTTAAAAACTACAAGCCTCAGATTTCCCACTTCCTGTTTTCTTCTCAGGTTTTTGCCTGCCATATGAGTTCTGTTATACTCACAGACATCATTCAAACATTTTTAGAAACTTCAGAGTGTTTCCTATCCAATACTACTAATAATATGCATATATTAGCATCTGGGACAGAGTAGCGGGTAGTTTACTCTGGGCACCTTATTCATCCAAACGACTCAATACTGCCCCCCTGTCACCAAGAAGCTTTTAAGAAAACTTCCCATAAAAACTACAATCATTTTCTGGTAACATTCAGAAAACGTTGTGAGAATCTTATTTAAAAAAAACACATATACATTCTGTTCTTGGCATCAATAAAACTCTGTATCTTCTATATTGTTAAGTGTGTTCAGGTGTGTTGGCCAAGCCCACTAATTCGCCACACCTGATCTTAATGAGGGATTGTTTCCTTTGAAATGGGCTCTGCTTGAATAGACTGAAATCAACAGTTTTGTTTTGCTCCATCCTAGTTTTTGCTAGCTCCATCCTGGTGGCTCAGTGAACTAATTCCAAGAATAAAATTATAGGTTTGAATCTCACTGATGCCGTGTCACAATTAAAAATACATGCGTTTGCATGATTAAATCCTAAGGAAATGAATTTCCATATGTCCTATCTGTGCATTGCGTTAAAATAAAACTTCACACAAAGTAAGATAGCAGTGTAATTAAGTCTTATTGAAACAAAAACTGTTCTCAGAGCGTTAATAAAACCTCCAAGGAAAACTTTCAAGGAACCAGAGTAAAACATTATCGAAACCTCCCTGCAACCTAAAAATAAATGTTTGCAGAACAGGATAAAATGCTTGCTTCTATTCTCAGAATGTTTAAAAACGTTTAGTTTTACAGGTCATGAAATGCATGGCTTCGTTCCCACACCCAAAGTGAAACCAAAAACAAACATTCCCACAACTTCCAAGGACCAAATGTGCTAGATGGGTACTCTCGGAAATAAGATATATCCATGTAATTCTATGATATCCAAATGTGTGGTGTGGTATCCCAGGAGGTATACCCCAGGGGATGGTAATAGAGGGGAGGTACGTGATGCAATGTTGGCTCCCTCTGCTGGGAATACGGGAGCTGGGCACCCCGACACGGACAGCTCTAAGTGGAGGTAATTAGAGGAAAGTGTCAACCAGCCGTGGAGGCCAAATAAAAGGAGCACGGTGGCACACCGAGAGGAGGGGGAAGAGACCGACACCAAGCAAAGGTAGAGAAGAAGGAACGAGCGAAACCTAAGTGATTTTCTTTGTTATGTTTATTTTCTGTCTTAGTAAAGTTGTTTTTGTGGACTAAAGCCTCCCTGTCTCTGTGTCAATCTCTGCACGCTCAACCCAACACCCCACGGTTTACCACAGTGGCTATTGATGATATCTGCGTTTTCTGTGAAAAAGGTGAGAATCTGTCTCACTTGTTCTTTGAATGTAAATATGTGTCATAATTTTGGGAAAACATTTTTAAATACTATTTACCATTATGAACACTACACACGTTTCTGACATGAAGGATATAATATGTTACTATTGCAAGGATAACAAGACCATTGATTTTTTTTTTATTCTTGTCAAATACTTAATACATGAATGAATGTAACTATTTTATTAAAACATTAACCCTAGTGAATAATATTTTTCCTGAATCATTACAAGATTTTTGCACTAGATTTTTCAAAAATATTTTTATTACTTGATATTTTTGTATGTTAGCATTTTCTTGTTAATACCATTCTATTTTGTTTGTAACAATGTAAATTGTTCTGTATTTTGAATTTAAAAAAAAACTTGTTACAGAATCATTAAGAAACATATTTAATCAAATAAGCCACATGTAGCAAATAAGCCATTATAGGTTTTGTCAACTAAATTCAACACTCCCTCATTGACCTCCATACAAAAACTCCTCACTTGTTGAACAAAAAAACACGACAAACTATACATGCCAGAGAAAGATTTTCGACCAAGTTCTCCCCCTCACTTCGCCTCTTCTCTGGTTACATTCCATTCTCCACATTGAATCCTTCAAGTCTTCTTCTATAATATCATGGCGATCCACAAAGAAACATTTAAAGTGCATGCCACTACCTACTGTGTTGGAATGTACGATCAATCATGATTGGGCCAATTCTGTACTACCTTAAATACAAATGTTTTGGAGAAATGTCCTGATGAAACAAATATAGAACTGTACGTCCTGATGAAACAAAAATAGAACTGTTTGGCCATAATGACTATGTTTGGAGGAAAAAGGGAGAGGATTGCAAGTTGAAGAACACCATCCCAACATTGAAGCATGGGGGTGGCAGCATCATGTTGTTGGGGTGCTTTGCTGCAGGAGGGACTGGTGCATTTCACAAAATAGATGGCATCACGAGGAAGGAGAATTATGTGGATCTATTGAAGTAACATCTCAAGACATCAGTCAGGAAGTTAAAGCTTGGTCGCAAATGGTTCTTCAAAAAGGACATTGAACCCAAGCATACTTCCAGAGTTGTGGCAAAAAGGCTTAAGAACAACAAAGTCGAGGTATTAGAGTGGCCATCACAAAGCCCTGACCTCAATCATATAGAAAAGATGTGGGCAGAACTGGAAAAAGCGTGTTTGCGAGCAAGGAGGCCTACACACCTGACTCCGTTACACCAGCTCTGTCAGGAGGAATGGGCCAAAATTCACCCAACTTATTGTGGGAAGCTTGTGAAACGCTACCCAAATCATTTGACCCAAGTTTAACAAATTAAAGGCAATGCTACCAAATACTAATTGTTTGTAAACTTCCGAACCACTGGGAATGTGATGAAAAAAAAAAAGCTGAAATAAATTATTCTCTACTATTATTCTGACATTTCACATTCTTAAAATAGTGGTGATACTAACTGACCTAAGCCAGGGTATTTTAACTATGATTAAATGTCAGGAATTGTGAAACAGTGTAAATGTATTTGGCTACGGTCTATGTTAACTTCCGACTTCAACTGTAGTTCTACCAACCTGTTTTACAGCCTGCATATGATACATCATGACTGATCCTATTTCTGAGCCTCTCCAGCAACTCTCTGTACCTGGCATCCACCAAACGCTGCACTGTGTTCTCCCACACAATTACTGCACTTAACCTTCACATTTCTTCCACATTTCTTCCACATTCACTGTAATCATGTGCACATCCACACATGTTATTTATTTTACATTGAGCAGCTAAATGACCCATTCTTTGGCATTTAAAACACTGCAGTGCATATGGGACAAATTCTCTAACATTGAAACTTAAGGAATCTGATCTGTACTTTTCTCTTGTAAGACTTTCTCAAAACCTCTGCATCACTGATAAGCTTTCACTTGTTTGACCCTCTTTCCTACTGATCAACCTTTTGGCCTCAATCACTCTGCCTCTCTTCAAATTTTAATATCATCTTTGGGCATAGACATTAGGACCCCAGTGGTGATTCCCCCTCAATCTAGCATCAGCACCAGGTACATGGCTTTTAATCTTCTTCCCATTAAGTTTTCCCATTTTCAGAATCTTCTCTTGCTGATCCTGGCTACCACACAATGTTAACAATCTACCATTTCCAATGAACCAGGCTAATTTCACTTCACCTATCTTTCTCTACAGACGTATAGGGTGTAAGTGAAACCGTGTGGTCTCATCAAACACGATCACTACTTTCCACTCCAACACATCATTACTCTTGATTCCTACATGGTCCCTCTTTATAATTTCTTTACTAGATGATCCACAGCTTTCTGTATCATGATCTCTCTTCTTTCCACTACCGATCATTCCGGTGCTTGACCCTCATCCTTCTGCTCCATACCATCAGAACTGACACCCATATCGTGAGCATTCCACCACACCTTTCGCTTCACCAACCTTTTCTCCATTTCCTCCATTTCGTCTGCACTACTAGCCGCCATTTCCACCCTCCAACCCTCTCGCCCCTCCAAGTTGTCAGTTCTAGTCGTTATATTTCTATGCATGTATTGATGAAGTGTCAGGTGCTCAGAAAAGACACTTTACTGCAATAATTATTCAGCATAGTAAACAAAACCAACAGTAGGCTTATACAATCGGCATTAACTTTAAATTAATGAGAGTTGTGGATATATCCTACGTTATTAAAGACATTTAATGTAGACAACATTTTTCATTTCAAATTTGATCAATGTATCTATTATTGTAAGCGATCTCGTGTCTATTACCAACCGCGTCCTCTCCGGGTTTCGAATGGTTGCATGTTCTGTGGTGAGGCTGTTGCTATAGTAACAGGTACGGAGAGCAGACAGTAGTGGCGCTGGTGAGCGACAAATAGCGAAAGGTGTTGAGGGTTTCTGAATGTGAAAGAGTGAGGAGGAAAGACGTGCGGTTAGGGAGGCTGCAAGAAGGGGGGAAGTGACGGGTCTGCTTGAAAAGAAAGAAATGTCGGAGAGGATCGCTTCATCATGTGGAAACCTTTATGACACCACGTCACTCCTTCTCCAGTACTGCAAAGGTGAGTTCACTTTTGACTTGCTTGCAGCTCCGAGTCGACCGGTTTTGATATGAACCGTGGCACACTGCTGGGACTGTAGGTTTGCATGCACCTGTTTGCAGGTTCCCTACCAGTTTACACGAAACATACATGTAGCTCGAGCTACAGATTATTGAATAGAATGTTAGCTTGCATCGTTAAAATGATCTATGGTCGATCTATCCATCCATCATAGAGCAGGCTGTCGTGAACTTCGTTAACCCACTGCTATGTTGTGTTAGGTGTAACCCAGAGCCATGTATTTAGAAAAATATTTGGTTCAGGTGTAGCCGAGCTGCAAACCCTCTGACTTTATGTAAAATATTTTTCCCGACTGGGGGAAAACAGATAGGCTATCTCTATGATATTTAATAGTGGAACTATTTGCACAATATGGTTTCACTGTTCCAGATTAAGTGTAATTGCCTTAGAGAGAAGATGAATTACACTGTCGTGGCTTCATCTCTCTGTTGTAAATTAGAGAATAGTGTTCACTTTTTGAGGGGCAGCAGGGTCTGGACATGACTGTGGTGTGAAGGGTGATCATAACAATACAGCCCATCAAAGAAAAGCTGATGCAATGATGCTGTAACTGGCCACATCACAAGACCAGGTTCATGCACGTGAGGAGAAAAAAAAACACACACCTCTGGTAATGTTTTTTACTCTACAGTATTTAGTTATATTTTATGCACCCATGCTATCCAATACAATTTGACATGGTTCACAAATCCAATTATGCACGTAAGCAGTGGGATGAAATTGAACTGCGAGTAAACATAGGATATTTGAAGGGACCGTGTAGCGTACCTAAATAGACTTGAAAGGTAATTTATGTATTGCTGAACAAAAATCTGTGAAACTCAGGTTCTGTGTATTGGGCTACATGTAGGTCTAAAAATAGCCTATCATATTGAGTGACAGGTGGACAGACATGGAGAAAGGCATGTCATCTGTTCAAATGGCCAGGCTGTCCTTACCCTGTAACCATGAGAAGATATTTCCCATGGCAGGGTCTACTATGCACAGTACCCAACCGGGGTGTCCTGCCATGGTCTCCGTTGGCCAATGCCTACCCAGCTAGGACATAATGTTCTGAGAACCATATTTTTCTCAGAGCTTGGTGAAAGTGTGGTTGTCCTATTGTTATTTTGCATACAACCCTACCACACCTTTCTGTGAATGGTGCAGGACATTTGCCTGGCTTTGGAACATTCCCAGCACATTTAAGTCACTTGACATAAAAAAAATTAAAAAATCTTGGTATTTCATTACTTTAACCGAATGTTTCCTAAAAGTTCAAACATGGTTACATTTCATTTCAATTTTGGTAATGTTCTAGCCTCGTACGAACCATCCTGATCTCGCAAGCTTACATTCTGTTTCGCTACACGGATACAGTTTGGTCACGACAAGATTCAAATCATTTGAGCCTCTCCATTCTATCCGCTGTATGGCCGGACCAATCAGCATCCTCTAATAATCTGTGGGCACAGAAGTAGAAAGTCATAACAACAATGGCTGCTCCTGAGGAGGTTGCTGTTGATTTTTCTATAGGAGCAGTTATATCAGAACTGGAGGACATCGCTTCATTGAAAGAACAGCACATAACTGCACTGAAAGATTTTCTCATGGGAGATGTTTTCAAGTCAAATCACATTTTATTTGTCACATGCGTCTAATACCAGAGGTGTGGACTCGAGTCACAAATATGATGACTTGCAACTCGACTCACTTTAACACCAAGTACTCGTGACTTAACTTGGACGTGAGCCTTTTGACTCGAACTGACTTGATACCCTCCCCAAGCCCAAATATGAAGAATTATGCTATTAAAAAGTTTGGACTGCAGCCAATCAAATTGTGCCCGTGGAGAAAAAGTTGCGCGTGGAAGTGCAGAGGAACATCGGCGGGTGAATTCGGATGGAGCCCTTGGAAAGATGATACCCCAAATGATTATTTTCGTATATAAAGACTACGCTGTAGTCAACACAAAATGGATTACAACTTGCACAAATGCGGGAAGAAACTGCTCAATTACAGATTTGAACAATACCAGATGAACAAAAGTGTCACAAGTGAACCACAACCGTCTCCAATCTGACAGTTCATGGAGACCCGTGTAGGGCAGTACAGCATGAATCATCCACAGCATGAATCATCCACAGCAGAAAGCTATCAACAATGCAATACTGTCTGACCTGGTTATCGATTGCACCTTGCCTCTGTCTATTGTGGAAAACAAGAGTTTAAGTCACTTTCTGTCATTGGTTGACAGTAGGTACAGCCCAGTGTGTCGTAGAACATTGACATCAAAATTATACATTGTGTGCAAAAGGCATGAGGAGGTAGGCGATGAATATGTAGCGAGGGCCAGCCGACTAGAGCATACAGGTCGCAGTGGTGGGTGGTATAAGGTGCTTTAGTAAAAAAACGGATGGCACTGTGATAAACTGCATCCAGTTTTCTGAGTAGAGTATTGGAAGCTATTTTGTAGATGACATCGCCAAAGTCGAGGATCGGTAGGATAGTCAGATTTACTAGGGTAAGTTCGGCGTCGTGAGTGAAGGAGGCTTTGTTGCGGAATAGAAAGCCGATTCTAGATTTGATTTAAGATTGGAGATGTTTGATATGAGTCTGCTGCCAACATGAGAAAGGCATTCACGGTGTGCTTCCCCATTGATCAAGAAGATGAAGTACATGACGAAGATCACCTTGATGACCCAGAGCTCTGGAATGACCTAGCCCTGGAAGACCAGCCAACAGTGGATGCTGCTATTGCAAAAAAAACAGTGCTTGCAGTGTTTTGTCCCCACTCTCCAGCTCGTGGTGTGAGATGGCTTGAAAGAAACAAGAGATGACTCCTTCTCTTTCAAAGTTATCAAAAATCAGCTCACTGCTGCATACAAGCACAACATACAAAGAGGTGTTTGAGGCTGAATTTGGGGGAAGAGGCATCCCTGCTGTTGTCAACACAAGATGGAACTCAACACCGAGACAAATGAAGGTAGTTATCCAATGTGACCATCTAAAACTCAGGCATGTTCTAGAAAAGTCTGGGCACAAGGAGTTGTTGTTCACAGTACGGGAGTGGAATAAATTGAAGGAGTTGGTGGACATCCTGATGCCATTTGGAGAAGCAACAGATATGACACAGGTGAGAAGATGGTCACAATCAGTTCTGTTGTTCCCTCGGTCCTGTCCCTGAATCACCACCTGGAGCAGCGGAAGCCTCAAGTCCATTTCCTGAGCGGCCTGGTCAGAAGTCTCCAGGCATCCATGAACCAAAAGATTTCTTGGAATCTTCATCAATGTGAAAATGACCAGAACACAGGATGGAATCACTGCCCCCTTTTCAGATCCAGTCTACCTCAAAGCAGCTGCCTTGGATCCGGCTTTTTCTCTGATGTGGGTGGAGCACCATGTGCTGTTCAAGGAGGGGGTCAAGGAGGAGGTGGCACAAAGAGTGAAAGGTAAATTATTATTGAGTTTAATGTCAATTTTTTTCTCATAATTTAATCCAATTGACTGCAACAATAATACTGTTTCAGTTCAACCCAGTGTACCACCAATACTCTAATACTGACCTTTTGGTTTCTACTTTTACATGTTTTGCCAGAACTGATTCTGCAAGACGCTGCAGGGACTGAGCAAGCTGTGCCTCTTGTTGATGAGGAAGAGCGAGAGGACCATAGTCTTGGACATGAAGAAGGGCTGTTTGCAGCATACTGTAAGAGGCAGAATAAAGCTGTTGGGACCTCTCCAGCACTACAGCTAAGTCACTACCTTGACATATGCGAAGGACAGAATGCCCTCTTGTTTTGGGCAATGAAAAATGAAGGCTCTTCCTTCACTGTCCCAAAGGGCCATCAGGGTTTTGGCAGTGCCTCCAGTGCCCCGGTGGAGCGTGTCTTCAGCCATGGTGGCATCATACGGCGGCCTTGTGCACAAATGACTGACAGACTTTTATCGAATTTGGTAATTTGCAAATGCAATGTATCATAGGGCCCTGAGATAAGAGGGAAAAAATGAAACTGTTTATGCATTACACATGCACTCACACACATGCAGTCTCCATGTTCAGGTTTTATCTCCCATCTTTGGGATCAGTATTTTATTCTCAGACATTCAGGCCAGTGTTCAAATTGTAGGCCTACTTGAATTTCAGTAGCAGTTGTTTTGCTGTACCTTTTTAATAAATGATTGTAACTTTATGGCAGGATTGATTTAAGTGTCTAAAGTATATCTGGAGAGAGAGATTTTGTTTTTGTTGTCTTGTTGTTTTGTTGTATTTCCATGGAAATATAAAGTTTATTTGGAAAGTAATAAATATTGTAATAAACCTGTTGTTGAGGTTATTCACTGTAGCTCTCTTGTTTTGCTAGATCTATGGTCATAGCCAATATTCATACTGCCCTTGCAAGTCATTGCCACTCTTTCCCCTCGGTTGGCACACAGTCTTACATGGAACAGGTCCTGGAATGGAAAGGGACAGAATATCCCCCTTGACTTACACCTGGAACACCTCAGCTTCTTGAAGGCATTTTTGAAGGGCCTGGGTCCAAACATGACTGAGCAAGCAGCAGACAGGATTATCAAGTCCATTGGTGTCCTCAAGGACTTGATGGACACCGCAGACGCTGAGTTAGCAGCATTAAAGTCTAGTGGCATCCATCATGCTGCTCGCCAGACTGGGGACATTCTAGGCTTTGTGGAGGTTGTCAGGGAGGCAGAGCTGTTTAAAATCCAACCGGGCAGAGTTCACCTCATTCCCTGGTTCAAACCGCAACATTTTCTCAAAAGTGAAGTACAGTGAGTTGTTCCCATTTTGATTTGAAACATCTTAGGTGCCAGGCTAGCTGGGGATGTGGATGGCTTAGTCTGACAATTAAACCCTGTCTAAGAGGTCGACCGTGATTGGGAGTTGAGGGGCAGGAGTAGGCTAAATACACTAATGTTGTCACTGTAAATATTTCTTATTCATTTGTATTTATCAGTACAACTTTTGCTCAGATTTGTACTTTGTTATACAGATAAAAGCAAACGTTGACTTATGCCTCTTGATTAATTCATAATGTTAACAGTTGAAGTGAAACGACACCACTGACCGTTTTGAGCAACAGTTGTGACGTTTTGCATTTGGACAAGTAAATACACACAGATGGTAACAAAGGCTCATTTCTGAGCAGTCAGTCAACTAACTACTATAGAACAATGTCCGCAGCATAAATTGTGCCGTAAATGACCTTCTGTCTTATGTACTGTGCAGTGCAGTACATCAGAAAGTATTCACACCCCTTGACTTTTTCCACATTTTGTTCTGTTACAGCCTGAATTGATAATGTATTGCATTTAGATGTTTTTGTCACGGGCCTACATACAATACTGCATACTGTTAAAGTGGAATTATGTTTAATTAATTGTACAAATCAATTAAAAATGAAAAGCTGAAATGTCTTGAGTCAATAATTATTCAAGCCCTTTGTTATGGCAAGCCTAAATAAGTTCCGAAGTAAACACTTGCTTGACAAGTCACATACCAAGTTGTATGGACTCAATCTGTGTAACAAATAATAGTGTTTAACATGATTTTTGAATGACTACCTTATCTCTGTACCCCAAACATAATTATCTGTAAGGTCCCTCAGTCGAGCAGTGGATTCCAAACACAGATTCAACCACAAAGACCAGGGAGGTATTCCAATGCCTCGCAAAGAAGTGCACCTATTGGTAGATAGGTAAATCATTAAAGAAGACATGGTGAAGTTATTAATTACACTTTGGATGGTGTGTGTCAGTACACCCAGTCACTACAAAGATACAGGCGTCCTTCCTAACTCAGTTGCCGGAGAAGAAGGAAACCACTCCGAGATTTCACCATGAGGCCAATAGTGACTTTAAAACTGTTACAGTGTTTAATGGTTGTGACTCCACAATACTAACAGAGTGAAAAGAAGGAAGCTTGAACAGAATAAAAAATAATACAAGACATGCATCCTGTTTGCAACAAGGCACGAAAGTAATACGGCCAAAAAAAATTACAAAGCAAATCACTTTTTTTGTGCTGAGTACACAAATCCAATAATACACATTTAGTGAGTACCACTCCATATTTTCAAACATTGTTGTGCCTGCATCATGTTATGGATGTACACTACCAGTCAAAGGTTTTAGAACGCCTACTCATTCAAGGGTTTTCTTTATTTTTACTATTTTCTACATTGCAGCATAGTGAAGACATCAAAACTATGAAATAACAAACATGGAATCATGTAGTAACCAAAAAAAAGTGTTCAAGAAATCAAAATATATTTGATATTCTTCAAAAGCTACCCTTTGCCTTGATGACAATTTTGCACGCTTGGCATTCTCTCAACCAGCGTCACCTGAAAGGCTTTTCCAACAGTCTTAAAAGAGTTCCCACGTATGCTGAGCACTTGTTGGCTGCTTTTCTTCCTCCACCTCCTCCATGCTTTACGGTGGGAAATACACATGCAGAGATCATCCGTTCACCCACAGTTGGAACCAAAAATCTCCAATTTGGACTCCAGACCAAAGGACAAGCAAGTCTCTTCTTCTTATTGGTGTCCTTTTAGTAGTGGTTTCTTTGCATCAATTTGACCATGAAGGCCTGACTCACACAGTCTCCTCTGAACAGTTGATGTTGAGATGTGTCTGTTACTTAAACTCTGTGAAGCATTTATTTGGACTGCAATTTCAGTGGCTGGTAACTAATGAACTTATTATTCTCTGCATCAGAAGTATCTCTGGGTCTTCCATTCCTGTGGTGGTCTTCATGAGAGCCAGTTTCATCATAGCGCTTGATGGTTTTTGCGACTGCACTTGAAGAAACTTTCAAAGGTCTTGAAATGTTCCGTATTGACCGACCTTCATGTCTTAAAGTAATGATGGACTGTCGTTTCTCTTTGCTTATTTGAGCTGTTCTTGCCATAATATGGACTTGGTCTTTTACTTGGTCTCTCTATCTTCTGTATTAGGGCTGAGGAGTTTTGCAGGATAAAAAAAAAACGTAATTGAGCTAAGCACAGGCAAAATCTTAGAGGAGAACCTGGTTCAGTCTGCCAGATACTGGGAGGTGAATTCACCTTTCAGCAGGTGAATAACATAACACACAAGGCCAAATCTACACTGGAGTTGATTACCAAGAAGGCATTGAATGTTCCTGAGTGGTAGAGTTACAGTTTTGACTTAAATCTGGTTGAAAATCTATGGCGCCACTTAAGTTGTTGTCAAGCTATGATCCACGACCAATTTGGCAGAGCCTGAAGAATTTTGAAAAGGATAATGGGCAAATGTTACACAATCCAGGTGTGGAAAGCTCTTAGAAACGGTTTGAATCTGGTTTTGGCTAGGGTTAGTCTGTTGTTGATATAGTCCCAAAATGATTTGCATGTCAGCGATCAAGTTTTCAAGATATATAACTTTCAAAATACAGAAATACAGCTGGTATGATGCTTTCCAAGTTATATCTCCAATTCCCATGTGTCCTATTTGTGCTCGAAGTTCCAAAAGGTTTACAAAAAATAAGCTAGCAATGTTATTTAAAGTCTCTTATTGAAACATTCAGTGAAAGTTTGAATGAAGTTATTCAAAAACCTCAATATAATCATTAATTATTGTCACATACCGGATAGGTGCAGTGAAATGAAAGATCCAGAGTAAAACGTTGTCAGAACCTCACTGCAACCTAAAAAATAAACGTTCCCAAAACATTCAAAATGTGCACTTCTGTTCTCAGAACATTTTAAAAAGCTTAGTTTTACCAGGTTATGAAATCTATGGCATCGTTCCTACAACCAATGTGAAACCGAAAACACATGTTCCCACAACTTGTGCTAATGTGCCAAATGTGCTATTTGGGTAGCCTGGATGTGCTGCAGACTTAGGATCTGTTCCAGGCTGCGGACCCCCCCGGACAGTGGAATACAGAGGGGAGCAGCTCAGCTCCTCTGCCAAAAGGAGGATGGATTGGCTTTGGAGCCATCCTTTACTGGTTGCTGTGTGTGTGTGTGTGTGTGTGTGTGTGTGTGTGTGTGTGTGTGTGTGTGTGTGTGTGTGTGTGTGTGTGTGTGTGTGTGTGTGTGTGTGTGTGTGTGTGTGTGTGTGTGTGTGTGTGTGTGTGTGTGTGACCAAAGTTCGAGTCTGGACTCTGAATGGTCTGGTGCTGACGATTTAGCACGTAGTGTCACTAGAGGTTAATTAAGCACTTCAACAGCTGAGATAGCAATTGAGTGTAAAGGTGTATTTTTTTCCCCGCAACAAGCTATTGCTGTGTCTTTTGTTTCTCTCCATACATAGGGTTGTGTGTTCCTTCCAAACGCCTCAAACCTAGTTTAATCTGTTCACAGAAATATTTTGCCAGTGCATCTGTGGAAAGTCCAGGTGCACTTTTGCAAACTTCAGACGTGCAGCAATGTTTTTTTTTTGCACAGCAGTGTTCCGTGGTGTCCTCCCATGAACACCATTCTTGTTTAGTGATTTATTATGAATGCAAACAATAGAAGGTAAAAGGCTTGCAAAGGTTAATGTGCTTTTAACTTGTGACCATCTGGCCCATTTGTCTTATTGACTGACTCAGACGGCGTGCAACAACAATGGCTCATCTATTAGGAAATATCAGACCTACAGGTCAGTGTTCAGGTGTCTTAACCGTTTTCATGGTGTGACAGCTGGTAGTAGGATCCCCTCCCTAGGGTTTGCTCACATTGTTACTCATGTAGACGCTGGTCCCCGTTGTGTGTGTCCTCCCATGACTTCCTTGGAGATGAAGGCAGGGGGGGCTAAGTTGTGTCTGTCATTCTGTCATTGATATAATGTACAGTATGATTCCAGCCATGCAACGGTGTGGCTGATGTGAGCACATACACATGTATCTGTGTGTTAGTGAGTGAGTTTTTGTGTGTCATGAATGGAGGAGACTCGGATCCCACCCGCTGCAGTCTCACTTCCTGGTAGTGCCTGGCTGTCTCTGCAGCAGAGTATAGGTCTGGCCCCCAGCCAAGCCAGCCTCCCTCCCAGCCTCAGGCTGCATCCACTGCTGCTGCCGCTGTGGAGGCAGGGCTGCAGGGAGCAGTGTCCTGTTACAAACTGTGACTCGCTGCTTGTCTCTTTGTGAGCTGCATGTACCGCTAGGGAGGAGGAGAATAAGGGGGGGGGGGGGTTGGTCCAGGAAGAGGGAGGCAGAACAGGCACTGGCTGTAGAGGAGAGGAGGGGAAAACCCTACATAAGAAAGAAGCCCAGACTTGGCATCCCGGGAGCCCCCAAGAGAGCTGAGGAGAGCAGGCTGTCTGACGGAGTGGCTGGCTGGCTGGCTGAGTGACTGAGCATGACAGGTAAGGGAAGGCAAGCAGAGCCCAGAGCCCTATGAATATTTCAGCAGGCTTTGGTTTTCGCCCCCGACCTCCATTGTCCTCTCGCATCACATAGGGGTTCATCCCTCTCCACCTTATGCCATATTGCTAACCTTCCTTCCTCCCCTCCCATTTCCTCTCTCCTCTCCCCATTTACTCATTTTCATATTATATAATTAGTAGCCATGCATTTTTAACACTGAGGCCACCTGCTTTAACTGTGCTAGCTGTAGCTGTCCTTTGCCTGTGCTGTGTCATCTGCTGGAGGCAGTAAAGAGAAAGTTATTGAGCACGCATCATAAGCCTGCAGTCTGTCGGACAGCTACTGTGTGTAAAGTAACAAGGGTGAAGGCTGTTTCATTAACAAAGTAATGGGACGGCGTTCATGTGGACTCGTTGTTGAATAATTAGGTAGATTTAAATGAATGGATGATCACACTTAATTCATTACCAGCAACGTTTCACTGAGGTGTTTTAGTTTGGGACATGGGGATGGGTGGAGTAAACCTCCATAGCTGTGGTTGTTTTGTACCTTGGCAGTGTTATTTACATTTGCTGCAGAGGCAATTTGAAATCTTATCAATGCTTTACTCAGCAGATTTCAAATTGTGACTAAGGTTATAAAGCAGGCCATGGTTAATTGACAGCATAAGTCAAGTAATTCAATTTGGGGAAATAATCTTGCTGGTTATTTCCTTAATGAAAAACGGTACCTAATTCCCCATAAAATCCAGTAGGGATTTGTCATGTCGGAGTATCCAGTTGGACATGTTCTTTCATTTCCCCTCCTGCTGAATAAAAACCTCTTACAGATGTTGGGATTTTTAATGTCAAACTCTCCACTCTGCCCAATTTTGAATATGTGTGTTCTTCCACAATATTTCTGACTGAGAGATGAGATCATTGGTTCCACTGGGTCTTACAGGCAGAGTAAATAGGCATGTCAGTCAGAGTTTGCATTATACTCAGAAATCATGTTGGTAGTACTGCATGACAGATGCATATTAGTCCAGGTAGAATTCTCATATGCAAATAAATGTCTCTTGGTCATTTGAATGGCATATGACGATAACGAATATGGGAATGTTGTCAACTAACAAACAGTCGTCAACTCAGCTTTATACTGTATGTACAGCATGCTGTTGCATGGTCACAAAATCTGATTTAACAGCATTGTTTTGTTGAAAGACATTTGAAAACATTGTCGGACTTTTCAGTTACAGGGCATCCGATCTGATATTGCACAGTTAAGCATTGGAGCTGAAACAGAGGATTAAATTGGGCAGCCAAATGATGTCATCCCAGTGAAGGACGAGGGGTTAGGGGCTAGCTAGCATCACACAGTGGCGAAGGTGCATAAAGATGTAGTAATTCAGAAATGACGTCATTGTTTTACCACTATTCAATGAGTTTTTAAAGTACGACGCGCGATATGGTTCAATGCGCTAATGATTAAGCACAATATGCTTGATTCAAATTGCCGGCGTCTTGGAGCTAGAACTGGTTTACCCAGGGATAATGTGCTAATGACAACACAAAAGAGTAAAGGAGGCCAATGTACAATGCAGTTAACTTAGCAAACGAGGCATGTGTGTCAAGTCCATGGGGGCCGTCATCTTTATGCACCTCTGCTATTCTTCAGTGATGTAAAGAAAACAATCTTCAAAACGGGGTTGGCCTCAATTTTGTTTCAAGCAAATACACCTTTTCATCTCTGTTAGAAACCCCAGCACTGTCATTTTTGGTGTAGGAATCTAAGACCAACATATTGTTTGTCAAGGAAATAGCCTAGTGTAATCTTTATTAGCAAAAACAAACACATAAAGCTTGGAGAATTATGCAAATTCCTGCTTACAGTCCTGGGTGAACAACAAAACACCTTTTGTTCCATGCTCCTGACACCATCGCTATCTGTCACTCTGTCCATTTTTCCTTCTTCCGCTCTCTCTCGCTCCCCATTTCCCCCCCACTCTCTCTCCCTGTCTCCCAGATGACAACGTGTCTGCGGGCAGCACCATGGAGGTGGACGACCGCCTGTCCCACCTGGAGCAGCGTGTCCAGTTGCAGGAGGATGAGCTCCAGCTGCTGAAGGCTGAACTGGCCGACGCGCTGCGCAGACTGGGTTACTGTGAGGAGCTGACCCAGCCTGGGGCCGGAGCTGGGGGGAGGAGGCCTACCGTGGCCCCACCCACCAAGAGTGAGGGGCTGGGGAGCTAGGAGGCTGGGAACACGCTAGACCACCGTAGTCTCGTCGACATACAGTTGAAGTCGGAAGTTTACATACACTTAGGTTGGGAGTCATTAAAACTCATTTTTCAACCCCTCCACAAATTTCCTGTTAAGAAACTATAGTTTTGGCAAGTCGGTTAGGACATCTACTTTGTGCATGACGCAAGTATTTTTTCCAACAATTGTTTACAGACAGATTATTTCACTTATAATTCAATGTATCACAATTCCAGTGGGTCAGACGTTTAAATACACTAAGTTGATTGTGCCTTTAAACAGCTTGGAAAATTCCAGAAAATGATATCATGTCTATATAAGCTTCTTATAGGCTAATTGACATCATTTGAGTCAATTGGAGGTGTACCTGTGGATGTATTTCAAGGCCTACCTTCAAACTCAGTGCCTCTTTGCTTGACATCATGGAAAAATCCAAATAAATCAGCCAAGACCTCAGAAAAAAATGGTAGACCTCCACAAGTCTGGTTCATCCTTGGGAGCAATTTCCAAACGCCTGAAGGTACCACGTTCATCTGTACAAACAACAGTACGCAAGTATAAACACCATGGCACCACGCAGCCGTCATACCGCTCAGGAAGGAGACGGGTTCTGTCTCCTAGAGATTAACGTACTTTGGTGCGAAAAGTGCAAATCAATCCCAGAACAACAGCAAAGGACCTTGTGAAGATGCTGGAGGAAACAGGTACAAAAGTATCTACAGTGGAGCAAAAAGTATTTCATCAGCCACCAATTGTGCAAGTTTTCCCACTGAAAAAGATAAGAGAGGCCTGTAATTTTCATCATAGTTACACTTCAACTATGACAGACAAAATGAGAAAAAAAATCCAGAAAATCACATTGTAGGATTTTTAATAAATTTATTTGCAAATTATAGTGGAAAATAAGTAGTTGGTCAATAACAAAAGTTTATCTCAATACTTTGTTATATACCCTTTGTTGGCAATGACAGAGGTCAAACGTTTTCTGTAAGTCTTCACAAGGTTTTCACACACTGTTGCTGGTATTTTGGCCCATTCCTCCATGCAGATCTCCTCTAGAGCAGTGACATTTTGGGGCTGTTGCTGGGCAACACGGACTTTCAACTCCCTCCAAAGATTTTCTATGGGGTTGAGACTGGCTAGGCCACTCCAGGACATTGAAATTCTTCGTACGAAGCCACTCCTTCGTTGCCCGGGCGGTGTGATTGGGATCATTGTCATGCTGAAAGACCCAGCCACGTTTCATCTTCAATGCCCTTGCTGATGGAAGGAGGTTTTCACTGAAAATCTCACGATACATGGCCCCATTCATTCTTCCCTTTACACGGATCAGTCGTCCTGGTCCCTTTGCAGAAAAACAGCCCCAAAGCATGATCTTTCCACCCCCATGCTTCACAGTAGGTATGGTGTTATTTGGATGCAACTCAGCATTCTTTGTCCTCCAAACACAAAGTGTTGAGTTTTTACCAAAAAGTTATATTTTGGTTTCATCTGACCATATGACATTCTCCCAATCTTCTTCGGGATCATCCAAATGCTCTCTAGCAAACTTCAGACGGGCCTGGACATGTACTGGCTTAAGCAGGGGGACACGTCTGGCACTGCAGGATTTGAGTCCCTGGTGGCGTAGTGTGTTACTGATGGTAGGCTTTGTTACTTTGGTCCCAGCTCTCTGCAGGTCATTCACTAGGTCCCCCCGTGTGGTTCTGGGATTTTTGCTCACCGTTCTTGTGATCATTTTGACCCCACGGGGTGAGATTTTGCGTGGAGCCCCAGATCGAGGGAGATTATCAATGGTCTTGTATGTCTTCCATTTCCTAATAATTGCTCCCACAGTTGATTTCTTCAAACCAAGCTGCTTACCTATTGCAGATTCCGTCTTCCCAGACTGGTGCAGGTCTACAATTTTGTTTCTGGTGTCCTTTGACAGCTCTTTGGTCTTGGCCATAGTGGAGTTTGGAGTGTGACTGTTTGAGGTTGTGGACAGGTGTATTTTTTCCTGATAACAAGTTCAAACAGGTGCCATTAATACAGGTAACGAGTGGAGGACAGAGGAGCCTCTTAAAGAAGAAGTTACATGTCTGTGAGAGCCAGAAATCTTGCTTGTTTGTTATTGACCAAATACTTACTTTCCTCTCATCTTTTTAAGTGGGAGAACTTGCACAATTGGTGGCTGATTAAATACTTTTTTGCCCCACTGTATATCCACAGTAAAACGAGTCCTATATCGACATAACCTGAAAGGACGCTCAGCAAGGAAGAAGCCACTGCTCCAAAACCACCATGAAATAGTCAGACTGCACATGGGGACAAAGATCATATTTTTTGGAGAAATGTCCTCTGGTCTGATGAAACAAAAATAGAACTGTTGGCCATAGTGACCATCGTTATGTTTGGAGGAAAAAGGGGGATGCTTGCAAGCCGAAGAAACCATCCCAACTGTGAAACATGGGGGTGGCAGCATCATGTTGTGGGTGTGCTTTGCTGCAGGAGGGACTGATGCACTTCACAAAATAGATGGCATCATGAGATAGGAAAATTATGTGGATATATTGAAGCAACATCTCAAGACATCTTGGTCACAAATGTGGTCTTCCAAATGGACAATGACCCTAAGCATACTTCCAAAGTTGTGGCAAAATGGCTTAAGAACAACAAAGTCAAGGTATTGGAGTGGCCATCACAAAGCCCTGACCTCAATCCTATAGAACATTTGTGGGCAGAACTGAAAAAGTGTGTGCGAGCAAGGAGGCCTACACACCTGACTCAGTTACACCAGCTCTGTCAGGAGGAAAGGGCCAAAATTCACCCAACTTATTGTGGGAAGCTTGTGGAAGGCTACCCGCAACGTTTGACCCAAGTTTAACAATTTAAAGGCAATGCTACCAAATACTAATTGAGTGTATGTAAACTTCTGACCCACTGGGAATGTGATGAAAGAAATTACATCTGAATAAATAATTCTCTCTACTATTATTCTGACATTTCACATTCTTAAAATAAAGTGGTGATCCTAACTGACCTAAGCCAGGGTATTTTTATTCGGATTAAATGTCAGGAATAGTGGAAAACTGAGTTTTTCATGTATTTGGCTAAGGTGTAGGTAAACTTCCGATTTCAACTGTACTAGCTGTAATAGGAGAGTCTAGAAGCTCGATATGTGAGGCTACTACTACTGAGGATGTTGCATTTTCAACCTGATGCACAAGGCGTGGAGAGTGTTGGTTACCAGCCAGGGGGAATTGTTTTAAGATGGTCATACCAAGGATCATATGGCTATGTCATTTTGAATCAGCTTAAGGTATCAAAAAATATATATAAAAATGTGTTGATTTAAACATTTAATTTGGCCCATAGAAACGCATTGAATAACAGATAGTAAAAATAATTTTAAAAATCGAAAGGAAGTTTGTTCTGAAGTGTCTCTCCTATATCTGAGAGATATAAGAAAGATCGGGAAACTATATATATATATTTGCAATGGAGATAAACCATGTACTACTTACTGTATGTAGTCTTTGGTAAGAATTTGCAGTGTCGATTTTCAAAAACTTCAACAACATACATCTGTTTACTGAACCATTCTCTCCCTCTTGATGCCAGTGCGCCAACTCCTGCAAGCCTTACCATCCAAGCCTCTCACTCTCAGCAATGGTTATGACCAGCAGAAACGTATGGGGGGATACCCTTCCTCCCCCTCTTCTCCCAAAAAGGAAGTGTCGCTGTCAATAAAAAGGTAAGACATGGTCCGAATGTGTGGATCTAATACTGTTTTTTTTTCTTGGTATACTTCTAATGTGCATTTCCAAACTCAACCTTAGGGTGGCAGTGTTGCATTGAATCTACTGTACAGTAGGCACTGTAAACTAATGACTGGGGACATGTCTTGCCTTTCATATCCCTCTCAATACCCCTATTCACTCTTCACCCTCCCACTCTTTCCACCTCTCGTCTTTTTCCTCTCCCTCTTCCCCCTCTCACCTATCCTCCCCCACCAGGAAGAGCATGTCGACAGAGCGTCTCTCCACGGCCAGGAGGGAGATGGTGTCTGACAGCAGAAGCAGAACCACCTCGTCCAGCAGCTCCGCATGTGGCAGGAGCAGGTGACAGTTTGAAACAAGCACAGACCCCGCTAACCCTCTAAACACAGACACTGACTCAGCTAAACCTCGAAACACTGACACAGCAATCACTCCTGCTCTTTCTGGCTAACTGAGAGATCATGGTGTGCAGCCAAGCAACCCTCTGACTGACAATGATGTAGTCACTGGCTAGAGAAGACCAAAGCAGGGAGCACCTTAGCACTGCATTCTCACATAGTGTAAGTTTATGCTTAGGCTGCTCAGTGTTACAGTTCACTATGTCCCTCTTTTATCCACAAGGCATCTGTAGCCGTAGCTCACATCCATGCTAATATACATCTGTGCATACCTTATATACATCTGTACAGTCAACCCCGACATCTGAGAATGGGTGTACAGCTTATCTCTGAACTCTGGGGAAAATATCAAGACCGCTTGCCACATCCTGAGCAGCCATATCTGCCTCCTTTGCCAGATATACTGTAAATTATTATTATAAATAGCCTTTCTTTCTCCCAGACAGGTGACATATGGTGTGGGTCTGTGTTCTTCCCAGCCCTTCCTCGGGCTGACATTGTATTCTGACAGTCGAGGTCCCAAGGTCTCGGTGTGGCTTTGTTGACGTCCAATTTAGGACACTCTGATCAGTAGACCGATCGTTGTTTTTAACCTCTCGCTGTTCAGATCAGATGACAAAGGATCATTAAACACTTGTGTGAATGCACCACGGATGCATTGCTGTGCCACACCGTGGCATTGGATTTCTGTGCAGAGAGCATGTGAATGCACGCTGGATGTTTGACTGGCTTGAATCATTTAGACCCGTGTATGTGTAATGTCTAGGGAGGAGAGGAGACAGCCGGGGAGGGTGGTGTTATGATCTCTCTATGTTGACAACATACGTATAGAAATACAGATCTGCTGATGTGTTTTAACATGCACTTCCGTCATTTTAGTCCGGTGCAGTGTTATGTAGGTTACTGTATTTAACAGCATCATTATTTACATACATCTAAGTAATGGTGAACGCAGCACAGTTGATTAGTAAAGGAAGATGGAACAGTGTATTCACAGTCAAATGCATGGTTGGTTGCTTGTACCGAACATAAACGCCCAACACCTGCTCATTGTTTGAATAGTAGATAACATTATCTGATTGGTTTGTAAGTCGCTCTGGATAAGAGCGTCTGCTAAATGACTTAAATGTAAATGATGTAAATGTTTTATGGAGGTGCTATTAAGCTTTGAAAGACAGATGTATACAGTCAGTCCTTCCACTCCCTCCTCCCTCACCCTCATTGAGCTCACTCTGCCGAGGGTGTCAAATTTCAGGGGTGTAGGTAAAGGAGGTGTGGTTACCGAGCAGAGGAGAGGTCCAGCAGAGTAAGGAAGTGCCTCCCCATTGGTGGAAAAAGTGCCCAGTAAAGTTAACGGAATCAACAAGGAAGCCTGTTAGTTGTCGACAGGGTTCTGTTTTGTGAACCACCTTGCCAACACTGTGCTGTTACTTAACGGAAAAGTTACCATGAAGAGATCACCCAGGTAAAGGAATGCTTTATACTTAGACAGTTTGCAGTTAGGAGGGAGATTGTTTGTTTGTTAAAAAGCCATTTTGGGTGGATGGCTCTTTTATTCCAACAGGAAGCAGTAACTTAAAAAAAAATTGTGGTCATGCAGACCTTCTGATGGTTTTATTTTCAGTGGGGTTTGGGGAGGGACAGCACAGAACAAAGGTCAATTGTGATTTACAACATAAACTGTTAAAGGTGCAATACGCAGAAATCACTCTGCCATTTCCTGGTAGAAAAATAACTAATAGTTTGCACAGAGAACATATATACATCTTCTTAGACTTGCTTTCAATGAGTGACAGATCTATAACTCACATTTCTATATGAATTTGGTCAGGTCTTCCAAAAAGTAACATATTGCCGCATTAAGAGCCACAATGTTTGGGCTAAATGCATATTGTTGCGGTATGGTTTTGGAAGCATAAAGCACCTTATCTTTCATATCGGCAACAAATCTTTTTTTATTTTTTTAAACTTAAAGTTAACGTTCAGACAGAGCATCGGGGCTGTTAACTAAATCCCCCTGATCGGAAGATTCCTTTGTGAATAGACACTAGAGTTGGCGTCTATGAATAGGCTAGGGGGAGCGCTGTCCCGTTCCAGTTTTGGGCAGATCCTTAATTACATTACGGGTGTGTGAGTCAACAAACTAAAAAGAATGGGCATTTTTTCCACATGGGCTTGATTTTCTATGACAGAGAGGGGCTTACGTAACATTCCCCCCCTGGCTGTTGCAATGCCTCAGTTTCATTGTGATCGTGGGTGGCTGGTTTGGATTACTGATTCCTCTTGCTCTGCAGAATGACTATTGATTGGCACTTTTGCTCATCCACGTGCATTAAGCGGATCGACTGACGCACCCTGATTGCAGACCGGCTCGATGGTATAGCTGAGCCTGAGGACGAGGAACAGATTGCATGTATTTGAATGGCAAATTTGATTCAGGGGTCTGAATGCATGCAAATACTGGTTGAGGAAGAGCTCATGATATCCTGTTTGACCACTTTTCTATCTCTCTATGCTGACTTGTCATGCAGTGTTTGATACAGTATGCTCTCAATCACTTCACCGCCCGGGATAACACAGCTCACTGGGTGCCTAGCATTAATTTGCTCTGAAAATCTCAGCCGTATTGTCTGAGTGCACAGGGACTTGACTAAAACCACTCTCTCCACTGCTGCAACACCATACAGTAATTGCCCGAAACACTCAAATCACAAGACCACTACATTATTGGCCACAATTTCTGTTTGCTTTATGCTAGACAACTGTTCACATCAGTACAGACTCCAACATGCATGTATTTTACTAATTGAGACAACACAATCGTATCACACGTTCCATGTCCTCTCGTTTTCCATGTGGAATGTAGTCTTACACTTTGTGAAGTCTATGCAAAATGATGTAAAGCTACAACAATCTGTACAGAAGGCCATTCTGGATGTATTGTTCTCTGTATTCCGGTAGCACCTGGAATTTACTCGATAATGATGCTAGGCGATAGAGTATTTTCTGGTACTTACTTCAAAGAATTCAACATAATATGTAACTATCTTGTACCAAATGGTACAGATTGCTACTTGTTTTGATGAATTGAAAAGAAACAAACACACGGATCATAAATAATCACTAAGTAAATGCCTTTGTGGCTTTGGATCTTTCAGTGTGTCTCATTGGACACAACAGGGCCTCTCCTCTTTTTGAAAGCCGCAGGCAGGGAGACAAACAGGTATTTTCTTGGCCACTTTAAAGAGAGCCCTGCCCCGGCTGTCTCGGGTTGCCCCACAAACAACCAGTCTCCAGATGGAATACACTGTAGTGAATGAATGCTCTGCCAAGGACAGAAATATAAAATCCTCACTGTCTACTTATGTTCTCAGTCTGTCGACCAAAATTGGTACTTGGTGTGTGTGTGTGTGTGCCTTGCGAGTATCCAAACTTTTTTTTTGTTTTGTCCCAAATGTACTACAATACATTTTCAGTTTGAATAGCAAGAATGTATAAAGCAAGCTGTCAAAGAACAATCTTCAGTAGTATTGTAATTGTATCCACAGTCTCCCTCCAAACTCCAAACAGATGGTTAATAACCTAATAATATATGCCATTTAGCAGCGCTTTTATCCATTTTCAGATGTGTGCAAGATGGCCATGGCTATTTCATGCCATTCATGTTCCCTACAAACTGAGAGGGATTGTTTCTCCTAGAGTCTCTCTTATCTTACTTATCATCACTCCTGTGACCGTGCTGCCATGGTACTCTCAAACTGACCTACCTCGGCAATCTGTCAGTGGCCTTGACAGAAACTCATTACTTTTCAGCTGTTGTCGGGTAGTGCTGGAGAGGCCACTCTGTAGGATATTGACTGTCGCGTCGTCTCTGTCACTCTCTCTTGCTCTTTATTTCATTCTCTACCACTCTCTCTCTCTCTCTCTCTCTCTCTCTCAATAACTCTCCTTATTTTTCCATTTCTCGGCATGGCACCAGTTGTATTTACAGCTACCCCTATCTCATCATGGATACAGTATTTTCCCTTCCGCATTGTGTTTGCGTCTGTGAATACTGTATGTTATATGTGTATGTTGTCTATATGCGCTACAGTATGAACTACTGCTTTTCATCTTGCAGCACTATTTGGATAATGCTAAACGTGCATAAATGGGCGTAAATGGGCTCTACTGTAATTCTACTGTGGATAAAAACATTTTTTTTTAAAGTAGGCGGTCAGGAATAAAGGATGAGGTCACTGAATCATTTGGTCCATTGCAGCAGGAGATAAACTGCGTCTCAGAAATGTCAACTGCTCACACAGTGTCTTAACAGTCACCAGTCATACACTGATATTTGTTCTCTTCTATCTCTTTTTCTGTTTCAGCAAAGAATGCGCTGTCAATGCAGGTATGTCTTACACGTGTGTGTGTGTGTGTGTGTGTGTGTGTGATTCCTCTACCCTACTCGGCACCCTTTTATACCTCAGTTTGACTAAAGAATACAGTGTACCTAAGATAATTCATTAAATGCAAACAAAAACATTTCCCGGCACTGAGCATTTTTATGTAACCTTTTATTTAACTAGGCAGTTAATAACAAATTCTTATTTACAATGACAGCCTAGGAGGGTTAACTGCCTTGTTCAGGGGCAGAACAGTATTCACAGATTTTTACCTTGTCAGCTCGGGGATTTGATCTCGCAACCTTTCGGTTACAGGCCCAACACTCTAACCAGTAGGCTACCTGCTGGCCCATAACCAATAAGCATTTCCCAGGTTACTACACGGAAATCCATGAAACAGGAGCAGGAGTAAAGAATGAACATGCCCAATAAACAACAACCAATAGCCTGTCTGTTATTGTTGGGGGCTGTATTCATTTTTAACAAGCCAATTAACTGCATTTTCCCTTGTCCTCTGAGTGCTTGGGTAAATGATTAGGGACCGCAGAGCTGCATGGTCAGAGCCAGAGAGCACAGCACACTGCTCCATTATTGAGCTCAGTTGACTCGCCGCAGCACTATAATGCAAACCATAACCGCAATTAGTTTTTATATGATGTCATATCAGCCAAGAGAGACTGTATTATGGGGTACCCTGAGTAATTGTAGTGCCTCAAATAAAAACAATTCTGCAAAGCTTCAGAACAGTTTGAAATTACATACACTAAAGCTATATGCGGTGCATTCGGAAAGGATTCAGACCACTTGACTTTTTCCACGTTTTGTTACGTTAAAGCCTTATTTTAAAAAGGATGAATATATATATATATTTTTTTATCCTTATTATTTTTTTAAGCCTTATTCGAAAATGGATTAAATAAATGTTTAAATAAATGTTGTCCCTCATCAATCTACACACAATACCTCATAATAACAAAGCGAAAACAGGTTTTTAGACATTTTAGTGTACATAAGTACTCATAAGTATTCAGGCCCTTTGCAATGAGACTCGAATTTGAGCTCAGGTGCATTCTGTTTCCATTGATGAACAGTTTCATCAGTTTCCATTGATGAACAGAGATGTTTCTACAACTATTGGAATCCACCTGTGGTAAATTCAATTGATTGGACATGATTTGGAAAGGCACAAACCTGTCTATATAAGGTCCCACAGTTGACAGTGCATGTCAGCGCAAAAACCAAGCCATGGGGGCAAAGGAATTGTCCGTAGAGCTCCGAGACAGGATTGTGTCGAGGCACAGATCTGGGGAAGGGTACCAAAAATGTCTGCAGCATTGAAGGTCCCCAAGAACACAGTGGCCTCCACCATCTAAAATTGAAGTAGTTTGGAACCACCAACACTCTTCCTAGAGCTGTCCGCCTGGCCAAACTGAGCAATCGGGGAGAAGGGACTTGGTCAGGGAGGTGACAGAGCTCAAGAGTTCCTCTGTGAAGATGGGAGAACCTTCCAGAAGGACAACCATCTCTGCAGCACCTCACCATTCAAGCCTTTTATGGTGGTGGCCACATGGAAGCCACTCCTCAGTAAAGGCACATGACAGCCCGCTTGGAGTTTGCCAAAAGGCACCTAGAAGAGTCTCAGACCATGAGAAACAAGATTTTCTGGTCTGATGAAACCAAGATTGAACTCTTTGGCCTGAATTCCAAGCGTCACTTCTGGAGGCAACCTGGCACCATCACTACGGTGAAGCATGGTGGTGGCAGCCTCATGCTGTGGGGATGTTTTTCAGCGGCAGGGACTGGGAGACTAGTCACGATCGAGGGAAAGATGAACAGAGCAAAATACAGCGAGATCCTTGATGAAAACAACATGCTCGAGCGCTCAGGACCTCAGACTGGGGTGAAGGTTCACCTTCCAACAGGACAAGGACTCGAAGCACACAGCCAAGACAAAGCAGGAGTGGCTTTGGGACAGGTCTGAATGTCCTTGATTGGCCATCCAGAGTCCGGAATGGAACCCGATCGAACATCTCTGGAGAGACCAGACACTCACCATCCAACCTGACAGAGCTTGAGAGTATCTGTAGATAAGATTGGGGGAAACTCCCCAAATACAGGTGTGCCAAGCTTGTAGTGTCATACCTAAGAAGTCTCAAGTCTATTAAACAAGCTAAGCGTCAGTACAGAGACAAAGTGGAATCTCAATTCAATGGCTCAGGCACAAGAGGCATGTGGCAGGGTCTACAGTCAATCACGGACTACAAGAAGAAACCCAGCCCAGTCACGGACCAGGATGTCTTGCTCCCAGGCAGACTAAATAACTTTTTTGCCCGCTTTGAGGACAATACAGTGCCACTGACACGGCCTGCAACGAAAACATGCGGTCTCTCCTTCACTGCAGCCGAGGTGAGTAAGACATTTAAACGTGATAACCCTCGCAAGGCTGCAGGCCCAGACGGCATCCCCAGCCGCGCCCTCAGAGCATGCGCAGACCAGCTGGCCGGGGGGTTTACGGACATATTCAATCAATCCCTATACCAGTCTGCTGTTCCCACATGCTTCAAGAGGGCCACCATTGTTCCTGTTCCCAAGAAAGCTAAGGTAACTGAGCTAAACGACTACCGCCCCGTAGCACTCACTTCCGTCATCATGAAGTGCTTTGAGAGACTAGTCAAGGACCATATCACCTCCACCCTACCTGACACCCTATACCCACTCCAATTTGCTTACCGCCCAAATAGGTCCACAGACGATGCAATCTCAACCACACTGCACACTGCCCTAACCCACCTGGACAAGAGGAATACCTACGTGAGAATGCTGTTCATCGACTACAGCTCGGCATTCAACACCATAGTACCCTCCAAGCTCGTCATCAAGCTCGAGACCCTGGGTCTCGACCCCGCCCTTTGCAACTGGGTACTGGACTTCCTGACGGGCCGCCCCCAGGTGGTGAGGGTAGGCAACAACATCTCCTCCCCACTGATCCTCAACACGGGGACCCCACAATGGTGCGTTCTGAGCCCTCTCCTGTACTCCCTGTTCACCCACGACTGTGTGGCCACGCACGCCTCCAACTCAATCATCAAGTTTGCGGACGACACAACAGTGGTAGGCTTGATTACCAACAACGACGAGACGGCCTACAGGGAGGAGGTGAGGGCCCTCGGAGTGTGGTGTCAGGAAAATAACCTCACACTCAACGTCAACAAAACTAAGGAGATGATTGTGGACTTCAGGAAACAGCAGAGGGAACACCCCCCTATCCACATCGATGGAACAGTAGTGGAGAGGGTAGCAAGTTTTAAGTTCCTCGGCATACACATCACAGACAAACTGAATTGGTCCACTCACACTGACAGCGTCGTGAAGAAGGCGCAGCAGCGCCTCTTCAACCTCAGGAGGCTGAAGAAATTCGGCTTGTCACCAAAAGCACTCACAAACTTCTACAGATGCACAATCGAGAGCATCCTGGCGGGCTGTATCACCGCCTGGTACGGCAACTGCTCCGCCCTCAACCGTAAGGCTCTCCAGAGGGTAGTGAGGTCTGCACAACGCATCACCGGTGGCAAACTACCTGCCCTCCAGGACACCTACACCACCCGATGTTACAGGAAGGCCATAAAGATCATCAAGGACATCAACCACCCGAACCACTGCCTGTTCACCCCGCTATCATCCAGAAGGCGAGGTCATTACAGGTGCATCAAAGCTGGGACCGAGAGACTGAAAAACAGCTTCTATCTCAAGGCCATCAGACTGTTAAACAGCCACCACTAACATTGAGTGGCTGCTGCCAACACACTGTCATTGACACTGACCCAACTCCAGCCACTTTAATAATGGGAATTGATGGGAAATGATGTAAATATATCACTAGCCACTTTAAACAATGCTACCTTATATAATGTTACTTACCCTACATTATTCATCTCATATGCATACGTATATACTGTACTCTACATCATCGACTGCATCCTTATGTAATACATGTATCACTAGCCACTTTAACTATGCCACTTTGTTTACTTTGTCTACATACTCATCTCATATGTATATACTGTACTCGATACCATCTACTGTATGCTGCTCTGTACCATCACTCATTCATATATCCTTATGTACATATTCTTTATCCCCTTACACTGTGTATAAGACAGTAGTTTTGGAATGGTTAGTTAGATTACTTGTTGGTTATCACTGCATTGTCAGAACTAGAAGCACAAGCATTTCGCTACACTCGCATTAACATCTGCTAACCATGTGTATGTGACAAATTAAATTTGATTTGATTTCAAGTCTGTATTTGCTGCCAAAGGTGCTTCAACAAAGTACTAAATAAAGGTTCTGAAATACTTTTTAAGTTGTAATGCATTTGCAACAATTTCGCTTTGTCATGTATTGTGTGTGTGTGTGTGTGTGTGTGTGTGTGTGTGTGTGTGTGTGTGTGTGTGTGTGTGTGTGTGTGTGTGTGTGTGTGTGTGTGTGTGTGTGTGTGTGTGTGTGTGTGTGTGTGTGTGTGTGTAAAATTGATGAGTGGGGAAAAAACATATTTAATCCATTTTGAATAAGGCTGTGATGTAATTAATAAAATAATAATAAGTCAGTTATGAACAAATTCTTATTTACAATGACAGCCTAGGAACAGTGGGGTTAACTTCCTTGTTCAGGGGCAGAACAACAGATGTGTACCTTGTCAGCTCAGGGCCCAACACTCTAACCACTAGGCTACCTGCCGCCCATAACAAAACATGGAAAGAGTTAAGGGGTCTGAATAGTTTCCGAATTCACTGTAATTTGCCTCAGTGATTTCAATGCACAAATCCTGCCTCTTATATGGGTGGGGGAACATAATTTATTTGAGTGCTTATGTTCAGAAGGCTGTTACATTTCACTACCTACTGCTTGCAAGGAACGGTATAGAGTGTTTCACCATAAAACTGTTTTTTTTAATCCCTCCCCTTCATGTTCTTATCTCGCCCCCTCTCTTGTGTCAGAGGATGGCTATGTGAGGATGTTCCTGAGGGGTCGGCCAGTCACCATGCACATGCCTGACCAGAAGAGGGACAGCTACAGCCTGGACCACAAGGGGGCGCTGCCTGCGCACAAGCTCAAACTGCAGTGGGTGTATCCTTCTGTCACTGACACACAACGAATAATGTTGCTAGGCATACAGGGGTGTATTCACTAGGAACTAAACGGAACAAAACAGGAAGGGACCTACCTGAATGTTTCCAACATAAACTTGTTTTTGTTGCACCTTTTCAGTTTGCTAGGGTTGGACGAATGATTACACCCCAGATGAACCAGGGAAAGCTTGGTTTGGGACAATGGCTGTAGAAGTATAATGCACATTTTCAGAAAGGACATTTCAGTGTTGCATTACTGACGGCACACAGGAATATAAGACCCCTTTTGACTATTTTGTATAGTTGATCACTTGTGTTTATGAGTTTATGGCCCCTGGAGAGTAATGTCTTTGGTTTGTATTGTACTTACCTCCCCATAAGTTCTGAGATTAGCATCAGCCTCCTACTGTTCAACACTATGGTCGTTCAGACAGGATTACTGTTGTGGTCCTTAAACCCTCGGTTGTCCAGGTATGGGTACAGGGGCAGAGACTGCCGCTCCAACCTCTACCTGCTCCCCACAGGGGAGATAGTCTACTTCAATGCCTCCGTGGTGGTGCTCTACAATGTGGAGGAACAGCAGCAGAGACATTACCTGGGCCACAACGACGATGTCAAATGGTAAGGCTAGTTTAGTGTGCTTAGTTCAGCATCTCCCACTAGCATAACCTTTGGTTGACCGGCGCAAGCACACAACATTTCTTCAGGAAATGTACCTTTTTCTTCTTAGCCTTAGCTTCCACTGCAGAAGGTGATGCTGCAATATGCACGTGATAGGCTTTGCAAAAGGGCATTTGGTATAAATTTAGCTAAATGTGATTGCTCACTGTATGCCATTCACAGTGTCACCTGATTATCATCGGCTGTCATTTGATTGAAACCGAGGCAAGGTAGATTTGCATTTTCCAAGGCTTACTGTGCAAAGAGAACTTCCTTAAAATACACATTGATTCAGGATAAACTAACTCTATTTAAATCAGGTCCTGTTTGAGGCAGTGTCTCCTGTGCAAACAAAGGTTGGGCTGTAATATGGTAATATCCTACTTGCACAGTATCATTGTCATACATGTTGGGCTACAGCCAACTCTTGGCCAGCTTACTTTTTCATTTATATTGTAGACTAATGTTTTCAGTGTGGCTATAATAATGTAGAATTGACCTTCAAAATGTGCAAATGCGTTCGTGCAAGTTTATGTACCATCACAACACTTGTACCTCTTCAAGGGCCTTTGTACCAGTGTCTTTGTTGTAGGGCCCCATTGTTTTTCCTTTTTGAAGTATTATTAACTTGTAATAATGAAGGGCTGAATAAATGAGTTGACTAGGACCGCATTACAAGCCATGGAGTACAGAGACTGGAAAACATAACAAGAAGTCCCCAGAGGACAAGTGGGAAAGGTTAGCGTAGCCTCATGGCCACATCACTGTGACTGTTCTGTCTTCCCGACAGCTTAGGCATCCATCCAGACATGGTCACCATAGCCACTGGACAAGTCGCCGGAACCTCCAAAGATGGCAAGGTACATTTTTCAAATCAACATTTTCTTCTATTCTAAAGGAATATGACCTCTTCTGGGAATCGTATTGTGGTTCACAGTAGTATGGACATGGCTGCGGTGTTTTCAATTTCTCTCTCTCAGACCCACTCTTTCTCTCTCTTTCCTTCATTTCATTATCAGCTGTTAGAGGGCAAGGTACATTTTAAAATCAACACATTCTGACGTAATGACCTGTTATGTCCTCTTATGGCCATCTTATATATTTCACTGTAATACATGACAGCACTGTATCCAATTTCTTTCTCTCACACCCACTCTCTCTCTCTCTCAGCTGTTGCCTCCTCATGTGCGTGTGTGGGATTCGGTCAGTCTCAATACCCTGCATGTCATTGGGATGGGCGTGTTTGACCGGGCGGTCACCTGTGTGGCCTTCTCCAAGTCGGTAAGCGCTCCACAACGTGATTACACACCTAACTTTGAGAAAGTCATTCATAGTCATTTATTATTACTTTGAAAGCATGTTCCATGACAATAGGCAGCATACTATGCATTCCGACCCTTTGACCTCTCATTCATTTTGCTACGTTACAGCCTTATTCTAAAATGGATTCAATCGTTTTTTCCACATCAATCTACATCTAACCCGCAATGACAAAGAAAAAACAGGTTATTAGAAATGTTTGCACATTTAAAATAACTGAAATATCACATTTATATAAGTATTCAGACCCTTTACTCAATACTTTGTTGAAGAGCCTTTGGCACCGATTACAGCCTTGAGTCTTCTTGGGTATGACGCTACAAGCTACGCTACATTCTTCTCTGCAGATCCTCTCAAGCTCTGTCAGGTTGGATGTGGTGTGTCGCTGCACAGCTATTTTCAGGTCTCACCAGAGATGTTCAAGCCTGGGCTCTGGCTGGGTTACTCAAGGACATTCAGAGACTTGTCCCGAAGCCACTCCTGCGTGCTTAGGGTTGTTGTCCTGTTGGAAGGTGAACCGTCCCCTCTGTCTGAGGTCCTGAGCACTGGAGCAGGTTTTCATCAAGGATCTCTCTGTACTTTTCTCTGTTCATCTTTCCCTCAATCCGGACTAGTCTCCCAGTCCCTGAAAAATATCCCCACTGCATGATGCTGCCACCACCATGCCTTACCGCAGTGATGGTGTCAGGTTTTCTCCAGACGTGACACTTGGCATTAAGGCCAAAGAATTCAACCTTGGTTTCATCAGACCAGAGAATCTTTCCCATGGTCTGAGAGTCTTCAGGTGCCTTTTGGCAAACTCCAAGTGGGCTGTCGTGCTTTTTACTGAGGAGTGGCTTTCGTCGGGGCACTCTACCATAAAGGCCTGATTGGTGGAGTGCGGCAGAGAAGGTTGTCCTTCTGGAAGGTTCTCCAATATCCACAGAAGAACTCTGGAGCTCTTTCAGATTGACCATCGGGTTCTTGGTCACCTCCCTGACTAAGGCCCTTCTTCCCCGAATGCTCAGTTTGGCCGGGCGGCCAGCTCTAGGAAGAGTCTTGGTGGTTCCCAACTACTTCCATTTAAGAATGATGGTGGCCACTGTGTTCCTGGGGACCTACAATGCTGCAGACATTTTTTGGTACCCTTCCCCAGATCTGTGCCTCGACACAATCCTGTCTCTGAGCTCTAAGGACAATTCCTTCGACCTCATGGCTTGGTTTTTACTCTGACGTGCACTGTCAACTGTGGGACCTTATATGGACCGGTATGTGCCTTTCCAAATCGTGTCCAATCAATTGAATTTACCACAGGTGGACTCCAATCAAGTTGTCGAAATATCTCAAGAATAATCAATGGAAACAGGATGCACCTGAGCTTAATTTTGAGTCTCATAGCAAATGGTCTGAATACTTATGTGAATGTGATATTTTTGTTTTTAATAAATCTGCACACTTTTCTAAAAACCTGTTTTCACTTTGTCTTTGTGGGGTATTGTGTGTAGATTGAGGGGGGAAAATAATTTAATCCATTTTAGAATAAGGCTGTAAAATAACAATGTGGAAAAAGTCAAGGGGTCTGAATACTTTCCGAATGCACCTTTTTATATGTTAAATATCCATAAATTGTCTGAAACAAATAGAGCTATTTATTTACATGAGATATATATATATATATTAGATCTCTGACAAATTCCTTGTGCTACAACAGAATGGTGGTGCTCATCTCTGTGCCGTCGATGACGCCAATGACCACATCCTGTCTGTGTGGAACTGGCAGAAGGAGAAGCAGCTGGCGGATGTGAAGGTGATGAATCCTCACAGACTATACTACAGTATGCATGAGGGGAGCTGCTTTCCTTGGTATTGCATGGTGTATCACTGCAATAATGACTAGTCTTGATTGATCGCTTATCATAAATAAAGAAAAGTGAAGGCGTCAGCAGTGTAGGCTTGGGTATGAGTAAGTGTTGTTGTCTGTGGTGCGGTCAGTCACCATTGTCTGCAAGTTCAGGGGTCGAATTCTCCTCTCGTCCCCTTCAGTGCTCCAATGACTCAGTGCTGGCCGCAGCCTTCCACCCCATGGACGCCAACCTGATCGTCACCTGTGGGAAGTCCCACTTGAACCTCTGGACCATGGACGGGAACACTCTCACCAAGCGCCAGGGGCTGTTTGAGGTATGTCGATGACCGAAAATACAACTGTTAACTTCTGCCTCCTGGTTACAACTGATAACCGTAAAAAAAGATATATTGTGTACACAAAGTACTTATTGAATTATAACACGAACTGTTAAACTGTTTCTCCCAGAAAAACGAGAAGCCCAAGTACGTGCTGTGTGTGGCCTTTGCTGAGAACGGAGACACCATCACAGGAGACTCCAGTGGGAACATCTTCGTCTGGGCCAAAGGTGTGTTTGAAGACAATCACCTTCTCAGCCTCCATAATTCAGTGCTCTACAATCAGTCACTCAATTCACACATCCATTTCTTTACTTTCATGAAAGCAATTTATTAAGAATAAGGTACCAAACGCACAAGTCCACCTCAAACGTCCATCCTTGAAGAATATTATTTGACTGCTGTTTGTGATTGACAGGTGGGAACCGAATCAGCCAGGTGGTGGCGAGGGCCCATGAGGGCGGGATCTTTTCCTTGTGTGTGCTGAAGGACGGTACACTGGTGTCCGGTGGAGGGAAGGACCGCAGGATGGTGCTCTGGGACCACGACTATAACAAGCAGAGTGAGATGGAGGTGAGAGAGGAGGGTGTGGGTGACTCTGAAGGATGAGTCAACCTTATGCAGATAAGGACATGCTGTACTCTATATGAGCCAAAAAAAAGACGACTGCTGCTGAGGTCATCACTTCCCTTGACTTTTTCCTTAGCACAGGACAGTTAGAAAGACCAAGTGTTTGTTAACTAAACGCAGCAAAAGAAGAAACGTCCCTTTTTCAGGACCCGGTTTTTCAAAGATAATTTGTAAAAATCCAAATAACTTCACAGATCTTCATTGTAAAGGGTTTAAAAACTGTTTCCCATGCTTGTTCAATGAAACATAAACTATTAATGAACATACACCTGTGGAACGGTCGTTAAGAGACTAGCAGCTTACAGACGGTAGGCAATTAAGGTCACAGTTATGAAAACTTGGGACACTAAAGAGGCCTTTCTACTGACTCTGAAAAACACCAAAAGAAAGATGCCCAGGGTCCCTGCTCATCTGTGTAAACGTGCCTTAGGCATGCTGCAAGGAGGCATGAGGACTGGAGATGTGGGCAATAAATTGCAAGGTGAGATGCCTAAGACAGCGCAACAGGGAGACAGGACGGACAGCTGATCGTCCTCTCAGTGGCAGACCACGTGTAACCACCTGCACAGGATCGGTACATCCGAACATCACACCTGCGGGCGGGACAGGTACAGGATGGCAACAACTGCCCGAGTTACACCAGGAATGCACAATCCCTCCAATAGTGCTCAGACTGTCCGACATAGGCTGGACTGAGGGCTTGTAGGTCTGTTGTAAGGCAGGTCCTCACCAGACATCACCAGCAACAACGTTGCCTATGGGCACAAACCCACCGTCGCTGGACCAGACAGGACTGGCAAAAAGTGCTCTTCACTGACGAGTCGCGGTTTCGTCTCACCAGGGGTGATGGTTGGATTCGCGTATATCATTGAAGGAATGAGCGTTACACTGAGGCCTGTACTCTGGAGCGGGATCGATTTTGGAGGTGGAGGGTCCGTCACGGTCTGGGGTCGGTGTGTCACAGCATCATTAGACTGAGCTTGTTGTCATTGCAGGCAATGTCAACGCTGTGCGTTACAGGGAAGACATCCTCCTCCCTCATGTGGTACCCTTCCTGCAGGCTCATCCTGACATGACCCTCCAGCATGACAATGCCACCAGCCATACTGCTCGTTCTGTGTGTGATTTCCTGTAAGGAATGTCAGTGTTCTGCCATAGCCAGTGAAGAGTCCGTATCTCACCTCTGGGACCTGTTGGATCGGAGGGTGAGGGCTAGGGCACCCCCCCCCCCATAAATGTCCGGGAACTTGCAGGTGCCTTGTTGGAAGAGTGGGGTAACCTCTCACAGCAAGACCTGGCAAATCTGGTGCAGTCCATGAGGAGAGAGTACTTTTTTTTTTTTTTTGCTTAGTTTATATACACTACTGTTCAAAGGTTTGGGGTCACCTTAGAAATTTCCTTGTTTTTCAAATAAAAAAATAAAAAATTGTCCATTTAAGATATCAAATTGATCAGAAATACAGTGTGGACATTGTTAATGTTGTAAATGACTATTGTTGTTGGAAACGGCAGATTTATTTTTATGGAATATCTACATAGGCGTACAGCAGCCATCACTCCTGGGTTCCAATGGCACGTTGTGTTAGCTAAACCCTTTTACAATTATGTTAGCACAGCTAAAAACTGTTCTTCTGATTAAAGAAGCATTAAAACTGGCCTTCTTTAGACTAGTGGAATATCTGGAGCATCAGCATTTTGTGGGTTCGATTACAGGCTCAAAATGGCCAGAAACCAGGAACTTTCTTCTGAAACTCTTCAGTCTATTCTTCCTCTGAGAAATGAAGGCTATTCATTTACATTTTACATTTAAGTCATTTAGCAGACGCTCTTATCCAGAGCGACTTACAAATTGGTGCATTCACCTTATGACATCCAGTGGGACAGTCACTTAACAATAGTGCATCTAAAACTTAGGGGGGGGTGGGGTGAGAGGGATTACTTAACCTATCCTAGGTATTCCTTAAAGAGGTGGGGTTTCAGGTGTCTCCGGAAGGTGGTGATTGACTCCGCTGTCCTGGCGTCGTGAGGGAGTTTGTTCCACCATTGGGGGGCCAGGGCAGCGAACAGTTTTGACTGGGCTGAGCGGGAGCTGTACTTCCTCAGTGGTAGGGAGGCGAGCAGGCCAGAGGTGGATGAACGCAGTGCCCTTGTTTGGGTGTAGGGCCTGATCAGAGCCTGGAGGTACTGAGGTGCCGTTCCCCTCACAGCTCCGTAGGCAAGCACCATGGTCTTGTAGCGGATGCGAGCTTCAACTGGAAGCCAGTGGAGAGAACGGAGGAGCGGGGTGACGTGAGAGAACTTGGGAAGGTTGAACACCAGACGGGCTGCGGCGTTCTGGATGAGTTGAAGGGGTTTAATGGCACAGGCAGGGAGCCCAGCCAACAGCGAGTTGCAGTAATCCAGACGGGAGATGACAAGTGCCTGGATTAGGACCTGCGCCGCTTCCTGTGTGAGGCAGGGTCGTACTCTGCGGATGTTGTAGAGCATGAACCTACAGGAACGGGCCACCGCCTTGATGTTAGTTGAGAACGACAGGGTGTTGTCCAGGATCACGCCAAGGTTCTTGGCGCTCTGGGAGGAGGACACAATGGAGTTGTCAACCGTGATGGCGAGATCATGGAACGGGCAGTCCTTCCCCGGGAGGAAGAGCAGCTCCGTCTTGCCGAGGTTCAGCTTGAGGTGGTGATCCGTCATCCACACTGATATGTCTGCCAGACATGCAGAGATGCGATTCGCCACCTGGTCATCAGAGAAGGGGGAAAGGAGAAGATTAATTGTGTGTCGTCTGCATAGCAATGATAAGAGAGACCATGTGAGGTTATGACAGAGCCAAGTGACTTGGTGTATAGCGAGAATAGGAGAGGGCCAAGAACAGAGCCCTGGGGGACACCAGTGGTGAGAGCGCGTGGTGAGGAGACAGATTCTCGCCACGCCACCTGGTAGGAGCGACCTGTCAGGTAGGACGCAATCCAAGCGTGGGCCGCGCCGGAGATGCCCAACTCGGAGAGGGTGGAGAGGAGGATCTGATGGTTCACAGTATCGAAGGCAGCCGATAGATCTAGAAGGATGAGAGCAGAGGAGAGAGAGTTAGCTTTAGCAGTGGGGAGCGCCTCCGTGATACAGAGGAGAGCAGTCTCAGTTGAATGACTAGTCTTGAAACCTGACTGATTTGGATCAAGAAGGTCATTCAGAGAGAGATAGCGGGAGAGCTGGCCAAGGACGGCACGTTCAAGAGTTTTGGAGAGAAAAGAAAGAAGGGATACTGGTCTGTAATTGTTGACATCGGAGGGATCGAGTGTAGGTTTTTTCAGAAGGGGTGCAACTCTCGCTCTCTTGAAGACTGAAGGGACGAAGCCAACGGTCAGGGATGAGTTGATGAGCGAGGTGAGGTAAGGGAGAAGGTCTCCGGAAATGGTCTGGAGAAGAGAGGAGGGGATAGGGTCAAGCGGGCAGGTTGTTGGGCGGCCGGCCGTCACAAGACGCGAGATTTCATCTGGAGAGAGAGGGGAGAAAGAGGTCAGAGCACAGGGTAGGGCAGTGTGAGCAGAACCAGCGGTGTCGTTTGACTTAGCAAACGAGGATCGGATGTCGTCGACCTTCTTTTCAAAATGGTTGACGAAGTCATCTGCAGAGAGGGAGGAGGGGGGGGAGGGGGCGGAGGATTCAGGAGGGAGGAGAAGGTGGCAAAGAGCTTCCTAGGGTTAGAGGCAGATGCTTGGAATTTAGCGTGGTAGAAAGTGGCTTTAGCAGCAGAGACAGAGGAGGAAAATGTAGAGAGGAGGGAGTGAAAGGATGCCAGGTCCGCAGGGAGGCGAGTTTTCCTCCATTTCCGCTCGGCTGCCCGGAGCCCTGTTCTGTGAGCTCGCAATGGGTCATCGAGCCACGGAGCGGGAGGGGAGGACCGAGCCGGCCTGGAGGATAGGGGACATAGAGAGTCAAGGGATGCAGAGAGGGAGGAGAGGAGGGTTGAGGAGGCAGAATCAGGAGATAGGTGGGAGAAGGTTTGAGCGGAGGGAAGAGATGATAGGATGGAAGAGGAGAGAGTAGCGGGGGAGAGAGAGCGAAGGTTGGGACGGCGCGATACCATCCGAGTAGGGGCAAGTGTGGGAGGTGTTGGATGAGAGCGAGAGGGAAAAGGATACAAGGCAGTGGTCGGAGACTTGGAGGGGAGTTGCAATGAGGTTAGTGGAAGAACAGCATCTAGTAAAGATGAGGTCGAGCGTATTGCCTGCCTTGTGAGTAGGGGGGAAGGTGAGAGGGTGAGGTCAAAAGAGGAGAGGAGTGGAAAGAAGGAGGCAGAGAGGAAAGAGTCAAAGGTAGACGTGGGGAGGTTAAAGTCGCCCAGAACTGTGAGAGGTGAGCCGTCCTCAGGAAAGGAGCTTATCAAGGCATCAAGCTCATTGATGAACTCTCCGAGGGAACCTGGAGGGCGATAAATGATAAGGATGTTAAGCTTGAAAGGGCTAGTAACTGTGACAGCATGGAATTCAAAGGAGGCGATAGACAGATGGGTAAGGGGAGAAAGAGAGAATGACCACTTGGGAGAGATGAGGATCCCGGTGCCACCACCCCGCTGACCAGACGCTCTCGGGGTGTGCGAGAACACGTGGGCGGACGAAGAGAGAGCAGTAGGAGTAGCAGTGTTGTCTGTGGTGATCCATGTTTCCGTCAGTGCCAAGAAGTCGAGGGACTGGAGGGAGGCATAGGCTGAGATGAACTCTGCCTTGTTGACCGCAGATTGGCAGTTCCAGAGGCTACCGGAGACCTGGAACTCCACGTGGGTCGTGCGCGCTGGGACCACCAGAGTAGGGTGGCCGCGGCCACGCGGTGAGGAGCGTTTGTATGGTCTGTGCAGAGAGGAGAGAACAGGGATAAACAGACACATAGTTGACAGGCTACAGAAGAGGCTACGCTAATGCAAAGGAGATTGGAATGACAAGTGGACTACACGTCTCGAATGTGTGAGAAATTGCCAAGAAACTGAAGATCTCGCACAACGCTGTGTACTACTCCCTTCACAGAACAGCGCAAACTGGCACTAACCAGAATAGAAAGAGGAGTGGGAGGCCCCGGTGCACAACTGAGCAAGAGGACAAGTACATTAGTGTCTGTTTCTCAAACTAGACGCCTCACAAGTCCACAACTGGCAGCTTCATTAAATAGTACCCGCAAAACACCAGTCTCAACGTCAACAGTGAAGAGGCGACCCTGGGATGCTGGCCTTCTAGGCAGAGTTGCTCTGTCCAGTGTCTGTGTTCTTTTGCCCATCTTCTTAATCTTTTATTTGTATTGGCCAGTCTGCGATGTGGCTTCTTCTTTGCAACTCTGTCTAGAAGACCCAGCATCCCGGAGTCACCTCTTCACTGCTTGACATTGAGACTGGTGTTTGGCGGGTATTATTTAATGAAGCTGCCAGTTGAGGACTTGTGAGTCGTCTGTTCAAAAACAAGGACATTTCTAAGTGACCCCAAACTTTTGAGCGGTAGGTAGTGTCTGTGTCCTTTGGGTAGTCGTAATGCAACTTGAGAATGACCGATGAGATGTATAGTTTTATGCTCGTTGCTGTCGTGTGTCCTCTCTCTCAGGTGCCTGAGGCGTTTGGGCCAGTGAGAGCCGTGACTGAGGGGAAGCAGGGGGAGCTCTTAGTGGGGACCACCAAGAACACCGTCCTTACAGGCTCTTTCCCTGACACACTCAACCCTATAGTACAGGTACACAACCTCTCAATTTCCACTGTAACTAGTTATTTCCTACGCTTCAGTAGGAAGTATATATCTGTTTTTACCTGTTTATAACCCCCATATTCCTCTTCTCTCCCTTCCTCTCTTACCGTTCTTCCTCATCGGTCTCCATTTTGCTTTTTCTGCACACGCAATACCCTTTCTCTATCATCTCACCTCACCTCTCTCGCCTCCTCTCTTAATCTCTTAGGGTCACACAGATGAGCTGTGGGGTCTGGACATCCATCCTTCCATGGAGCAGTTTGTGACTTGTGGCCAGGACAAGCAGGTCCACCTATGGGACACCAACTCCCATCAGCCTGTCTGGAGCAAGACCATCGAGGTTCTCAATCTTCCGACTCTTCTCTGTAGCTAGTCTCTTTTGAATATACACCAGCTTCCAGAAGAGAGTTGTAGTTTGACGTAGTTGGTTCTGCTGTAATGACAAAGGCACCTGAAACAACATCTAGCTGTTTAGTGTATTTACATCAGTCCATAGTAAGTGTCCTGACTTCAAATCACATTTTATTTGTCACATACACATGGTTAGCAGATGTTAATGCGAGTGTAGCAAAATGCTTGTGCTTCCAGTTCCGACAATGCAGTAATAACCAACGAGTAATTTAACCTAACAATTCCACAACTACTACCTTATACACACAAGTGTAAAGGGATGAAGTATATGTACATAAAGATATATGAATGAGTGATGGTACAGAACGGCATTGGCAAGCTGCAGTAGATGGTATAGAGAACAGTATATACATATGAGATGAGTAATGTAGGGTATGTAAACATTATATTAAGTGGCATTGTTTAAAGTGGCTAACGATACATTTATACATCAATTCTTCCATTATTAAAGTGGCTGGAGTTGAGTCAGTATGTTGGCAGCAGCCACTCAATGTTAGTGATGGCTGTTTAACAGTCTGATGAGATAGAAGCTGTTTTTCAGTCGCTCGGTCCCAGCTTTGATGTGACTGCACTGACCTCTCCTTCTGGATGATAGCGGGGTGAACAGGCAGTGGCTCGGGTGGTTGTTGTCTTTGATCTTTATGGCCTTCCTGTGACATCGGGTGGTGTAGGTGTCCTGGGGGCAGGTAGTTTTCTCCCAGTGGTGCGTTGTGCAGACCTCACTACCCTCTGGAGAGCCTTACGATTGTGGGCGGAGCAGTTGCCGTACCAGGCGGCGATACAGCCCGACAGGATGCTCTCGATTGTGCATCTGTAACAGTTTGAGTGCTTTTGGTGACAAGCCAAATTTCTCCAGCCTCCTGAGGTTAAAGAGGTGCTGCTGTGCCTTCGTCACCACACTGTCTGTGTGGGTGGACCAATTCAGTTTGTCCGTGATGTGTATGCCGAGGAACTTAAAACTTACTACCCTCTCCACTACTGTCCCGTCGACGTGGATAGGGGGGTGTTCCCTCTGCTGTTTCCTGAAGTCCACGATCATCTCCTTTGTTTTGTTGACGTTGAGTGTCAGGAAAATAACCTCACACCACACTCCGAGGGCCCTCCGATTACCATCGTTGTTGGTAATCACTGTAGTGTTGTCTGCAAACTTGATGATTGAGTTGGAGGCGTGCATGGCCACGCAGTCGTAGGTAAACAGGGAGTACAGGGAGTGTCTTGTATGTGATGGTGCACCATGCAGTCCTGCTGATCCTCCATGTCTCCCTCCGTTCCCCAGGACCCAGGGCGTTGTGCAGGGTTCCACCCCAGTGGAGCTGTGCTGGCAGTGGGGACCATGACAGGAAGGTACTGTACATCTTCAGACACATTGGCTTACCAATCATCTCTTATTGGACAATGAAATGCTAACGGCACATGTCCCCAATTCGTTTAGACAGGATGAAGGATTTGGTATGGAATTTGAGTACATGGTGTCATTCCCCTGATACTATCAAATGGTCTCACTTACAGTATACTTCCTCCTACTGTCTGTGTGTCTGTAGGTGGTTGGTGCTGGACGCTGACACCCGAGACCTGGTGTTCATGCACACTGATGGCAACGAGATAATCTCTAATATCAAGTACTCCCCAGGTACTGTACAAGACACCGTCATTTACAATATCATACTGTGTATCCCAACTTAAATATACACATTGTTAATGGCTCCAATAAGTCTGAACAAAACAGTACAGGTTTATACAGTATTCTTATCCTCCACCTCCTACATCCATTAAAAAAAGAACTCTCCTGCTCTTAGACGGCAACTTCCTAGCCGTAGGTTCCCATGACAACTTTGTTTACATCTATGCCGTGATGGAGAATGGCAAGAAGTACAGCCGCGTGGGGAAATGCACTGTAAGTAAGAAAGACAATCCCTTTTATGGAAAATTAAATCCTTATATTTTCTGAACTATTACACTAACATTTTTGGGATTTGAAAAAAAAAACTTTTTTCCCTCCATAGGGTCACTCCAGTTTTGTCACCCATCTGGATTGGTCCGTCGACAGCCAGTACATCGTAACCAACTCAGGAGACTACGAGATCCTATTCTGTGAGCCTCTTTTGTCCAAACGGATAACTCTCTGTCTACAACTGTAGTCTATGTTGTGTTGTGGTACATTCAAGCTCGCCTTCTGTTTGTGGTAAAGGGGAAGCTTCAAGCGGCAAACATGTGACGAGCATGGACCTCGTTCGTAATGTGGAGTGGGCAACCTCCACTTGTGTTCTAGGCTTCAGCGTCTTTGGTGAGTCACCACTTCCTGTTTGGGGTAATGATGGCAAAACCAGACTGTAGCTTTATAAACCCAAGAAACAAAACGTATATGCTTCAACTGTAACTGAGTTCTTTACAGTCAGTTCAGGTCACTCTAGCAATTGCAGATTGTGACAGCAGTCCAACCACTTTAAAATGGAGCTGTTAGTCTTTGCAGTTGTATCAAGTGGAGTCTCTTGTTTCCTGCCTCTGGGCTGGTTTGGTTCGCAAAGTAAACAGTCTACCCACCTTTTGCGGAAGTATGCATTGAAAGTATAGGAACTTAAGCATGACTTTTTTCACTGTGACCAGTGGGAACAAAACAAAAAAAGTTTACCCATCTATTTAGTTTTACTGCTACATCACTGGTTCTATCTAGGCGTGTGGCCTGACGGTGCTGACGGCACGGACATCAACGCCGTGTGCAGGTCACATGACTCCTCCCTGCTGGCCTCTGCTGACGACTTTGGCAAAGTGCACTTGTTCTCCAACCCCTGCTCCCAGCCAAGGGTACGCTTGTCGTCATTTACGTCTTATACGTTTTATTTGAGTGTTTTGTCATCCACTTAAGTTAACCTGTTTGCATCTTAAACGTATGGAAGTTAATCATTCAGGGGGAAACCCTTCCAATAAATCAATGTTTTTTTTTTTGAATGAAGTGGAAGTTAGGATCTTTCTAATGAATTTTTAACCTTTTGTGTCCGTCTCCCTTCTCCCTCCTTGTCACGACATGCAGGCCCCAAGCCATACCTATGGTGGCCACAGCAGCCATGTGACCAACGTTGCCTTTCTCCACGACGACAGTCACCTGATTTCTACCGGAGGGAAGGACACCAGCATCCTCCAGTGGGTGGTCACCTAGACAACCCTGCTGCATCAGTCTCCACCGTCGCCTCCTGCCCACCAGAGGGCAGCAATGCTGTGCCTATAAAAACACCCACCTTTAACCCTCTCCTCTCTGCACATATGTTTGATGGTACTGTCCTGAGGTGCCACTAGGTGGGGCACTGACTTCAGAGAATAAGCATGTCGAGACTATTTTAAGGCTATTTAAACACAGTTGTCGCTGCTATTTATGTTGCAAAGGTCTATAGAGGTATATCTGAGTGGCTGTGGTATTCTAATATTAACTGTATTGTGGTGGTGTGGCACCTAGCACTTAATACATATTTAGGAGTAAGCTTAAGATGTGCTTTGCCTTCGTTTTGTTAATAAAGTTTCTAATCCAATCATGTTTGAATACTCTCTGATACTGTATTTAAAGAGCTATTTACCAGAGGCAGTGATTCAAACGGTGTACAGTGACTTTAAAAGGTAGCGCTAAAATAATGATGTTGAATGTAATGTACAATTGCAAACCATCTTCTGACTTGCTTTAGTACTACCGGTATGTAGTCAATCTACTACAGTGTACTCGTATCACTTCCTGCCAATGAAACATACAGAAGTTTCCCATTTACACCCTAGGCTTTTTCCACATGCCTAGAGAATACGTACTTCGTTGTATTTTCAGAAGTGACCCCTGCTGTGTATTGCCGCTGTTCTCTTTAGACAGTCAACATGCTGACGACAATAACATCCCTTGTAACCTATTTGTTTTAAGGGTCAAGGCCTAGCCTGTTGTTATTGGTCATGAGGCTGATGTGGGGGTGACCTGTCAACACGTGCCTGATTAGCAAAGAGGAAGACGGTCATGGTAATCCTCCGAAACAGCTTTAACGTCTCCTCGGGATCCTATTTGTTTTGCCCTCTGTGCTTCAATCGTATGGATGAAGTCGTGTTTTTTCTTCTCCTGTAACCCCTAGGTAAACAGACAATGTTCTTGATCACTGACCATTTGGAATCCTATTTTAGTCAGTACTTCAAAACACTTAAAGGTCGTCGTTAGCAAATACAATTTAAAGTACTTTGTTGTGTAGGGTTTTGCACCAAAAACCTCTGCAATCCTATTTGTGCATCAAAGCAATTGCTGTCCCACTTGACATTTAATCTGTCAACTATTCAGAATACCTCACTCATCATTTTAAAAACATTCCCATGTTTTCCTGAAAAGAAACAAGAAAATGGTGGGGCATGTGCGTTGACTGTCTAGACCAAACCCTGCTGTACTGTATTATGTGAAACGGATCTCTCCAAACCCAAGCTCAAGCAGGAAGGTTAGTGGATTTTAATCTTCAAAGAGGAAGTGCATATCTTTGATGCTGCGGTTGCTGTGTCAAAGCCCTGGTGTGTGGGAACACTATTCTGCCTCTTTCCAGGCTGCCTCAAGTGGCTCCCTCCCTGGTCCTCAGTCACTGAGGTTGGGGAGTGGGGGTAATAATATCGACTTCTTGGGGGATACGAAACCATATTGCTGACATTTCTCGAGTGGAATTAGACGGATGAGACTCCCAGCAGCAAGTGCCGAGCAGTCGCTTGTTGAGTGGCTTTTGCTGTGTTTTCACTCAAAGATTAAAGCCCAGGCTCAAACTAGAACAACTTCGGTAATAGAGGGAATTTCAAAGGGGAGAGATGGGGTAAATGATCTACACTTTCTAAGGTTGATGACAAAAATGATGTTCTTTGTGGTATAAATTCTGATTTGGTAATTTTGAATAAATTGGCTTACCATAAATTAGGTCTAAATGTTTTGAAGTGCCTGCTGCTTATCAGATGTCGAAATCAAGTAAAACAAGTAGTTTATTTTATTTCAGGATATTTTAAGATATTGTACATTGACCATTTAAGGTAGAACATCTTAAAATATCTTAATTAGATAAATTACTCGTATTAAGCCTTTTTAGGGTTAAAATAATTTTTCATGGTAAGAACTCACCCCACCTCCCCCCCACTAATTTTAAGTATTTTATTACTCAATGTAAGATTGCTTACATTTTAAACTTTTTGCAGTGTAAATAGATCTGAGCTGCTTTTTTCTGTCAGGACCATGGGCTCAAAGACAGAAGGATGCCTCAGACTCATTATCAATATATTTATCCATATTTAGCTCTAATATTTAAGTCTCTGATAAACACAACATATTACAGGTTTAGGCAAGATTCCAAATCTAGAAATGTAGACATAAGAATACAAATGAAATGCTATACCTTTTGTCTCAATTCGCTGCAATTGGCTTGTCTGTGTTTCTTTTAAATTCTTTCTAAAAAAAGTATATTTTAAATCTCACAGCAAGGTGCCTGTCTGATGAATTGATGGGTTAACATCTGTAGTCCTAAGAATGGCCACAAGGGGGTTAGGGCTCCAGTCCAATATCAAGATCTATAAAGTGTGGTGCCCATTGGATGCCCAGTAGTAATTCAAGTCAATAGCCAATTCGGAGGAATCATCTCTTGAACCATTCAAGGCCAGAATACTTCTGATTTATATACATTTTTGGATCGCTGTGTATAAATATAATTGGAGTGGAATGAATCCTCTTAAAACAAAGTACATTTTTAGTAGGGAAGTGGGAATAACTGTTGATGTTTACCCCTTAGAGATGGTGATTCAGGACAGAAAATAAGCAGATAGGCCAAAACAGATTCCAAGTAAAACCACAGCGGGTGGAAGAGTTTGACTTGGGTCTCCCACATAACATAAAATCACGCTTGACATCTATTTGACTCTTTGACACACGTCTAGCCCGTGCTGAGTCTGTTTACCAGGCTTCTGAACACACTGTGTTCCCATAGCCCACCACACTGTAGAGAAGCCATCTCCCTTTCACTCTCAACGAGGACCATTTAATTGATCACCTTCCATCACCTTCCAGTCTCTGGTCTTGTGTGCGGTATTTATGTCGGCCACTATGAATCAATCTCCAGCTGGATATACAGAAGAGATACACGGGGATTCCTTTTCCATTTATGGCTCGCTTGTGAATTATAGATGTTCCCTCACTTAGGTGCCCATAAACATTATCTCTTCTGCTTTATAGCCCTGACATCCCAGCAGACTGGATGAAAGACTAATGGGATCTCTCACCATCACAACGTAGACTCACAGGTCATGTGGACGGATGCAGTTTCTACAACACCCGAGTGAATACTGAGATGAAAAGTCTACAGTGGGGTCCAAAATGGACAGCCTTTATAAAGATGAGCAATAATGACCGTATGAAGTAAATCATTCAAATACTGAGCTATATTGTACGCTCCAACAAATTGGGAAGTTATACTATTTGGTGCTAGTTCAATTGCGCAGAGAAAGACATTTTGTGTAACAAGGTAGGGGTCAAAATGATTGATTGTTTAGTATTTTGTACCATATTCCTAGCACGCAATGACTACATCAAGATCGTGACTCTACAAACTTGTTGGATGCATTTGCAGTTTGTTTTGGTTGTGTTTCAGATGATCTTATGCCCAATAGAAATGAATAGTCAATCATCTATTGTCATTTTGGAGTCCTTTTTAATTGGTAATAAGTATATAATTTGTTAAACACTTTTACATAAATGTGGATGCCACCATAATTATGAATAATCCTGAATGAATTGTGAATAATGATGAGTGAGAAGGTTACAGAGAGTCAAAGATCATACCCCCAAGACATACTAACCTAGCATGTCTGGTGGTATGATCTTTGACAAATTTCAGACCCCACTGTATTTCCACATCATATGCTGTAAGCTGGAATGTTGTTGTCATCATATGGGAAAGATACCTGCCCTGGGTGAAAAATACCCTTCTCTATGTTTCAGGCTTTAATCCTCCATGTAACAATAAGTTCATGTTTATTTGTAGTATATAGATATGTAATGTATGCTTCAGGATATACAGGTTGGAAATATATGTAAATCCTTAGGTAATGTTTATCACGTTTCAGGTAAGACCCAAATGCAAACTGTGTTGAAGTAAATATGTGTATTACAGCAACAGGGGCAGGCAAATGACAGGTCATGGGGTCGATAATCCAGAGTAGTGGCAAAGGCACAGGACGGCAGGCAGGCTCAGGGTCAGGTCAGCCAGAGGTCGGTAATCCAGAGTAGGTGCAAAGGCACAGGACGATAGGGAGGCTCAGGGGCATGGGCATGCAGAGTTGTCGGGCAGGCGGGCTCAGAGTCAGGACAGGCAAAGGTCAAAACCAGGGGAGCAAGAAAAAGAGAGACTGTGGAAAAACAGGAACTGAGACAAACTGCTGGTTGACTTGACAAACAAGACGAACTGGCAACAGACAAACAGAACACAGGTATAAGTACCCAGGTGATAATGGGGAAGATGGGCGGCACATGGAGGGGGTTGGAGACAAGCACAAGGACAGGCAAAACATATCAGGGCGTGACAGTTTGTAGAAACCTGCCTGGGTGAAAAAGTCCCTTTAAATGTGGAAAGCTTTACGCTTCATTAATGACATATATATGGTGTGCTTATAAATGCCTAATGAATGCTTCCTTATACAGTTAATGTAAATCATTACCAAATTGATGTGTAAATAATTCTCACTGTGACCTCTGTGAAACATTCTACCTGTGTAGACTGGATATAGTATTTATGACCTCTTCAATAGACCTGAGGTCTGCCCAGTACAAAAGGACAGGAAACCGAGGCTAATTTCTCTCCAGAATACATGTACCAGTCTCCTCTGGGAATATTTCACATATCCAGATACTACTATTTCAATTATGCTAACGTTTTATTAATCAATCATAGCAGTCGGCCTATGTTATGAAGTCATGGTCAGTAAAGGCTATTATCTCTTTACAAGAGACTACAGCATCATTAAAGCATGGTGATGCAGCAGTGTTCTGTCCAACATTCTGTTTACTATTTGAGCTACTGGAAAATTGTACTAAAAAAAAAGAGCCTGGATTTGGCCTGGGTCAAACCCCTTGCCAAGACAAAAAGACACAGCTAGGAATGTATGTCCATAACAATAATTAATTGACACTACAGGGGATCCATATATGCACAGGCGTGCTTTTGAATTGGAATGTTGATGTTTCGGTATTGAATGGCTGCTTACTCGTGCATGAGGTACACTGAGTGTACAAAACATTAGGAACATTTTCCTAATATTGAGTTGCACCCACTTTTGCCCTCAGAACAGCCTCAATTTGTTGTGCATGGACTCCTCAAGGTGTTGAAAGCGTTCCACAGGGATGCTGGCCCATGTTGTCTCCAATGCTTCCCATAGTCGTGTCAAGTTGGCTGGGTGTCAGCTGGGTGGTGGACCATTTTTGATACACACGGGACTGTTGAAAAGCCCAGCAGCGTTGCAGTTCTTGACGCAAACCCGGTGTGCCTGGCACATACTACCATACCATGTTCAAAGGCACTTAAATAGTTTTTCTTGCCCATTCACCCTCTGAATGGCACACATACACAATCCATGTCTCAATTGTCACAAGGGATAACAATCCTTCATTATCCTGACTCCTGCTTTTCATATACACTTGATTGAAGTGGATTTAACAAGTGACATCAGTAAGGGATCATAGCTTTCACCTGGATTCACCTGGTCAGTCTATGTCATAGAATGAGCAGGAGTTCTTAATATTTTGTACACTCCGTGTATATCCTGCAGTGCCTTGAAGCTCTGCAGTCCCCGACATTTGCTTACTGCTTGGCCCAGTGCTTGTAACGGTATAAAGTTCAGGCTTTTACAGGATTGAATGGCTGCGTATTCCGAACCCTGTTGAGAGCGAACCAGATAGCTGAGATCCCCTAAAATCTCTTGGTGGAGATTGTTCTAGTGCTGAAATCAGCCCATGCCTGAGCTCTGAGTAATGTAGTAACTGTTGTAGGCTACACTGTTGTATTGTGTGAACTAAAAATGTATACCGGTAAGTGGATTATTATTATTTATTTTTGCATGGACACAATGTCCTCCTCCTGTCACAGTCTTGATTCATGTCCAGAACATACTGGGGGACTTGGTGGGAGGAGCTCATAGAATATAGTTGTTGTTTTTTTTCCAGTGGAAAAACTTTAATCTAGCAAATAAGTATTTGATCTGATGTGTAAATCTGTACACGCTACAATGCGTTGCTCCATAGGCTACTGTAGGTGGGTTACTATGACTCCAGGCCTGCAAACCCCTTGCCTTTATCTCTCCCGTAGATTCTAATCGTCCTAGGCGATCTGTCTCTGCGTCTCTTTGGAGGTTTTGGTTTGATCAGAGCTGTTTGCGCTGTGCATTTGACACATTCCATTTGCTACAGTAGTGGGTCGGCAAGGCATAGTGGGGTACATTCTCTCTCTCTCTCTCTCTCTCTCTCTCTCTCTCTCTCTCTCTCTCTCTCTCTCTCTCTCTCTCTCCCTCTCTTTATCTCTGGAGTTCATCTGGTGTAACACATGATGAATCTCTCTGAAATGGGTGCTATGCACCGTAAAATGAGGAAGGTGGCTCTTTTAATGGACTGGAATGACTCTGTTGTTGCTAGGATAGAGACCTTTTAGTGTGATGTACAGAAAGATGGGCCGTGATTTCAGCAGGTTTCATTTCACATTGAATCTCTCTTATGGTGTTGACCATTACTTTCCAATCATTTATGTCTTGTTCATGGCTACAATTGAATCACTATCACTCTCACTCTCTCTTTCTCTCTCCACCACCTCATTACATAGAGTGCTGGTATAACAGTTTATTTGAAGTATCCCACTGTTGAGGTGAACCTATAAATGTTTCAATATTATGAATATGAAGTACTGTTTTCATTCACAACTATGCCCCGGGATCCAGCCCAAAACCCCATCTTGGCTGTGACGGTAACAGCACTTAAATCTTCTCTGAGGTACGGTGCATTCAGAAAGTATTCAGACACCTTGACTATTTCCACATGTTGTTATGCTACAGCCTTATTCTAATATTGATGAAAATATGAGTTTTTCTTAACAATCTACACACAATACCCCATAATGATGAAGTGAAAAATGTTTTTTAGAAATGTTTGCAAATGTGTTAAAAATACATTTAAAAAACAACTTATTTACATAAGTGTTCAGACCCTTTGCTATGAGACTCGAAATTGAGCTCAGGCGCATCCTGTTTCCTTTGATCATCCTTGATCTGTTTCTACAACTTGATTGGAGTCCACCTGTGGTAAATTAAATTGATTGGACATGATTTAGAAAGGCACACACCTGTCTATATAAGGTCCCACAGTTGACAACGCATGTCGGAGGAAAAACCAAGCCATGAGGTTGAAGGAATAGTCCGTAGAGCTACGAGACAGGATTGTGTCGAGACACAGATCTGGGGAAGGACACCAAAACATTTCTGCAGAATTGAAAGTCCCCAAGAAGACAGTGGCCTCCATCATTCTTAAATGGAAGAAGTTTGGAACCACCAAGACTCTTCCTAAAGCTGAGCAATTGGGGGACCTCCCTTGGTCAGGGAGGTGACCAAGAACCCAATGGTCACTCTGACAGAGCTCCAGAATTCCTCTGTGTAGATGGGAGAATCGGCCATTCCAATTAAGCGGTCGACCTCTAATCCAGACCTTATGAAAGTTGCCCAGTATACCCTTAAACTTGTAATAAATCAAATCTAGTGATACATAACTTGACATTGTGGGAAGATAACCAACCTTCCAATGAATGGAAATGCACTTCTTAGCCGCTATAAATGCTTGGTTACACAGTTTCCTCAGATAACAGTTTCCAGTATCAACGTTTCCAAGCAAACAAAAACGGAGAGAAGGGAGAATCTGTGGACATGCTGAGATAAAAGAACATATGCATAACATATGCAAATATATCCCTTTGGGGTTGTGTATGGAATGACATGACTGCACGTAAATCAGTTTCACTGGCATATAGTACGTTCTATGGATGGCCTTAAACCACAGTAATTTATGTCTGAGATGATATGAACATGACGGGACATTCAAACATATCTGTATCCATTCATCATCATCATCCATAGCTTATACCAGGTCTCCTCACATTTTAGTTTGACATGTTTTTGTTTTGTGTCATCGAGAAAAGCTTTTATCAAACCTTGATACAGTTTGGATATCAACTGTGGAGGTTTGCCAGACTGCCTTACAACATTATCTGGCTTGTCCAGTGTTTTGCTGCACAGAGAGAATAAAGTGTTGTGTCTGCAAAAATGTATTTCCCTTTCATGGCCTTCCCTGGCCACCTGACCCTGCTGAGATCCCTGTTGCCATCTGATCCTCCTAAAATGAGGCATGATAAAGAATGACCTTGGTGTACATTTACAAATATTATACAAGAATAGAATCAATGGTTCAATATTAGAATTGACCATTATTCCCAGATCCCAGACTGTAGCTTTAAACTGCTGTCCTGTACAGATCCACAGATGATGCAACTCCATTGCATTCCATAATGCCCTTTCCCACCTAGACAAAACACCTATGTGAGAATGCTATTCATTGTGTGCTCAATCCCCTCCTGTACAACCTGTTCACTCATGACTGCACGGCCAGGCACGACTCCAACACTGTCATTCAATTTGCCAAACTGCAAGGCTATTAAACAAGCTAAGCGTCAGTACAGAGACAAAGTAGAATCTCAATTCAACGGCTCAGACACAAGAGGTATGTGGCAGGGTCTACAGTCAATCACGGACTACAAGAAGAAACCCAGCCCAGTCACAGACCAGGATGTCTTGCTCCCAGGCAGACTAAATAACTTTTTTGCCCGCTTTGAGGACAATACAGTGCCACTGACACGGCCTGCAACGAAAACATGCGGTCTCTCCTTCACTGCAGCCGAGGTGAGTAAGACATTTAAATGTGTTAACCCTCGCAAGGCTGCAGGCCCAGACGGCATCCCCAGCCGCGCCCTCAGAGCATGTGCAGACCAGCTGGCCGGTGTGTTTACGGACATATTCAATCAATCCCTATACCAGTCTGCTGTTCCCACATGCATCAAGAGGGCCACCATTGTTCCTGTTCCCAAGAAAGCTAAGGTAACTGAGCTAAACGACTACCACCCCGTAGCACTCACTTCCATCATCATGAAGTGCTTAGAGAGACTAGTCAAGGACCATATCACCTCCACCCTACCTGACACCCTAGACCCACTCCAATTTGCTTACCGCCCAAATAGGTCCACAGACGATGCAATCTCAACCACACTGCACACTGCCCTAACCCACCTGGACAAGAGGAATACCTATGTGAGAATGCTGTTCATCGACTACAGCTCGGCATTCAACACCATAGTACCCTCCAAGCTCGTCATCAAGCTCGAGACCCTGGGTCTCGACCCCGCCCTGTGCAACTGGGTACTGGACTTCCTGACGGGCCGCCCCCAGGTGGTGAGGGTAGGCAACAACATCTCCTCCCCGCTGATCCTCAACACGGGGGCCCCACAAGGGTGCGTTCTGAGCCCTCTCCTGTACTCCCTGTTCACCCACGACTGCGTGGCCACGCACGCCTCCAACTCAATCATCAAGTTTGCGGACGACACAACAGTGGTAGGCTTGATTACCAACAACGACGAGACGGCCTACAGGGAGGAGGTGAGGGCCCTCGGAGTGTGGTGTCAGGAAAATAACCTCACACTCAACGTCAACAAAACTAAGGAGATGATTGTGGACTTCAGGAAACAGCAGAGGGAACACCCCCCTATCCACATTGATGGAACAGTAGTCGAGAGGGTAGTAAGTTTTAAGTTCCTTGGCATACACATCACGGTCAAACTGAATTGGTCCACCCACACAGACAGTATGGTGAAGAAGGCACAGCAGCACCTCTTTAACCTCAGGAGGCTGAAGAAATTTGGCTTGTCACCAAAAGCACTCACAAACTTCTACAGATGCACAATCGAGAGCATCCTGGCGGGCTGTATCACCGCCTGGTACGGCAACTGCTCCGCCCTCAACCGTAAGGCTCTCCAGAGGGTAGTGAGGTCTGCACAACGCATCACCGGGGGCAAACTACCTGCCCTCCAGGACACCTACACCACCCGATGTTACAGGAAGGCCATAAAGATCATCAAGGACATCAACCACCCGAGCCACTGCCTGTTCACCCCGCTATCATCCAGAAGGCGAGGTCAGTACAGGTGCATCAAAGCTGGGACCGAGAGACTGAAAAACAGCTTCTATCTCAAGGCCATCAGACTGTTAAACAGCCACCACTAACATTGAGTGGCTGCTGCCAACACACTGTCATTGACACTGACCCAACTCCAGCCACTTTAATAATGGGAATTGATGGGAAATGATGTAAATATATCACTAGCCACTTTAAACAATACTACCTTATATAATGTTACTTACCCTACATTATTCATCTCATATGCATACGTATATACTGTACTCTATATCATCGACTGCATCCTTATGTAATACATGTATCACTAGCCACTTTAACTATGCCACTTTGTATACTTTGTCTACATACTCATCTCATATGTATATACTGTACTCGATACCATCTACTGTATGCTGCCCTGTACCATCACTCATTCATATATCCTTATGTACATATTCTTTATCCCCTTACACTGTGTATAAGTGTAACGGATGTGAAACGGCTAGCTTAGTTAGCGGTGCGCGCTAAATAGCGTTTCAATCGGTTACGTCACTTGCTCTGAGACCTTGAAGTAGTAGTTCCCCTTGCTCTGCAAGGGCCGCGGCTTTTGTGGAGCGATGGGTAACGATGCTTCGAGGGTGACTGTTGTCGATGTGTGCAGAGGGTCCCTGGTTCGCGCCCGGGTATGGGCGAGGGGACGGACGTAAAAGTATACTGTTACATTGATGCTGTTGACCCGGATTACTGGTTGCTGCGGAAAAAAAAGGAGGAAGGTCAAAAGGGGGGTGAGTGTAATGGATGTGAAACGGCTAGCTTACTTAGCGGTGTGCGCTAAATAGTGTTTCAATCGGTTACGTCACTTGCTTTGAGACCTTGAAGTAGTAGTTCCCCTTGCTCTGCAAGGGCCGTGGCTTTTGTGGAGCGATGGGTAACGATGCTTCGTGGGTGACTGTTGTTGATGTGTGCAGAAGGTCCCTGGTTCGCGCCCGGGTATGGGCGAGGGGACGGTTTAAAGTTATTCTGTTACATAAGACAGTAGTTTTGGAATTGTTAGTTAGATTACTTGTTGGTTATCACTGCATTGTTGGAACTAGAAGCACAAGCATTTCGCTACACTCGCATTAACATCTGCTAACCATGTGTATGTGACAAATAAAATTTGATTTGATTTGATTTGCCAGTGACACAGTGGTAGGCCTGATCACCAACAATGACGAGACAGCCTATAGGGAGGAGGTCAGAGACCTGGTCGTGTGGTGCCAGGACAACAACCTCTCCCTCAACGTGATCAAGACAAAGGAGATATTTGTGGACTACAGGAAAAAGAAAACTGAGCACCACCCCATTCTCCTCGACGGGGCTGCATTGGAGCAGGTTGAGAGCTTCAAGTTCCTTTGTGTCCACAACAACAAACTAACATGGTCCAAGCACACAAAGACAGTCATGAAGAGGGCACAACAAAACCTATTCCCCCTCAGGAGACTGAAAAGATTTGTCATGGGTCCTCAGATCCTCAAAAGGTTCTACATCTGCACCATCGAGAGCATGTGTTGCACTGGTTGCATCACAGCCTGGTATGGCAACTGCTCAGCCTCCGACCGCAAGGCACTATAGAGGGTGGTGCGAACAGCCCAGTAAATCACTGGGGCCAAGCTTCCTGCCATCCAGCACCTCTATATCAGGTGGTGTCAGAGGAAGGCCCGAAACATTGTCAAAGACTCCAGCCACCCTAGTCATAGGTACCGGAGCGCCAAGTCCAGGTCCAAGAGGCCTCGAAACAGCTTCTATCCCCAAGTCATTAGACTCCCGAACATCTAGTCAAATGACTACCCAGACTATTTGAAGTGCCCCCCCTCACCCCCTCCTTACACTGCTACTCTCTGTTATCATCTATGCATTGTCACTTTAATAACTTTACCAACATGTACAATGGTGTGTGTAATCAGTAATCAGTAGTGTAAGTGAGTGTTTTACATGCATGAATGTGATAATGCAGGGTGTTGAAAGGTGCCAAAGCAAACCAAGCCACCAAGATACACAATGTGACTAATACAATTTGTGTGACGAATACAATTTGTAGCTACTGTAGGTCTACCCATCAATTCAAGATGGAACTTTGTATCATTCACTGATATTGTTAATACAGGCATACTGCAAAATTCACCTGAGCTCTGTGGACTGGTCTTCCCTGGCTTTCTGACCCTGCTGGGACCACTGTCAACATCTGATCCTGCTAAGACAGGATCAGATGTTGTGTACTGACTGCACTAGAGGGCTCCATTTCCGCGGGATGCCTGCAGGTCTTGACAGAGATCGGGTGATCAGACAGACGACTTTGGGATTCAATTATTTTTGTTGTCCCATTTGGAAATGGTCCTCTTTCTGCTTTGTATGCGTTAGCCTACCTATTGTATTAAAAGTAGATATTTTTCGCATTATTCTCACACTCAGAATTCACTGCTTCAACTTTAGTAGGCTACCTCTCCTAGCTGGGCGTGAGAGTTCAAGTGTGCCTAGTACTGTATGTGTGGTCTCTAGTGTGGGTGCCTACATGGACGGAGAATCAAGTGGCAGTTAACTTGAACATGAAATTAACTTAAATATGATTAGAGAGACCGGGTCAGTCAATTACTTATATACTAATAATACTCTTAGTAAAAGTATTTATCTTCAACTCGCAATCCGTGGATTCTATTTGATAAGATAGATTGAAATTGTATGTTAAACATCACAGCATAGCTGAAGTATACAGTGGGGCAAAAAAGTATTTAGTCAGCCACCAATTGTGCAAGTTCTCCCACTTAAAAAGATGAGAGAGGCCTGTAATTTTCATCATAGGTACACTTCAACTATGACAGACAAAATGGATCATCCAAATGCTCTCTAGCAAACTTCAGACGGGCCTGGACATGTACTGGCTTAAGCAGGGGGACACATCTGGCACTGCAGGATTTGGGTCCCTGGTGACGTAATGTGTTACTGATGGTAGGCTTTGTTACTTTGGTCCCAGCTCTCTGCAGGTCATTCACCAGGTCCCCCCATGTGGTTCTGGGATTTTTGCTCACTGTTCTTGTGATCATTTTGACCCCACGGGGTGAGATCTTGCGTGGAGCCCCAGATCGAGGGAGATTATCAATGGTCTTGTATGTCTTCCATTTCCTCCCACAGTTGATTTCTTCAAACCAAGCTGCTTACCTATTGCAGATTCAGTCTTCCCAGCCTGGTGCAGGTCTACAATTTTGTTTCTGGTGTCCTTTGACAGCTTTTTGGTCTTGGCCATAGTGGAGTTTGGAGTGTGACTGTTGTGGACAGGTGTCTTTTATACTGATAATAAGTTCAAACAGGTGCCATTAATACAGGTGACGAGTGGAGGACAGAGGAGCCTCTTAATTAAATAAGAAGTTACAGGTCTGTGAGAGCCAGACATCTTGCTTGTTTGTAGGTGACCAATAGTGCCATACATGTGTAACAGATGTGAAATGGCTAGCTAGTTAGCGGTGGTGCGCGCTGGTAGCGTTTCAATCGGTGTCTTCAACCGCTTTGAGCCCTTGAAGTAGTGGTTCGCCTTGCTCTGTAAGGGCCGTGGCTTTTGTGGAGCGATGGGTAACGATGCTTCGAGGGTGACTGTTGATGTGTGCAGAGCGTCCCTGGTTCGCACCCAGGTCGGGGCGAGGGGACAGACGTAAAGTCTATACTGTTACACATGCATTCAAACATATTCAGTTTGCCTTGCTGTTATGATTTGCGTTGTCCTTGATGTCTTTTGCAATGTTGTTTTCAGTTTTCCTTTATCTTTTTTCTCTTTTGCACATTTTGTTGGTGCATTGGGGGGATGGAATTATTTTATTTATCATTTTTTTCTCAGGGGGAGGGTCTGTGGGTGAGGGTTTGGATGGTTGAGGGGCAGCTCTTGGGGAACTGTGGGGGGGATCTTGGAGGGCTACTGGCCTGGCGGTTGGGAGCTTGGGCCGGGTCCCCATTTTTGACCTTGTGGGAGATCTGTCAACGTGCCTTTGAGCAGGGCGTGGACTCTGGTTGCTTCTTGAGCAGGGCGTTGATCCTGGTTGCTTCTTGAGCAGGGTGTTGACTGGGGTTGCTTTTGTGTGTCTCTCTGGATGGAAGGCTGTTTGATGTGATGTAGTTGTTAAGCGGCTTCACTGCAAGTATATTGTATGTTTTAAATATTCAATAAAAAATATATAATAATGAAAAATATTATGATTAGACTGTAGTTTACTACAGTGTCTGTAAATAAATATGGATAATGGAAAGAAGTGGAGGGAACTCACCAATGTGAGTCAAAGTGCAATCAAAAAATGTATCATCATCATTGAAATCATCATCATTGAAAAGGCACAACGCGCACATAGGTTAGGCTACTATGGTGAGCGACCACTGTGCCTTTTCATTTTTGATTAAAATTGATTACCCATTTTATTTGTCTCTGCGTGCAAATCGTCCTCCTTAAAGGTAGGCTGTATCCAATAGGCCCATGCAAAACGTAGCAAGTGTTGCTGTCATCATTCTTCCTGCTTCCAGTTCAGTAGTCATACCTGTGAGATCACGTGCGCTTGTGATCTCAATTAAATAGAGTAGGCTATAGCCTATACATGGACGGAGGCACGGGCAGTTATCTTTCCAAGGAAATGTACTTCCTATAGGTCTATGATTAGGCTATAGTTTACTATATTGCCTAGAAATATGACAGAATATTGATCACTCATATTTCTCCATCTGAAAATCTTCCCACTCCTAACAGGTAGGCTATAAAAATAGCTCAAGAGAAAGTGCAAGTCTCTCCAACTCTGCTCTCTTCAAACTACATCTATCATATTGGCTGACATAGCCCAATAATAGCAATATAAAGGCCATGTGAAAATCTCTGGTAATTGAATCTATTTCCAAAGTTATTTTTGAGCGTTTGATATTGCCTATGGCGCGCAAAATTGCTGGAACTATGGCCGGCAAATGAGCTGTGTCACATACGCCTAAAATAACATTGTGGGACTGTGGTTGGGTTTGGGACCAGTTCTTGCAGTAGCAGGTAGGAGTTGGACAGACAGCCAGCGGGAGCAGTAATGTTAGAGCTGTTTATTACTGTGTGAAAAGTAGGGAATTAGCTAGGGAAACTGACAGATCAATAACGTTACATTGCCATACTGACTAATTAAAACACTGCACTGAAAAATCTTCAATCATTTCAATCATTTGGCCGGTGGTTTCATCGTTTGATTCAGGTTTAGTGTGATTGAGAGAAAAATAATAGCTCATTTTAGCCCATTTTTGGCCAGCTCTCTCTAATGCTACATCAACTGGCGAAAGCTAGCCAAGTTAATTCACTTCTGAAACGGAACAAAAAAGGCTAGAAAACATTTCCGTACAAACAACAGCTCTTAGATAGTGATATGAGGCGGCCATTATTACTATCTGACAGATAATAGGAGGCTAGAGCTGACCTGGCTGTGGTAACTACTAGCTAGCGTAGCTTATTCATTCACTTCAGTCGAGAGGGGATGAAACATTAGCTAACATTACATGTCAGTTACAATACTAGTTTAGCACTGCGAATAAACACTCGTTTCACTTGTTTCTGTTAAGTTCAACAGAAGTTACCTTGCCAGCTACATCATTAAACTAAAGAATAGCCAGTCTCTGCTCTGCTTTCTTTTACAACTCGTGAAAGAGCGCAACACATACACACTGAACTATGCTCAACTCTCCCATGCTGGTCCAGCCAGCCTTCCAGAAGCTTTTCCTTGATACAGCATGTCAGCCCGCTCTGTGGTGTCAGACCATCCTATATCCAGTCAGCTGAACACTCCAAACAGCCTACCAGACAGCTCGGAGGCATCCGCATGGTCTTAAAGCAGACTGTTGCCGCTTTTTGTATCACATTGCAATGATAACACTGTGGGTGACTAAAATGCCATTTCAGAATGTGAGAGGGACATGACCCCCGTGCCCAGTGAAAATTGCGCCCCTGGAATATACTTTATCAGCGGATGAAAGGTTAACAAAAATGTTAGTCATCCTGTAAACCTACTCTCCCTTCCCCCCATGATGAATTTCCCTGAAATGGAGCTATGCACCATAAAATGAGGAAAATGGCTCTTTCAATGGACTTTAATGACTTTGTTGTTGCTAGGATGGAGGCCTTTTAGTGTGATGTACAGAAAGACGGGCCATTATTTCAACAGGTTTCATTTCACACTGGATCCCTGTTTTGGTGTTGACCATTACTTTACAATAATTGATGTCCTGTTCATGGCAGCAATTGAATCTCTCTATCTATCTTTCTCTGTCTCACACACGCAGGCACGCTCTCTCATATAAGCACGCACTCGTTCTCGCGCTCTCTCGCTCTTACTCTCTATTTCCCCTCTCAATTACTTTTTGGGGTTTTCCACAGAAGTTAAAGAAATGCAATGTCCGATAAACAACTGATGGCAAATATGAAGCATTCTGCCAGATAGACTACAATGTGCAGATTGCAGACGCGTACCGCGAGTGCAGTGTACCAGTGGCGCCATCTACAAGGTGAGCAAAGAAGAATTCGACACAGCTCCGGACTCTCTCTCGGAGGAATAAGGAGTGAGGATTACACAGTTTCCTCAGCGAATCAGTTGTACTATTATAGACAATGTCGTGGAGGTAAATTGACACCGAACCTACCTGAATGTAAGTGTTCCACCGTGTATTTAATGTAAACTATAAATGCCAATTTAGACTTTAGAAGTGCGCGCTCCTGTTATCACCTGCTTGAGGATGGGCATTTATTTTAGGCGTATGTTTTGTACCATCATTACATTTATCATTGCCTTTTTATTTCAATAGATCTCTCTGTTTCCTATCTATCTATATCTAGTTTGGGTAGACCTATCGAAAGTAACGTAATAGTGTGAATTCCTGACAAGATAACATTTGCAATTGTTGATGGGTCTAGTGAAACGTGAAAAGGAAACAACTATATTGGCAGCATTTATAGTAACTTTATTTGAAGGTTTAACTAATCTCTACCGCTCCCACTTATTTAACAGTAGCAAAAGCAGTTAATTGATAGTACGTCCTTAAGTGAATTGCTCTCCTGCTATACCGAAAAATATTCCATTATTAATGTGTTAATGGAGTCAAGTCCAATGCACATTGGGGGTCTTTTCTGTAAACATTCAGCACAATGTAACGTCTGTTCCTCCTTCAAAATGCTCATTGGCTGCATTGATGGTTGTAGTATTTACAGCAGAATCTCACCGATTAAAAACTCTGTATTGTATTCAACTAATGCCCATTTCTGAACAAGGAGAAACGATTACCCTTTAACGGGTTGAGCTACTGACCTTCAAGACTCACAGTGTGGTTTGCTAAAAGCTCTGGAATTATTTACCCTGGCTTTTAGACGGTGTCGTCTTACCAAACCGCTGCAATTAACTGCTGCTGCTCACTTCCAGTGCTTTTATAAGCCATTTATTCAAACATTCTAGGCCTTTGCAGGTATATACTCTCCAGTAGCGATGCGTGGGTAAAATCAGTGGGGAAGCCAAGCCATAAAAAAGCCATATTACACCCTACGTGTTGTGATATGTGCGTTCTTTGCTCGAGAACCTGTTAGTTCATAAGCCACACCTTTGTTTCATCACAAAACCAGAGAGCAACATCTGTCTGGTGGAGTCCACAAAGCATACAGTTAGTTACCCGACGCGGCCTGCAACCTGGTCTCAGAGCATTTCGTATTATTTTGTATGATATGTTACATTTCGTATGGTATGTATTCATTTGTGGATGTCCATCACCCATTTCGTATGATATGTTACGAATTACAATTCGTATTATATGTAGCTAAAAGTAGTAAGTTGTTGAAAAGTTGCTAATTCGCTACAATGCTAAATTTGTCCGTTATGAGATTCAAACTCACAACATTGGTTTGCTAGATGTGTATGTGCCCACTGGAAGACAACAACATATCGAGATGCCACAACTAAAGGTTTTTTCTGTCAATAACATTTGGCTTTTGATGTGATGTGATTGGTGTAAAACCAAATCCAAACTGGCTACCCGTGGCACTGTTAATTGATGCAACAGGACCATTCACAGTTGAGCTCACTCAGTTTAGCTCAGCGCTGATTGGCTATTATTGTATCAATTTCTAATCAAGGGAGGCCAAATGCTTGCTGGCTTCCCTTGCATTCAGTGCTACGGGCGGCAACAATATTATACTATTTTTAACCAGACAGCATCAGATAGATGGGCTACAGAGACAGAGGGGCACTGTTTTGCTCGCTCAGATGCTTTCCCCTGTGAGATACATTCAGCCTCTTGCAAATTGAAGGACAATTATGAAACACAGAGAGACAAACTCTAAATTATTTAATTAAACAAGTTATTGATACATTTTTTGGGGGAAGCCTGACTTCCCTTGGCAACCAAGAATACACGCCACTGATACTCTCCCCAATACCCCATACGTTTAATCGTGTACGTCCTTTCAAATCCCAGCTTAAAAAGGGATAGATCAGCAATTTAGATGTTTTGTTTTTTTTACATTAGTTTCCTTACCTTGAAAGTGGTGTATGGACAACGAATGTCTGCAAACCACACTTTGGTTTAGCTACACTAGCCACTGCAAACAATGAGCAGCATGAGCATTGTGGGATCAATGTTACAGTCACTCCTTGTCCATAGACTGGAAACAAATATCTAAATATCTAAAAATGCTGTCCCTTTAACTTGATGGGTTATAGTACAGTACTATCCTTATGCACCCACTTTGTATTGGGTTGTATGCTGGCACTGTACCTACTGTAGTGCACTGTACCCACTGAAATGGAGCTAGGGAGGGGTTTATCGCCTCATTGACTGTGTTTTCATGGCATCATATTAAATCATGTCCACACACAATGACTGGTGGTTGATCTCTTCCAGGTCAACCACTTATGAGGGTTCATTCAGTAGCTAGTCCTCCTGCCTCTGCCTGCCTGCTTGCAGGCCTTTCTCTCTGGGGCTGGGTCCTCAGTTTCCAAGGTCACTGAAGGGGGAAGCGCTCACATGTTTAATCTAGCCAAGCTAGAGCCACTTGATTGCTCACAGTCTCACAAGGGGGACGTGTGATAAGCATGTCACTTTTTGGGTGACCTGAACATATTCACATAGAAATATATGTAATAGATCTGTCATTGTCATGGAACGTAAGTCTAAGAAGTGGTAGAGCTGTTCTATGTGTGCTATTTCTATGCTTTCATTTTTGGGACTTTTACTTTTGTACACCAGCTTCAAACAGCTGAAAATACAATATTTGTAGTTATGGAAAATATATTTCACAGCGGGTTAGATGGTACAATTATAATTTTTATTACCTTTATTTAACTAGGCAAGTCAGTTAAGAACAAATTCTTATTTTCAATGACAGCCTAGGAACAGTGGGTTAACTGCCTGTTCAGGGGCAGATCGACAAATTTGTAACTTGTCAGCTCGGGGATTTGATTTAACCTTCGGTTACTAGTCCAATGCTCTAACCACTAGGCTACCCTGTCGCCCTGCTTCTCTACACTATACTTTCTTGTTTTGTCACATAAACTGATATTAGGTGAACTATTCGAATTTTAGAAACCAGGAAATTGCGGAATGATTTCTGCACAGTACACCTTTAATAGCCTGACAAGTGAAGTGGTTATCACCAAATAACGAGCGGGGAGCCTCAGCCGGCCCAACCACAGCTTGGTCTAATTGAATATTGTTTTCCAGGCAGAGCTGGATTGCCTGCTTAGGTGTTGTCATTGGACCGTAGTCTCTAATTTGTTGTGCAGGCCACCGAGGTAGACGTTCCACTGAGAATATGCCATGAAAAGGCTTTTGACATGTTTTCAGGTCTCTTGCGGAAGGCCAGAGCATCAAGCGTGCACTCTGAACTGTGAATGAGATGGGTAGGGCTAAAGCTTAAGAGGGTGTGAACGATGCTGAATGGGTGTAGACGAAGAAGAGCTCTTCACTAGATACCAAAACATTCAAAGGCCATTTTTTCAAAAGTGAGTTTACAAGTCTATCAACATTCAAAGCAGAATTGCTTTCCCATTGTTCCTCAAAAATATAGTGTATGATATACTATTTTGTAGTGCTGAGTCTCTACTTTTATCCAATGTAAAAAAAAACACAAAGTTGCTACATAAGACCGAATCCAGGTGGTGAGTCACATATGCTACTGTAAAAGCTCCAAATGCTTTAGAGGGAAAACATCTTCCCATTGTTCAGGCATATCCCTATCCCTCATAAAGCTAACTGGAATTTACATTGAAACAATCCATCTCCCATGCTTGTTTGTGTTCTTTTGGTAAAGCAACAAAGAAAATATTTGTATATTCAAATATTAAAGGACTAGCCACCTTATGCCCATCTGTTTTTTTATTTCATTTTTGCTTTATGGCAGCTGTGACCAATACCATGCCTTATTTAAATTTTTAAGTCCGATTTTTCATATTATAGAATTTCAAATGTTTTATTCTGGTTTTCAGAATGACCTTTGCTGCTGTTTCTGACATCCCAGGTTTAGTAACTTGGTAGGAGTCAATTCCATTTCAGCTCGCTCTGTTCAGAAAAGTAATTCATGCTGAATTGACTCTATTAACATTGGGATTAGGGATGTTAACGGTTAACCGTTAATCGGCCCCAAAATACGCTTGACCGCTCATGCATATCGGTTTATAGGTGCATTTGCATGATTTAGTGGCGTTAAATTGGCCACTAAATGGTATTTTAGTTAGTCGTCATGTATCTTATTTATCACACGCACACAGCATACATACAGCATACATACTCTACAGAGCCTAGTTTGAGGAGAAGAATAGCCTATTACCTGTCCGCTGGTATTGGAGTGACACGTGTTTTTATAAGCCCAGTCATTGTGCATTGCGCAACAAATAACTATTCTAAATGCAATTGCGTGTTAAAAACTGTTTTGATGGCCACGATTTAATGGAGTTGCTTGTAATTTAAGCACGCATCCCATTTGTCATTCGACTTCATAGGCTATAGTCAACAGTAGGCGGCTATCAGCGTGTCAGTCATCACTTTGCAACATGAGCCCGACGCAGTATAATTGTTTGAAACCTGAACGTTTTACTTTACTTCAAATAATGAGGCATTTCTTACCTTGCTTCAAAGTAGCCTAGTGAAAATCCAATTAACCATCGTTTCTCTACTGCTCTATTGGTTTTCATATCAACTTTCTTTAGTTGTCCAGAAGCCAAAGGCACAATCCTAGCCATGTTAGTTTTTGCTATTAGAATCCCCATCTTTGTAAGTTTCAAACTGAGATTTTCATCTCTGTCACAAATGGAATCGCTCGCATTAGGTTCACTGTTTAGAACAGTGTTTTCCTGTGAATTGCATTTTGGGAAATGTTTGAAAATTACTTGCTACCCCCCTTCCCACCCTGCCTAGCAACAGGTTGGTTGTCATTCCCCACTCCCCCATATCTCTATCTGCCCCCCACTCCCATAAACATTCAAGGTTGCTTGTCAACGGTGGATGTTTTTACATCCTCACTCCCTCCCTCCTGGCGACCCAGAGAAAACCCTCCCCATACCACCCCTTCCCTGTGGGACTGAAAGCATGCATAGTATTTTCTGTTGGTCACATCATTTTACTGTTTGGAAAGATGTTTACCATTTGTTGACCGGTTAATGAGGGTTGGCTAGTTGACCGAAATTTGCATCCCTAGTTGGGATTGATTGAACTGTACAGTCTGTCTCAGATGTGTTATGTAAACGGGATTACCATGTAAGAAACAATACTAACAGATATTTCAAAACCTCTTTGACCGTGTCTCTGTACACCTTTGTGTAAAGATTTAAACACGTGTCTCCAATGACCCGCTAGAACAAAGAAGCAGCTTCACAAGAGAGGAACGCTGTGACAGAATACAGTGTGTTTACAGAAACACGGATGATGACTTCATAGACAACAAGCATTTCGAGATGGCGTCAGGTTGGCAGCACTTTCACAAAGACATCAGAGAGGCAATACAAGCCTCCGAGTCGTCCTGCACTCTGTGTGCACCTGCTACCAGCACTTTGCCTAATCTGCAGGCCATCGATTACACAGCACTCTGAAAATGTAAGTGCATGTGGATGAAATATCATATGGGAAGAAAGCCTCGGGGTTACAGGAGGAAGATTTCTTCTTCCGTGGTTTGGAAAGTGCAGTCATAGATCCAGGGTACTTTGTCCATGAGTGCTGTTGTGAAAAAAATATGATTTGTATTGTGAATGTGAGGGGCAATGGATTGGCATAGCAAAAGGGTTGGTTTCGTTTGGGTGAAGAATGATGGTGGAAAATATCTAATCTATCTAAAAAAAAATCGAATTGAGGGACCATTTCTAAAGGGGCTGCGAACTATCCTTCCTGTCAATAGGTTGTTTTTCTTTCATATTCACGCTGCTTGTAAACTGGAGGATTTCCTGACTGTGAGTGGTGTTTTAAACAAAAGATGGGAAAAACACACATAGCAAAACATGCCAACTTGAGTTAGTACTGCCTCAGATTCTCTGGCACTTCACATAAACCTTTAATGGTCGGCTAGGCCTCTTTCCACCTTTTTAAACAGTAAACAAATTGTGTCCTTTCTCACCCCTATTTTCTCACTGTGAGGACAGAGGAAAGCTTGTTGGGGACTTGTATTCTTGACCGTTAATCAAGTAATATTTGGTTAATTTGGGCACCCGTCCCGCACTTCCTTTTTGGTAATATAAAGCTCATTCTGGTTAAGAGCTCCCATGGGGATCTCACAGCGGGTTACTAATACACACGCAGACAACACACACACACATGAACTAGGGAGCACCGTGCTCATCAACCCACAACAGCACCATAGTCTGTGTATTACGGTCATGTCTCATTAGGTTTCATTCTCTATCCAGCCGCCTGAATGCCTGGCCCTGGTCACCAGCATTATGAGAAAGGACTTTACACAAACAGTATGAATTAGAGCTTTGATCTGCAATCATTTAGTTTGGTTTGACCTTTTATGACCTCATGACATGCTGCTGGTTTCCCCCAGGATAGTGCTAATAACTAAACTAAGTTTGACAGAACAGGAAGGTACACAGGGACTGACAAATCCCCGGCGGCACCCAGACCCCCAGAGCCAGACCTTTCTTCATTGAAGTGATCTATTTGCACTCTGGCATTCGCCTTGTAGTACCACCATGTATTTCCTCTTGCAGGCAGCCGTTTTATTTGTCTAGGAAGTGTCAGTGGCATTCTTCCACTGTGTACTCTGGGTCTGCTGCCATTTCAAGCCTGTCAACCGGCAGGCTGATAACAGTTACTAGTGGGGCTTTGGCTCAGGGAGGATTTCAAAGCCTGAATTCAGACTCAAACAAAAGCAGCTTTCAGCTGTGATTACTCAAACTCATAATGTGCTGGTGTTTACAAAAATCCCACAGATTCTTCTTCATCCTACCTGAGAGAGAGAGAGAGAGAGAGAGAGAGAGAGAGAGAGAGAGAGAGAGAGAGAGAGAGAGAGAGAGAGAGAGAGAGAGAGAGAGAGAGAGAGAGAGAGAGAGAGAGAGAGAGAGAGAGAGAGAGAGAGAGAGAGAGAGAGAGAGAGAGAGAGAGAGAGAGAGAGAGAGAGAGAGAGAGAGAGAGAGAGAGAGAGAGAGAGAGAGAGAGAGAGAGAGAGAGAGAAAGGGTGATATGTCAGTTGTCTTGTAAGAACATCAAAGGGTCTGCGGCTCAGAGTGTGGCCACAGTCCAACACGCAATAATTCATTTCCGGCACAACAAGCTGATTGGACCAAATTAAGGCTCAGCCAATAAAACCCTCCGGTGGGAATTTGAATGGAAAATGCGGCATTTTTATTGAAGTCATTAATTCTCCCTGCAGGAAGCCTGCCCAGGGCTTTATAGAGACCCAACGTTGGCTCTCTAGCCGAGCGTGAAATGAGCAGCCTGCTAGGCCAGGATTAAATACCTGCTCTCTGCTTAGGGCCAAGTGAAGGTTGCTGCAGCCGACACCGCACACGGGCTGGGCTCCCCCTCATCAGTCACAGGCTGTATTAAGTCACAGGGGTGATGCAGGGAGCTAAGGACACTGTGCTGCAATGGTTTGCACTGCAAACATGGGGGCCAAGGGGGATGGCAGCTGAACTTGCCCTTCATCTCATGGACAGTACAGTATTTCAGATCATAATGTCTGTGGAATGGGATGAATGGGTAGCTGACCTCCTATTAAACCTTTATTTAACAATGTGTCGGTCACTTTAAATTGACAGACTTTGTCATGGTATGAAAGAACAGATGGCCACCATCCAAACACAGGTCAGCGTTCGAGATAGTAGAGAAATGATAGAACGTTTCGGGTAGCCTTCCAGGGGCTTCCCACAATAAGTTGGGTGAATTTTGGCTAATTCTTTCTGACAGAGCTGGTGTAACTGAGTCAGATTTGTAGGCCTCCTTGCTCGCACACGCTTTTTCAGTTCTGCCCACATATTTCTATAGGATTGAGATCAGGGCTTTGTGATGGCCACTCCAATACCTTGACTTTGCTGATGTCTTGAGATGTTTCTGCAATATATCCACAGAATTGTCCTTCCTCATGAGGCCATCTATTTTGTGAAGTGCACCAGTCCCTCCTGCAGCAAAGCACTTCCACAACATGATGCTGCCAACCCCGTGCATCATGGTTGGGATGGTGTTATTCGGTTTGCAAGTCTCCCCCTTTTTCCTCCAAACATAGCGATGGTCATTATGGCCAAACAATTATATTTTTGCTTCATCAGACCAGAGGACATTTCTCCAAAAAGTATGATCTTTGTCCCCATGTGCAGTTGCAAACCATAGTCTGGCTTTTATGGCGGTTTTCGAGCAGTGTCTTCTTCCTGGCTGAGCAGCCTTTCAGGTTATGTCGATATAGGACTTATTTTACTGTGAATATAGATACTTTTGTACCTGTTTCCTCCAGCATCTTCACAACGTCCTTTGCTGTTGTTCTGGGATTGAATTGCACTTTTACACCAAAGTACGTTCATCTCTAGGAGACAGAACGCGTCTCCTTCCTGAGCGGTATGACGGCTGCCTGGTCCCATGGTGTTTATACTTGCGTACTATTGCGTGGACTGGGATATGTTTCATATTGTTTCACATTGCGTCAGACAACAACATTGACGAATACACAGATTCGGTGAGCGAGTTCATTAGAACGTGCGTTGAAGATGTCGTTCCCATAGCAACGTTTAAAACATTCCCAAACCAGAAACTGTGGATTGATGGCAGCATTTGCATGAAACTGAAAGCCCGAACCACTGCTTTTAATCAGGGCAAGGTGACCGGAAACATGACCGAATACAAACAGTGTAACTATTCCCTCCGCAAGGCAATCAAACAAGATAAGCGTCAGTATAGAGACAAAATAGAATCTCAATTCAACGGCTCAGACACAAGAGGTATGTGGCAGGGTCTACAGTCAATCACGGATTAAAAAAAGAAAACCAGCCCAGTCACGGACCAGGATGTCTTGCTCCCAGGCAGACTAAATAACTTTTTTGCCCGCTTTGAGGACAATACAGTGCCACTGACACGGCCCGCAACTAAAACATGCAGACTCTCCTTCACTGCAGCTGACGTGAGGAAAACATTTAAACGTGTCAACCCTCGCAAGGCTGCAGGCCCAGACGGCATCCCCAGCCGCGCCCTCAGAGCATGCGCGGACCAGCTGGCTGGTGTGTTTACGGACATATTCAATCAATCCCTATCCAAGTCTGTTGTTCCCACATGCTTCAAGAGGGCCACCATTGTTCCTGTTCCCAAGAAAGCTAAGGTAACTGAGCACTCACTTCTGTCATCATGAAGTGCTTTGAGAGACTAGTCAAGGACCATATCACCTCCACCCTACCTGACACCCTAGACCCCACTCCAATTTGCTTACCGCCCAAATAGGTCCACAGACGATGCAATCTCAACCACTCTGCACACTGCCCTAACCCATCTGGACAAGAGGAATACCTATGTGAGAATGCTGTTCATCGACTACAGCTCGGCATTTAACACCATAGTGCCCTCCAAGCTCGTTATCAAGCTCAAGACCCTGGGTCTCAACCCCGCCCTGTGCAACTGGGTACTGGACTTCCTGACGGGCCGCCTCCAGGTGGGGAGGGTAGGCAACAACATTTCCACCCCGCTGATCCTCAACACTGGGGCCCCACAAGGGTGCACTCTGAGCCCTCTCCTGTACTCCCTGTTCACCCACGACTGAGTGGACACGCACGCCTCCAACTCAATCATCAACTTCACAGTTGAAGTATACCTATGATAAAAAACTACAGACCTCTACATGCTTTGTAAGTAGGAAAACCTGCAAAATCAGCAGTGTATCAAATACTTGTTCTCCCCACTGTATATATATATATATATATATATATATATATATATATATATATCATTGTGTTTCATGGGTACTGTAGTAACCTAGGTGAGCCAAAGTGCGACATATGGTGAACTAAATTTGTGTGTGTGTCCTCTGCATGGGAGATGTGTATGTTTGCTCTTACGACCTTTACCAAGACAAAATCCCGACATAATCCTAATTAGGGGGCGAGGTGCATGTCGACGACTGAGCACACCACATAGTCTAGACGGTGATAACTGCCCTGACACCTCAACTACCCCTATGGTTAGCAAGGCTGTAATGGTCTACTGTGTCGTCATGCCTCCAACGCCCATTCTGAGCTGCACTACATCGATGAAATAGGAACTGAAACCAGGGTGTCTGTTGAGCAGAAAACATGTTGCTTCCTATGATCTTATAATAGAAACAGGATTTCATGCACATGAAAGACGTATTTTTGACGACCCTATCGAGCCCACGTTTCAGCTGATCAGTGAGTCGGATGAAACAGAAAGAAACAGATGAGACCACGATCAAAAGGCCAGCCTCTGTAAAGTAGAGCATTGTTTTTGTCAGAAGAGTAGAGACTGGGTAATGAATGTGTTCCTGACCTGGTTTTAGCGCCTCTTATCCATCTCCCTCTCGCTGTTCCTCGCTAAATTGAATTTTCTTGCTCCCGGTTGGGTTTGGGGCACTTTTTATCTTGATATTTTCAGCAACCACCTCATCTTTGATAGAAATGACAAACACACACACACACACACACACACACACACACACACACACACACACACACACACACACACACACACACACACACACACACACACACACACACACACACACACACACACACACACACACACACACACACACACACACACACACACACACAAAGCTTTGGTCTTATGACATTCAACGACTCATACTTAAAGACAGTGCGGTCAGAGTGAGTGATGATAATTATGATAACTATCTCTTGCCCACCGTACTAAGTTTGGATTGTTTGTTGTGCCACCTATTTGTTGGTCATGACTCTGTTACCACCGTGGCGGTTTTGTTTGGCCGTGTAATGTACTCTGATGAGTCCATTTTTTCCCCCAGTTCCAGCTAGTGGACAATCCAGATACAAAGCCCAGCTGGTAGGGTGCAGTTGGCATCCGAACACCTAGTTATCAGTAATCTAACGCAAAGAATGTATAACCATGACTCATCTGTAAAAGGAGTAGTCTAACATTTTGAAGAAAATTCATGATCAACTCTGGTATCCAGTTAGACTAGATGTGAACCATTGATAAGTCTGTGTCATCACCTATACGTTCAGAAAGGAATGCTTTTGTGCCGGAGTCTGCCCTAGTGGTTAGCCCTCTAGACCGTATGCCACTGGCGACGTGGGTATGAATCCCGTCTCAGTCCTTCCTCTCTATATGTTTCCCCGTCATTGTAAGTAAGAGTTTGTTCTAAACTGACTTGCCTGGTTAAATCCAATTCAAATGTAGCCTCCATTTCTGACTATCACTGTCTAAAAAAACAATTAAATATATTAAAACATTCTGGCTAACAATTAAGTACTTTACTGTGATTGTTTTCAATAAAAAAATGTTTTTAAAAATAAACTGAAATAGCTTCTTAGCGAAGAGCAATTTCTGGAGCAAGAATTTTGCTAAGACTGTCTGGGAGTGGTCTGAGTGGGGAGGGGAAACTGAAAACCATCTGTTATTGGCAGAGAGGTTTGGAACTCTCTTATTGGTCTACTAACTCATTTCAAATCAAATCAAATGTTATAGTTTACCCCTTGATGATGTCACCAGGCAGGCCAAAACTCAGTCCCACCTAAACAGGTTGAAATTTCAGGCTGTCTTTTCAAACAGCTCTTACACTAAAAGGGCATTATCATCATTTTCGCAATTTCACAGTATTATTCCAACCTCCATAGTGTGGACACATACAAGGACTGCACTGGGCCTTTTAAATGATTTTTTTTGAGAATCTGAACATGGCACGTTATATAATATACTTCCTGTTACCTAGTCACCTTACACAGCCCTGATAAAGGCCAAGTCGAATTTGTCATGATATGAATCATTTGAATGTGAACATCTATTCATTGTGGGTCTTGTAGAGTTGTGCCCTGCACTGCTTCCTTGTGACAAACCAAACTACGTGCTGTGAGCAGTTCTTCATTTGAACAGATGTTGTGTTGACCGTTGCAAAAAGGCGAACATTAGATCACTTCAAAGCCATCACCAGGCCAGTACGGCCACACAAAGTGCCTGTATCTTCACATCTGAGTTTGGCCTCTGCCAAACATACTCCAAACAGTGGTGACGGAGACTTTTGAAAACAGATGCCCTCGGCAGTCAGCTAGCTCTGGTTCAGTTGAGTTCGGCACAGGACATTGTGTGACACCAGAGACTCAGCACAGTGTGGCCTCTCCACCAGCTGGAAGAGCACGATTCTCCGGAGAGCACAACAACATATGAGCTCGAATGTGTTGAACCTAAAGAAGATCTCAATTCTTATCCACATGCTGTAGATAGCAATGCTGTGTTATGGTACGGTACATTGAGAAAATAACACCCACACACTCTGATGGCTCCTAAGCAACACATGTAATAGATACCAACAGTTTGACAGCTATGCTTCCCTCATCAGGGTTTCATCTTGTACACTATACTGTATGCTGTGATGTCACAATAACTATTTCCAATGGCAGCTGGACTTGAGATGGCCATGTGTAGCCCTAGTGTACAGCTGCATCCTGTGGGTTTAGAATCAGTGAGGCAAGTAATCCCTCTGAAGAAGATTATTATCTTACGACTTTCATTTCTTTTGATGAAAAAGGATGTGTGATTCATAGCTAGACGTATGAGTGGCAGCGTCTGTATTATGTTGGTTCGATATTATTTTTCCACTCCACCAGTTATTATGTCAGCGGCAGCTGCTAGCTTGAGTTATGTCACGTCATTTCCTACCCACTTCCTGCCCACAAGGCACACACGTTGTTTCAGCGTAATTTGTCGACGTATTGTGACGTGGAATCAACGTGGAAAATACATTGGGATTAGAAAAAAAGCCATATCATCAAGCACTGTTTTCATCTCATTTCAAACAGCGTTGTAAACATTGAAATTAGGTTGAAATGTCAACTTAAAAACATTGACTTAACCGGACTAACATGTTGTTGCATCAATCTCATTTCAACATAATCATCAGAACTATGTATACGTTGAAATTGCGTTGAAAATTCCACATAGAAATGTAACTTTTTCCTTTTCTTTTTCATCCTATATTCAATATACACTGAGTATACAAAACATTAAGAACACCTGCTCTTTTGATGACATAGACTGACCAGTTGAATCCAGGTGAAAACTATGATCCCTTATTGATGTCACTTGTTAAACCCACTTCTATCAGTGAAGATGAAGGGGAGGAGACAATTTAAAGAAGGATTTCTAAGCCTTGAGACAATTGAGACATGGATTGTGTACGTGTGTCATTCAGAGGGTGAATGGGCATGACAAAATATTTAAGTGCCTTTGAACGGGGTATGCTAGTAGGTGCCAGGTGCACCGGTTAGTGTCAAGAACTGCAACGCTGCCGGGTTTTTCACACTCAAGTTTCCTGTGTGTATGAAAAATGGTCCACCAACCAACGGACATCCAGCCAACTTAACACAACTGTCGGAAGCATTGGAGTCAACATGGGCCAACATCCCTGTGGAACGCTTTCGACACCTTGTAGAGTCCATGCCCCAACAAATTTAGGCTGTTCTGAGGGCAAAGGTGTAGGGGGGAACTTGTATATTGTGGTGGTTGACCGTATGTAGAATATCATATTTGATTAGACATATTTTATTTGAGTTTGAGGAGTTAAACTGAAAATATTTTTAACTATTAACTATTCAATGTTATTCAAAGTTCAACATAATCTCAAACACCCCAATATAGGCTATATTGAATATACAGTAGGATGAAAATATTTTGTACATTTCTGTGGAATTTTCATTGAAATGTAAATGTATACATTGTTCTGATGATTATGTTGAAATTAGATTTATATAACAACCGGTTAAGTCTATGTATTTAAGTTGAGGTTGTACCCTAATTTCAATGTTTACAACGCTGGTTGAAATGAGATGAAAACAATACTGGTTGATGACTTACTTAAAATTCTATGTATTTTTCGTGTTGGGTCTACATCATGTTGAGTGAAAAATTGGGGTTTTTGTTACACCCTCTTTTTTTTAAACCAGAAAATGAACATACATTGGGTAATTTGTCATTTTCAATGATTTGTAATGTTTTGAGCTAGTATGTATTCAAATGTTGTATATATGATATAATAATTAACAGATTGCATTTTGCACTCCCTCCCCCCGTCTTCTCAAGATGAATGGTTTTGACCCCTCTAAAGTTTTTGCTTCACTCCCGCATGCCACTGTTTTGCTTCCGTGCCGTTAGAAAGCACTCGTGTGCTGTTGTTACATTTGTATCGTTGTTTAATGTCCGATGCACTCAGGGTGTTGTCACGTATCATTTTAGCTGCGTGCGCCCCAAGCAAATTCATTGGATCCTTTCACGTTGTCTGTATGAACCATCGTGTCTGCTTTTCTGTATCGCAGCCTCTGCCTCTGTGTGGCTTGCCCTCCCATCAGCCTACCAAAGGCTGCACATTTACAGAAAACTGCATGCCCAGTAGCTGTGCCTGTATGCATGGGAAATGTTTGATTTGATTTGTTTTTTAAATATTTGTATCTCGATGAAACAGCTCTGCTTGGCTTGGTAAGTAATATCGACCAATTGAGCCATTTCTACTCTTGTGGCATCAAATGTGTATGCTGCTGCTGAGAGAAGTTAAGTGTGCCTTGAATTCTAAATAAGTTACAGACAGTGGCCACATCTATCACTGTGGGTGGGATTGTCAGGGGTGGAGCAGGATATATGTGAGTCACAGGGTTGATAGGGTTTCAGGCCTGTCAATTAATTATCAGGGGTGGGATTTTCAGGAAAGGGAGAAGATTAGCAATTTAGTCCTTAAAAAACTTTTTCAATACAATTTATTTTGTGGCAAACCTTGTAGGTCCACTAGACCCCCGGCCCAACCAGTGGGTAATCAAGTATGTATTTGGGGATGAAATTACACATACTAGAATAATGTACAATTATTATTTTATTTTTTTACATTGTTTTTTAACATTGATATTTTGTGTGCTTTGATTATTTGAATAATTATCGTCTCACAATCATAACTATCTGATGAGCCCATGTGTTATTCACACTTGTGGAACTGCCAATGAATGCATTCCCATTAGAATACAAAGTAAAAGTCCCAAGTTCTTCAGAGACCAGTCAGGGAGTTGCAGACGACATGATCCCTTTGACCCTGACCTTTCCCTGTGCTCTATGCATTCAGTCCAACACAAATAACCCTTAGCTGACCCCTCTGTTTGTTGTCTGTTTAGGAGACCTGCCAAGCCTTCTCGTAGTATCCTCTCACTGATCTGCCCTAATGAATGAATAATCATGCAGCTCAATTTTAGACCCATCTCTCTCTCTCTCTCTCTCTCTCTCTCTCTCTCTCTCTCTCTCTCTCTCTCTCTCTCTCTCTCTCTCTCTCTCTCTCTTGTTAAGTGAGGGGGAAACAGAAGTGCCTCTCTCTCTCCCGGGCATTGCTGGTGGTTGATTGAAACACTGCCAGGTTCGTGATCACCATCCCTACTGTGTTTATTGTTGTGCAGCTGATTCGATAACGCAGGGTCTTTCCCACCCGACCTCAGAGAGTTGACAGAGAGGGGTCCTCGCCGAGGCCATCAGGAGGCCTATGTGTTTACGCTCATTATTAAACTGGGACCAACTGGGCCGTCCAACTGGGACGACCTGTCCAAAACACATACTTGTGAATGCCTGCGACACTGTCCAACTGGTAATGTCACTTGTCCAACTGGTTATGTTACAGGGAGGGAACAACCATCCTTATCATTGCTAATATTAAGTAATGTTGGGTCAGTATGGTGATGGTATAGATTGCTTATCCGCACTGATCTGGTGTGAGGTCATCACTACTATTGAGGTAAGGAGTAGGAAAAACTGATATCAGATCTGCGCTTTGAAGCATATATTACCTGGAGTGTATTTACTATGTCACTTGTGTCAAAGAATATATTATTTAGAAGTTTATTACAATCTCAAAGTTTCCCTATGAAAATGTCATAGGCTAAATGGATGTAAATCAATTATGTGGCCATAGCTTCTCAATTGTCCGTTCGTCATAGGGTTCACCAAAAGGGTTACTTTTCTATCAGACAAGGAATAGTTAGAGTTGTTGCGGTGCGGCTTGGACAGCCATCACCACGTTAGATAGAACTGTCTGAATGTGACTCACATCCTTGTGTTTCCTGTCCCAATCCAAGCAACACTGACAATTTCTCCTGAGCTGGAAATAGATTAAAATTCTTATATTATGGTAAATGGTTTTCAGACTTAACCGTGTCTGGCAGTTTTAAGTATTACGTGCTGTTTAAATATTGGCCAGGGGACACTGCTAATTCAGTTGCACAAATGCACTTATTCATGTGAAGTAAAATGGCGACTGTCGTTGAATCTAAAGAGCGAAAGTCACCATTATGAAACGTATGAAGGTTGGTCAAATAGATATAACTGTGAACAATAAATCACAGTTATCTGATATGTTTCAAATAAATAACACACAAGGGTATGGAAGCCGCTGGTGCTTCATCTGTGTGTCTCCTGACTAACCTGAAGCTAATGGTCCACTGTTACGGACACAGGTGTCCTGTGTGTATTTGTTATCTCTCCTTCTGCCCTAGTCACAGGTGGCAGTCATCAGTCGCCAATCTGAAGACACTGCTCCTTTTCCCTTACCCAATCACATCCCCTATCCCTTGGTTTAAAAGAAACCCAATCAGTTGTCTCTGGAGCTATCGCTCTTTTGTTTTTGAGCCTACATCTCATATTGTCCGTTATCATCTGAGTATGTATTGCTGTGGTGTATGGCTGTTTGTTTGTTGGTGGGAAAAGGGGATACCAAGCCAAGTTGCCCATGGGTATACATTACCCGTAGGAAAACTTTGTCTAAATACCCTAGTTAGTACTGGGCGGACCACCCACTGTATTTTATTGGTTAGTTAGCTAGCTGTTCTTTACCCAGTAGGGGTTTTTGGATATTTATTATTTCTTTCTTTGGGTCCAGCTCAGCCCTATTTTCCCACACCCCATCACCGTGTGTTTGACAATAAACCTCAAGTGTTTGACGATAGGTCTAGGTTGTCTGTGGATTTCTTTTAGTTCTCACTGTTCTTTTTCACTGTTGTGATTTGCGTAAGATATGTTACGGGTCTCGTTCCCCCCCCCCCCCCCAGACTGCTGGGAGTAAGGGGTTCGTAACATAAGTGGGGGCTCATCCGGGACCAAGTCTTTACTAACACCCATGCCTCTCTTTGACAATAAACCTCAAGTGTTTGACGATAGGTCTAGGTTGTCTGTGGATTTCTTTTAGTTCTCACTGTTCTTTTTCACTGTTGTGATTTGCGTAAGATATGTTACGGGTCTCGTTCCCCCAGACTGCTGGGAGTAAGGGGTGCGTAACATAAGTGGGGGCTCATCCGGGACCAAGTCTTTACTAACACCCATGCCTCTCATGCAAATAATTGTGGTGGTCTAGTTCAGTGTTGAGCGTCACAGCTGGGAATAGCTAATGTAGCATTAGTTTGCTATTTGTTGGCGCATGTGTTTTAGTGGTAGTTCAAAATAGCTACTTTTGATTTTAAATCATTTTTGGATAACCCTATGTAGGAGGTTTTTGACAAATGTTGTAGAATTGATTTACTGACCTTGGCTGACCATTATTCTGTATCTGTTCCCGCAGAGTTTAGTTAAAGCAGAGGTTAAACAACTTTTGTTGGAAGAGCAAGTGCTTGTGTTACCGCTGCCTGAGCCTACTACCCCTGTAGTGGATGTTGCAGCTCCTCTAAGCCCGTTGGTGTCTGAGAATGAGGGCGAGGCTAAAGCTCCAGCTACATTGCTCTGTTTTGAGCAATCGTCACTGTCCCCACTGTCAAACGGTGATGCCATGAGGGATGGCCATTTGACACAGCTCCAACTGGAGGCGTAAGAAAGCCCAAATCAGGTGAGAAAATCTCCAGTTGGAAATGTGTCAAATTGAGGCAGAAAGAGAACAGCGGCAGTTGGAGTTCAAGATGCGCCAGATGGAACTGGAGGCAGAGACTGCGAGGCTAGCTTCCGTTCCTGCTGTGCCTGTTAGTGAGCCGTCCTCACTAACAGGTGTTTTGAATTTAAAGCCATAGCATTGAAATGGCCTGAAGCCGTATGGTGCCTATTACTTCAGTGTAAATTAACTGGTAAAGCCCAAAAGGGTTTGTCAGCGCTACCTCTTGAAGACAGTTTGAATTATGAAGTGGTCAAAGCTACTGTTTTTCGCGCCTATGAGCTTGTTCCTGAGGCATACCGACAGATTTAGGTCTCATAGAAAGTCTTCTACTCAGACTTATGTGGAATTTGCTAGAGACTAGGAAAATGTGTTTGATAAATGGCATGGTATCTGATTTCAACTCTCTCTGTGAGTTAATAATCTTGTTGGAAGAGTTTAAAAATTGCTTACCCGAACGCATTGCAGTTTACCTAAATGAACAGAAAGTATCCTCCCTGTCAGAAGCATCTGTGTTTGCAGATGAGTTTGTGTTGACGCACAAGAGTGTTTGCGGCTCATACTGAGAGTAGAGCCACTGAATTACCTACTTGTAGCCCTACTCGGTCAGCAGTACATCAAGCACACCAGAAAAATGAGCGTCCCTGTTTCTATTGTCATAAGATGGGGCATAGGATTGCTTCCTGCTAAAACGCAAACAAGGGATGCCTCTTCGTGCCAAGCTGCCAACAGGTGTTGGGCTAATTCGTACGGTTGTGAGGTCTGAAACGAAACGGGTGCCTTAGTGTAAATGTATTTTGAAAGTCTCAGTCCCCGACTGCAGTTATGAGCCGTTCGTTTTTGAGGGGTGTGTTCCCTAACGAATGACGAAGCGTCTCAGTGTCCGGTTAAAATCCTTAAAGATACTGGTGCGACGCAGTCATTTATATTGTCTGATGTGTTGCCCTTCTCCGACAATACCTACTGTGGTTTCAGTGTGTTAGTTCAGGGTAATGAAATGGGTTTTGTCCCAGTGCCATTGCACTTTGTGAGTGTACACTCTGAGTTAATCAGTGGAATATTCAGAGTGGGGGTACATCCTATGTTGCCAGTAAAAAGTGTGACCTTTATAATGGGTAACGATATTGCTGGAGGAAAGGTAGTACCCGTATTGGAAGTATTGGATAAAAGTGACCGCTTTCTCTCCAATGAGCTGGCACAGAATTATCCACATGTGTTCCCCGCTTGTGATGTCACTCGTGCTCAGGCACGACAAGTGGGTGACGTGATAGATTTGTCAAACACTGTTCTGTTCAAAGAGTTTGATCAAGAGGATGGGTTGTGTGCTACCTCTGGGAAGCTGATCCCCCCCCCCTGACAAACAGCACAGGGAAGAATCGAAGGATATTGAACTTATTGCTGATGCAATACAGTTACCAGTCACTCGTGAGCAGCTGATTGCTAACCAAAAGGTTGACAACAGACTTGCTAAATGTTTTTCTAGGGTTGTCTCATGGGAAGAGGTGCAGAAGAAAGTGGTTTACTTCGTTGATGGTAATCTCCTCATGCGTAAATGGACATCCCATGTTGACGCGGGCGGAGATTGGAATGCTGTTTACCAAATAGTGATTCCTACAGCCTTTTGACAAAATGTGTTATGCCTTGCTCATGATCACCAGTGGTCTGGTCATTTTGGAATCACCAAGACTTATGATCAGGTCCTTCGACATTTCTTTTGGCCAGGTTTAAAACAAGATGTGGCTCAGTTCTGTCGGACATGCCACACATGTCAGATAACAGGAAAACCAAATCAGGTTATTCCTCCCGTTCCTCTTTGTCCAATACCTGTCATAGGTGAACCATTCGAACATGTGGTGGTTGATTGTGTTGGACCGTTACCGAAGACAAAATCGGGTAACCAGTTTTTGTTAATAGAACTCCCCATCCCGGATCCGGGATCGTGACTACGGCTCAAGCTCATTACCATAACGCACAATGCGAAAAAATATTCCTAAAAATATTTAACCTCCACACATTAACAAGTCCAATAGCTCAAATGAAAGATAAACATCTTGTTAATCTACCCAGCAAGTCAGATTTCTAAAATGTTTTACGGCGAAAACATAGCACATATTTATATTAGATCACCACCGAAACAAAAGGCAAGCGGCGGCCATTTTGTCCCCAGAAAAAATAAAATTTAAAAGTAGGATTAAAAATAAATAATTCACTAACCTTTTGAAAATCTTCATCAGATGACAGTAATATTACATGTTACACAGTACATTTAATTTTTTTCAATAATATGCCATTTATATCCATAAATCTCGGTTGACGACATTTCAACAACAAAAAATGCTACTCAAATGTCCGGAGAAATGATGATAGCTCCGACAGATAACGTCAGATAACAAGCAATAAACATGACTAAATATACATGTTCTACATATATTTACAAAGATACACTTCTTCTTAATGCAACCGCTGTATTACATTTATTTTTAACGTTACAGACATCGTTCACTGGGCTATACTATGAGTCGGCACTCAGATATTAACAGTATGTCTCCTCTACGTTTGGAGTCCACAGAAACCCCAAATAACCACATAAATATTCCCTTACCTTTGATGTTCTTCCATCAGAAGACATAGAAGGAGTCATACTTACCCAATACATCGTTTGGTTTCACGTTGTGTGTCCCTGTATTAGCATATGCTAACAGCTTCAGCTGAAATGCGTCAAAAATGACTTCTGGTCCAGCACTCTTGCGCATCAAAACTTCCAATTTACATATTATATGTCGATTAAACTGGTCAAACGATGTGAAAATCGAGCTTTATGATGTTTTTAGCATGTAGAACAAAGAGCAGCGCTAACAGACAAACCGGCTTCAAATGCTGGATCATGGAAAAAGACATACTCCAAATCGGCCGCGCGCAATAGAGTGCATGTTTTTCAGAGGGTCATGAGCAATTTCGCCCGCCAAACGTGCAGGGCTCGTGGGATTCTCACAATGAACGTGCCATTTGAAGGCAGACATCGCGCTGAACAGATAGAGACTGTTCCTGGATCGGTAGCTGCCTGGGAAGGGTGGGGGCCATGACGTCAAAGTTGACCCAACTTTTCTCTTCACAAGAGAGAGTTTGGGAGAAAGGCTGCCCTGAGAGTTCTGCTTTACATACAGACATAATTTAAACGGTTTTAGAAACTTTAGAGTGTTTTCTATTCAATAATAATTTTTATATGCATATATTAGCAATTTTGGGAAAAAATATTTTCAGTTTACTATGGGCACGCACTTTCTCCAACGGGGGCAGTATAGAGGGGGAGCTCTAAGAGGTTACAGTTATGTGTATGGCAACAAGATACCCCGAGGCCATTCCTCTGCTAAGGATTACAGCTCCGGTAGTGATTAAAGCCTTAATGCAATTCTTCACAACATTTGGGTTACCTAAGGTGGTACACACTGATCAGGGTACCAATTTCCTATCAAAACTCTTCAAGCAGGTGTTATAATCCTTGTCAATTACACACTGTGTCAAGTGCATATCACCCAGAGTCTCAGGGTGCGCTTGAACATTGGCATCAGACACTGAAGTCTCTGCTACGTAAATATTGTTTGGAATCTGAGAAAGATTGGGATGAGGGAGTTCCTCTAATTTTGTTTGCTGCTCGTGAAACTGTACAGGAGTCCCTAGGATTCAACCCGGCTGAACTAGTGGTTAGTCACACAGTGAGAGGACCAATGAAAGTCCTTAAAGAACAGTTTTTGTCCCAAGAGTTGTGTGCGGGAGATGAGAATGTGTTGGACTACGTTAGTCACTTTCGTGAGCGCCTACACCAAGCATGTGCTCTCGCAAAGGAAGCTCTGTCTTCCTCACAGAGGAGTATGAAAATATACTATGATAAACAGGCTGTTTCTCGTCCACTACAGCCGGGTGACCAAGTTCTGGTGTTATTGCATGTTCCAGGGTCTTCACTGTCAGATTGTTTCTCTGGTCCTTATATAATTGAAAATAAATGAAGTGAAACTGATTATGTGCTTCAAACTCCTGATAGAAAACGCCAATCTCGTGTGTGCCACATTAACATGTTGAAAGCATACCACACCTGAACCGTCACCCAGTTAGTTCAAAAACAGCAGCAGGTACTGCTGTCTCCTCTGATTCTGCTGCTATGATAGTGGGCTGTCATATTAATGATGGAGATTGATTAGAGTTGCGCAATACTCCGCAGCAGTGCGTTAGATTGCCCAACTCAGGAATGCTGCTGTCTCTCCAGTCAGGTCTGGTTCAATTAACAGACGGACATGCTGACGATATTGTGAGGCTACTACACAGTTTTCCATGTCTCTTTAATAATGTTCCTACTTGCACAAATGTGTTGGAACATGATGCTGCCCCTATCAAGCAACACCCATATCATGTCAACGCTTCTTAGAGGAAGATAATGAGGGATGAGGTGAGATATTTGTTGAAGAATGACTTGGCTACGCCAAGTTCAAGCCCTTGGAATTCTCCTTGCATTCTGGTTCCTAAACCTGATGGTATGTCCAGGTTATGTATGGATTATCAAAAGGTAAATTCTGTCACAATGCCAGATTCGTTCCCGTTACCCAGACTGGGCGACTGTATCGACACTGTTGCTGCTGCTACTTATTTAACTACGTTAGACCTTTTAAAAGGTTACTGGCAGGTTCCGTTAACCTCACGAGCTTCTGATATTTCTGCCTTTGTAAACCCAGATAACTTCCTGCAATACTCTGTCATGGCTTTTGGGATGCGGTATGCACCAGCCACTTTCCAACGACTGGTTAACTCCGTATTAGCTGGCGTTCCCAATTGTAGTGCCTACCTTAATGATCTAGTGATTTATTTGTCTGAGTGGTCAGATCATGTTAACTCTCTAAGGGTAGTATGTGAGCGTTTGGCAGCTACTTCTCTAACCCTGAAATTGGCTAAATGCGAGTTTGGGAATGCCCGGTTACCTACCTCGGCAAAGAGGTCGGCCATCGACAGGTGTGCCCTGTTGATGCCAAGGTCTTGGCTATAACTGCATTCCCCACACCTACCACCAGAGAGAGCTTATGCCTCTTTTTAGGGATGGTTGGCTACTGCTGTAGTTTCTGTAAATATTTCTCTGCGGTAACTGCTCCATTGACCGATTTGCTCAGTCCGTCTAGATAATTTGAGTGGTCCCCTGATTGTCAGGTAGCTTTTGATATTGCTAAAGCACTCTTATGTAGTACCCCTGCACTTGCTGCTCTGGATTTTGAATGACCGTTTAAACTTGAGGTAAATGCTAGTGCCAGAGGTGCTGGTGCTGTTCAACTGCAGCAGGACAAGAGTGGAGTGGATCATCCTGTTTGTTATTTTTCTTGAAAGTTTAACAAATGTCAGGCTAACTATGCAACCAATGAACAAGAAGCTCTAGCTTTGCTGTTAGCTCTGCAATACTTTGAAGTATATATTGGTTCCAGTGCCCTACCAGTGATAGTATATACTGATCATAACCCCTTAGTGTTTCTCAAAAGGATTTACAACCAGAACCAGCGCTTTATGCGTTGGGCGCTTATTGTACAGAATTATAATTTGGAGATCCACCACAAAAAGGGTTCTGAAAATGTATTGGCAGATGCTTTGTCTCGTGTTTAAAAATGTATGATTTTTGTATGTCTCGTTAGGCTGCCTTTGCTTGTTGAACTTGTTAGTATTCGTTGTAAATGCTTTGGTCGCAATCCTTATCGGGTTGCTCTTTTAAGGGTGGGAGTGTTACGGATACAGGTATCCTGTGTGTTTGTTTTCTCTCCTTCTGCCCTAGTCACAGGTGGCAGTCACCAAACTGAAGTCGCACCTGCTCCTTTTCCATTTCCCTTGGTTTAAAAGAAACCCAATCAGTTGTCGCTGGAGCTATCGCTCTTTTGTTTTTGAGCCAACATCTCATATTGTCCGTTATCATCTGAGTATGTATTGCTGTGGTGTATGGCTGTTTGTTTGTTGGTGGGAAAAGGGGATACCAAGCCAGGTCGCCCATGGGCATACATTACCCGTAGGAAAACTTTGTCTAAATACCCTAGTTAGTACTGGGCGGACCACCCACTGTATTTTATTGGTTAGTTAGCTAGCTGTTCTTTACCCAGTAAGACTGGCTTAGGGGTTTTTGGATATTTATTATTTCTTTCTTTGGGTCCAGCTCAGACCCTTTTTCCCACACCCCATCACCGTGTGTTTGACAATAAACCTCAAGTGTTTGACGGTAGGTTTAGGTTGTCTGTGGATTTATTTTCGTTCTCACAGTTCCTTTTCACTTTTGTGATTTGCATAAGATATGTTACGGGTCTCGTTTCCCTCCCCCCCCCAGACTGCTGGGAGTAAGGGGTTCGTAACATCCACTAACCTACATTTAATAAAGAAACAAACTAAGGCCTATGTGTTTAGTAAATTCAATGCTGTGCAAGCTCTGTTTTCATTGGCATAAGGATTAGTTCAACAAAGCTCACCAAATAATCTCAATAGACTGTATCCTAGTGTTTTTCCTGTGGCTATGTATATATCAGAATCACTAGTTCATGATGGTACAGTATAGAGTCTAATGGGTTAAGATTAAGAAGACCGTGTCTAGGTTCCTTTGTCCTGGATTTACTTGTGTTGTGTTATGCGTTGAATTGTTAGTCGTAGTACTTTTACTCCCAGTGTTTCATAGTCAAAGTGACAGTTTGGCTAACCACCAGCTAGTTTCCGATTCTCCTGAACACACTGTCTTGTGTCTGAGTGAGCGCTTTCTCACTATGTTATGTCCATCAGCTTTAGCTCATGGTTAAACCACTAGACATCCAGAAATACTCACAGGGAAGTTCCTGTAATGTTAGAGCTCCTTGTTAGAGCACTTGTACTTAATCACGCTTTGAGACCTGTTATGCTGGTTCTGTGGAAAAGTCTGGTCTATTAGTCATTCATTATAGAGGGTGACCTACATGTGCCCCAATTACCAGGGTACAATGGCACAGACCAACAGCACTCTGGTGTGAGTTAGGACGTCATGATAACTTCTACACAAAGGTGGCGCCAAGATCGTGGTAGTTGCTCACAATGACTTTGTGAAATTAGACTGAGTTAAGTTGGGATCCATCATTCATCAATGTTTTCAATTAGTTTCAGTTACCCACTGTATTATGGTATAAGGGCACACTCTCATGCAAACTATAGCTGAATATACCCATGGAAAGACATCCAACGTATATAACCCCCATTGACAATGGAAATCTCTGAAACAAAAGTAAACAAAAGACCTTACAGACCAAAATCAGTTGAACGGAAGTGACATTTGTAGGAGTGGGCAAAAAGTGTGGGCTTATGCACATTTATGGGAGTGAAGGGTGAATGCATTGTGCGGGGGTGCTGGGCGCGACAGCCAAAGTGGTGGGCTTTGTGTGGTGGGGCTTCGATAATCCTAGCTGGCAGCTGATCAAACGCCACACTTTGTTGCACAATGTGTTCCAGGTTAGCACAGGCTTCCCTAGTTCTCCCTGCTGCTCCCACTGGAATCTATAGGCTGTGTGGGCAACAATGTCAAGCCCTCACAAACCACTGGCTAGCATAACGTCCAATATGGCACAGGTTTAGACAGGGCACAATTCCAAGAGTCGTCCAGCCAGGCAGGCCTCTGGGCTCGACTGACCAGGTAGGAGGACACAGGACAAAACAAACACCCTTCGGATGAGTTATATTATACAGGCTGAGGCTTGTACGCCAAAGCAAACTGCTGGAAGACGTTGAACCTGATGAATGTTGTCAGTACGCCTACAACCTTCAAAAGACTAGCGCAGGTATGATGATAACATCGGCGTGGTCACTGAGCCATGAAGGAAGAGTTGTCAACACAGTCTAAGTACAGAAAATGAATATACCCAGGCAAATAATGTACAAATTTAAAATCACCAGAGTGAGCATTAATAGAAAGACCTGTGCATGATTAACTTCAAAGTCAACCCAATATCAAGCATGTTAAGTCCAGTTTGTCTCAGGGTCAGGTATAGATCACAGCTACATTATATTGTAGTTGACATTGCAGTGTTAAGATTCCTCCTCACATATGCAAACACTCTGAGATAAGCATCTGAAATTGACAGTAGGCACAAACCACATTCTTCAGTGTCAGTGTTAATTTTTTTCCTTGGAAAGAAACCAGATCCACATAAGCTTTAAATCTGTGGAAATGAAAATAACCCCAACAGCGCAGGCTGTAAAATCGTCATAATATTAGTGCTGGTGCTGATGTATGCAAGTGTCATTAGACATTTCTGTGGATGAATTGAAGTCTACTTGCATTATCTTTCCTTACAGCATTACCCTAGCCTATCTCTGCTACTCAGCACCTCTCCACTGCTCCTCCCCGAGGTAGATAAATCAATAATCAGAGGGGAAATTCTCAACATCATTTTACAATGCAAGTATGACGGTTAGGGTGTAATGGCTATAAGCATGCTGTGTAATTCCCCAAGAAAACCAACCATTTTTTTTTGCCTGTAATTGAATGGTGATAGGAAAATGACAACTTGATACAACACATAGTGGAATTACACCATGCTGTGCCCTGGATACACTAGAATTATGTTGAATTATTAACATGCCCTGTCCTTTACTTTTCCGTGCCCTAGTCATTACGGGGTATTCCCAGGGATTAATGTACCTAGAACACGCGGTCGTACTTGCAAACTGACGAGAACGATTTACATTATTGGTCCCTCGTCACCATGACTGTGTCATTTGTATCTGTCCTATTGTGGGTACTTACGGGAGCCGTAACTCTAAGCACTTTTTATTATGGCTTGCTGACTACGTGTTTTGTGACCCTGTATATCAATAGGAGTGTTCCCGTTGAACTGTATTCGACAAGGTCACCATAGGAGTGGTCCGTCCTTCCTTTCTCTACAAAGACTAGCCTGGTATCTTTCGGGGCCTACTTCAGTAGTGAACTACTGTTCACTACTAAATATTATGCTACCGGTGATTGGTGTAGTTTCCATCAGAATTGGGACTAATTGGACCAATCATGACAGGTGTATAAGACAGGGCTGTCCCTCGTGTCCGTCTGTATTTCTTTTCAAGAAGGAGGAACTTGGAATGTGGCTGTGTTGAGTGCTGTGTTGTCAATAGAAAAGTACACTTTCGTATCAAGTATGTACAGTGGGGCAAAAAAGTATTTAGTCAGCCAACAATTGTGCAAGTTCTCCAACTTAAAAATATGAGAGAGGCCTGTAATTTTCATCATAGGTACACTTCAACTATGACAGACAAAATTAGGGGAAAAAATCCAGAAAATCACATTGTATGATTTTTTATTTTTTTATTTGCAAATTATGGTGGAAAATAAGTATTTGGTCACCTACAAACAAGCATGATTTCTGGCTCTCATAGACCTGTAACTTCTTCTTTAAGAGTCTCCTCTGTCCTCCACTCGTTACCTGTATTAATGGCACCACTATGGCCAAGACCAAAGAGCTGTCAAAGGACACCAGAAACAAAATTGTAGACCTGCACCAGGCTGGGAAGACTGAATCTGCAATAGGTAAGCAGTTTGGTTTGAAGAAATCAACTGTGGGAATGGAAATGGAAGACATACAAGACCACTGATAATCTCCCTCGATCTGGGGCTCCACGCAAGATCTCACCTCTTGGGGTCAAAATGATCACAAGAACGGTGAGCAAAAATCCCAGAACCACACGGGGGGACCTAGTGAATGACCTGCAGAGAGCTGGGACCAAGGTAACAAAGCCTACCATCAGTAACACACTACGCCACCAGGGACCCAAATTCTGCAGTGCCAGACGTGTCCCCCTGCTTAAGCCAGTACATGTCCAGGCCCGTCTGAAATTTGCTAGAGAGCATTTGGATGATCCAGAAGAAGATTGGGAGGATGTCATATGGTCAGATGAAACCAAAATATAACTTTTTGGTAAAAACTCAACTCGCCGTGTTTGGAGGACAAAGAATGCTGAGTTGCATCCAAAGTACACCATACCTACTGTGAAGCATGGGGGTGGAAACATCATGCTTTGGAGCTGTTTTTCTGTAAAGGGACGAGGACGACTGATCCGTGTAAAGGAAATAATGAATGGGGCCATGTATCGTGAGATTTTGAGTGGAAACCTCCTTCCATCAGCAAGGGCATTGAAGATGAAACGTGGCTGGGTCTTTCAGCATGACAATGATCCCAAACACACCGCCCGGGCAATGAAGGAGTGACTTTGTAAGAAGAATTTCAAGGTCCTGGAGTGGCCTAGCCAGTCTCCAGATCTCAACCCCATAGAAAATCTTTGGAGGGAGTTGAAAGTCCGTGTTGCCCAGCAACAGCCCCAAAACATCACTGCTCTAGAGGAGATCTGCATGGAGGAATGGGCCAAAATACCAGCAACAGTGTGTTAAAACCTTGTGAAGACCTACAGAAAACGTTTGACCTCTGTCATTGCCAACAAAGGGTATATAACAAAGTATTGAGATAAACTTTTGTTATTGACCAAATACTTATTTTCCACCATAATTTGCAAATAAATTCCTTAAAAATCCTACAATGTGATATTCTGGATTTTATTTCTAATTTTGTCTGTCATATTTGAAGTGTACCTATGATGAAAATTACAGGCCTCTCTCATCTTTTTAAGTGGGAGAACTTGCACAATTGGTGACTGACTAAATACTTTTTTGTTGCCCCACTGTAATTATATTCTTGTGTAAAGCATACACTATGTGTAAAAACATAAGAAACTGAGAAAGACCGGAATGACCTAAGAAATAATGGCTTGAAAACAACATGAAAACAAGCAGAGAGGTGAGGAGTATTGGAAGTTCAACGTTTGACTACATACCAGAAACAATAGGCAGCAGAAAGTTGATATAGAGTAACTTGAGAATTTAATGGATCTGACAATTCACTCCAAGTGCATAAACATGAACTCTAGTATGTGAAAAACTGACTGGGTTGGAAAACTCAAACGAAGTGTGTCCTGCCAATTCCAATATCTCACACGCTTTCCTTTCTTCTGTTTCAGGTGGGCAGAGCCTGAGGCCTGAGTTAACAGATCGCCTGCTGCTGCTGTGTGCGTGGCACGGATAGTCAGTGACTCTCTTGGAGGAAGTGTGTGTGTTTGGCCTTTGAAGAGCTCTCATCCAGCACACAGTGGCCCGGTCCTCCCCCTTCACCCCATCATCCTCCCCACCCACCTCTCCACAGCTAGCGACAGACCCCGGACAATAGTCTCTCCGAGATTTATGAGGTCCTTGTGGTGGCCTGGCTCTTTGTCAATAAGAGGGGTTTTATTTCACCACTTTTTTTTCTCTTGTCTTCTTCCTCTGAAAAAGGTGTGGGACCCAACTGTGAAATGGGAGACGGCTGTTTGACATGTGAAGCCCGCCTGGAGAAAATGTCTGCTTTCAGGCCTGGATATAAGAAATTACTCAACAAGAAGGAAACGTCACTGTACGGAATGTCGTTTTCCCTCTTCCCTTCTCATTAACAACAACATGTCGGATTGTCCTGACCCTGCAAATGCTTAGTGTCAAAATAACAATGCACCTACAGAATATGAGGACAATGTGCAACATTTCCTTCTGCAATGTGGACTCAAAGATCGACCAGTACTTCCAGCCTACGCTGTACATCATTGTCATCGTCCTGGGCCTGCCCACCAACTGCATGGCTCTGTGGGCGGCTTACTTGCAGGTGAAGCAGAAAAATGAGCTGGGCATCTACTTGATCAACCTCTCCGTGGCTGACCTTCTCTACATCGGCACCCTGCCCCTATGGATCGACTACTTCCTCCAGCACGACGACTGGATTCACGGCCAGAATTCCTGCAAGCTGTTCGGATTCATTTTCTACACCAACATCTACGTCAGCATCGCCTTCCTCTGCTGCATCTCCATCGACCGATACCTGGCCGTGGCCTACCCGCTCAAGTTTGCCAAGGTCCGGAGGGTCAAAACCGCCGTGCTGGTCAGTTCCGTGGTGTGGGCCATCGAGATAGTGGCCAACTCTGCACCCCTCTTCCACGACGAGCTCTTCCAGGACCGTTTCAACCACACCTTCTGCTTCGAGAAGTACCCCATGCAAGACTGGGTGGCAGGCATGAACCTTTACCGGACCTTTCTGGGTTTCCTGGTTCCCTGGCTGCTCATGCTGGGTGCGTACCGGGGCATACTGCGGGCGGTGCGCGGCAATGTGTCCACGGAGTGCCACGAGAAGGCCAAGATCAAGCGCCTGGCGCTGAGCCTAATCCTGATCGTATTGCTGTGCTTCGGGCCATACCACGTGCTCCTGCTGTGTCGCAGCATCCTCTTCATCCAGAAGCCCTGCAACTGTGGCGCAGAGGAGGACCTGTTTGCAGCCTACCATGTGGCGCTGGCGCTCACCAGCCTGAACTGTGTGGCTGACCCTATCCTCTACTGTTTTGTTAACGAGGGTGCACGCCATGACGTCGGTCACGCACTCACCACCCTGCTGGGGGTCTTCAAGCGGAACTCGCCCTCGCCAGCTGACGCACTGACAGCTGGCTCTGTCACCTTGGAGACACCACTGTCCACCAAGAAGCAGCTGGGCCTGTACAGCGAGGTCAAGGCCAGCACCTACAAGACAGAGCTGGTGGCCCTCAAAGAGGAGTGTCTTCAGATGACCATACTCGGTGTTAAGAAATGAACAGCCATCCTGAATCGCAATGGGCGGACATGAGAAAACACAAGATTATGTGGAAGTGGGGGATGATTCAGTTTATGTAGAATAGAACGTGGGGGAGATTTTAGAATTCTCATGTGAAATGTTTTATCAGTTTTGGGGATGACACCTCATTATGTACCTCCAATGGTAAACTGCGATTGAAATGTGTTTGATACAGATGAAAATAATCATATCAAGATTGACCACGAGTACATTGTGACGACAGTAAGAAAGACCACACTAAGTTCAGTCGCATAGATGTGATGCAACGTGAAACTAAGGATGTTTGCCATCAAACTGTGTCCTTCTCCACCTCGTCATCTATTGACGTGTTCTGGGCGGGACAGAGTTATCTAACAATGGATTTGACATGTTTACATTTCTCTTTCAATGAGCCTCCAGATGCATTGTAACAGCTCCAAAAATCCTAAATGTGTTCTGTCAGCCGGAGAGTGAAGCACAATGCAACGTGTTTGTGTTCGACAATTTCACTGGGAAATAAATTAAGTGTATCATCGTTTAAAAACTGTGTTGTGTCCGCTGTAACGGTACATTGAACAAATATTATGTCAGGAAACCGAAGTCCGGGGTTCAACTGTATGGTTGATGTGTTGCCGTAAAAGCATTAGTGTGTTGACCATGGGCCCGATAACAGTGTTGTGTCGCTTTCTTTCTTCAATGTTCATTGTCTTGCAGTTGGTGCCTATTTGAATAGATAGAATAACAAACACTTAAGATTAATGTCCCCATTAACATTTCTTGTGTCTTGTCTGTCATATTTGGAAATCACACATAATGACATTGACACTGCAATACCATTTCCTGATGTGAGGATGATGGGTAATTCCACTGGCTGATGGGACTGTCACATTGTTGCCTGCAGAGGGTGGGTGTTCTTGAGATGTCAGGGAGACATAACTCCTCCTAATGGTAACAGTACAGAGCGAGTTAAATAAAGGTGAAATCAGATACAAAGTAAAAGATCCAGGTCCACGCTACATTGGCATTGCAAGACCTGCATGATGTGCCTATTTCAAGTAAGCAGGGCAAGGCAGCTATCACCCTCATCGCCACTGCTTACCTGCTAATGAGCCAGTGAGATTCCTAATCAGATGTGATCACAGCTCTGCCAGTCAAATGTTTCCCAGATCAGATTGAGGCCATCTGCAGCCTCTCACTCTGCCTCCAGGGTTTTAATGGTTTTGCTCAATGACATGGAAATGATTAAGGTCAATAGTTCAAATACAATGGGTGTCTTATCTCCGAGAGGCAGGTTATGTTTTCATTGATATTAATGGGTTTAAAGCGAGCCTGGTGACCTACTCTGTTAAGTCAATATGGAAATACGAATGAGTGTTTAAATTAGATTAAGCTATGTTTTAAAATGGATTTTGATTCACCTAATTGTGGAAAGTTCAGGAGGAGGTGTAAGCAAGTTACATACACTAGGTTTGTCTGGAGTCTGTACAAAATGTTATTTCTAAAGGAGCTCTTGTCACAAAAATAGTCCGGGAACGAACGACCAGTAAAATATCCCGGCCTTAGACTATTCCATTCCACTGATGTTTGTTGTTGTTATTGGCGTAGGCCACTTAATCAGATGTAATAATGGCCATGCTGTAACCGAAACAGTCATTTCCTTATTATTACACTTGCGTAATCTTAGCATGACAAGCCCACCCCTTGCTTTAGTGAGCACCGCTGAGAATTGGCCGAACGAATCCCGCTGCATTGCTTTCAAATCATTTTACCACAAACAGGGTCTCTCCAATGCGCCCTGCCAACCTACAGATAAAACACAAAATGCAGAATTTTCCACTGCTAATTAATTAATTGGCATCACAAAACCATGTTTATTCAGAATTTAAATCTCATTTCACATTTCCCACAAATCAAATCACTGGCTGGACACTGATATAAAATACAATCTACAGAGGCATTTCATTTGATTGATATCCTCAGTGGTAAGACAAGGTGTTAGTGTACCCCAGTTGTCCTATATCAATCAGAAATAACTAACACTGTGAATACTGATGTTTGTGTTACTACTGTATTTGGGATTGTCATGCATATGATAATTGGTATACTATATTACTCTCCGAGGAACCCAAGCTTGAAATTACTGTAAGCTTTTACCTAAATGACCTCATTAATTTGTGTGGTACAGTAGGACACACTGTCAGAGCAGCCTGGTCTCATAGACTAGTCATAACATAGCAAACGAAAATCCTGGCCACTCAAATTAGTATAATAGTTTATGTTTGATATGGTATTAAAGTGTCATCAAACACACATCCTTTAGTGGGGCGCAGGGCCGAAGAATAAAAGTCGACATAAAAGAAATAGAGCCCGCAAACAAAAGGAGGGTGGTTGGTTGACGTGGATGGGTTGCCATATAATGTGAAGGTCTAGCAAACCAAAGGTTACATGTTTGAATCTTATCACGGACAACTTGAGTATTTTAGCTAATTAGCAACAACCACTTAGTATATTTTAGCTACTTTGCAACGACTTAGCATGTTAGCTAACCCTAACCGTAACCCTTTAACCTAACTCTTAACCCTAACCCCTAGCCTAGCTAACGTTAGCCACCTAGCTAACATTAGCGTTAGCCACAGCAAATGGGAATTCATAACATTGCAAATTTGTAACATATTGTATGAATTGCAATTCGTAACATATCATATGAAATGGATCCACAAATTAATACATACCATACCAAATGTGACATATCATACTCATTTCAGTCCAGGTTGGTCAGAGGTGTGCCTGATAGGATTGTAATCAGGAAAATGAGAAAACAATGTCTGTTTTTGCTTTCCTTCATGATGTCATGCTAGACGGTTCAAGGCCCTTTTAGGGTGTGTGTCAAAGTCAACACTACATTTAGTGTGTTTTTCCCCGTTCTGTTGGTCTCAAAATGGAATTAAGTAATTTTTCTCTGAAACAAATATAGTTGGCCCCCCCATATGAAAATCTGTTTACTGTGTCACAATGATACACAGTGGGTACATTTAAAGCAGTGACATGTAATATTGTGAATTTTCATGCAGAGCTACAGATAACCTCTTACTGTATGTAATTACTGTCTCATTGTGCTGGCTTTTTCAATTCACACAACCATCATTTTCTTTACCACAGTATTTTGTGATATCCTCTGTAAAACACACGGGTTTGCTTCCCAACACGTGCTGTTGAGAGCATACTGGCAAAAGATAACAGCGCTGTATTTATGGAAACTGGGTTGTTTTCACCAGATGTAAAACATTTTAACCTAAGGTTTTGTATTCATATCCATTCCATGAAATCTGATCTCCAGCTAGGATAACTTCTCTTTACATAGTTGAAATGGGGAATCATTTTATGAAAAAATATGTACATATGAAAGAACATGTATTTTTCTACGTATATGACAGGCACTGTATCAGAATGGATCCTTTACCCAGTAATACAAATTGCTTAATTATTTCATTGTGATCTAGTTTGGTGGTTCTTATTAAATTACCTAATGCACTGAATGGGATGTAGAATAGCATTAGCATAGAACTTTGAAGCAATTTAAAATCAGGACAGACACTACACTTTTAGAAAAAAGGTTCTACCTAGAACCTAAAAGGGTTTTACGCAATGGCGACCCATGGCTATTGGACCTAGGCCTTCAGTGGGGGGATTATTATTTTTTTACAACATGTACCAAACTCAAAAATCAAGAGAAATTACAGAAACGTAGCATCACGTATTAATGTGCCCAACTGAATCGAACAGGCCTGAGGCTGAGCCGTGATTCGGACTGCCACTCACACAGAGATGGCATCCGCACGGATAATGCTACCAGCAACAACAACCACACTGCTTACACAACCTGTGGTAGCCTAACGCCATCACTATCCCACCATCACCAAAAGCGACAACAGTGACACATCAAAAGATGGGAGTGTGACAGTCTTGTGATGCTGAATGGACAACGACCGTAATATGCAGCGCTCTCCATGCACTTTTTTGTAAAGCACATAGGGCCGATGGAAAGACAGCAGTCAAACACAGCGTGATGTTAAAGAATAAGCAGCACATTCACGCGGACATAATAAGAGAGTAGGTCCCAATCGTAAGAATACAAAAACACAAGCTAGCTAAGTCAGCCATTGGCTAGACTAACAGAAGCTACAGTGCCTTCAAAAAGTATTCATACCCCATGACTTTTTCCACATTTTGTTGTGTCACAGCCTGAAAATGGATTAAATTGAGTTGTTGTATCACTGGCCTACACACGATATTGCCATAATGTCAAAGTGGAAATGTATTTTTTGAAATGTTGGCAAATTAATTTTAAAAAATGAAAATGGGGTATTATGTGCAGATGGGTGAGAACAAAAAAAATTGTATTCCATTATTATGTCAGTCTGTAACACAAAAAAAGGGGAGTAAGTCAAGGTGTATGGTTACTTTCTGACGTCACTATACTGTAGATCGAAGGCATCTGCTATTCAACTTTATTAGGGCAGAATTTTGGAGTGACAGTGGAATTAACCAATCACATTTGGACTTGTAATGGGTGGGACTGGACAAAAACATATGGAATCGTCCACCTTCTCAAAGGCCGAGGAGAGACAGGTCACTGATGGCGATCAAGGCTTCCAAGATGGCATAGCAGTTGATCGGACGTCAGAGAGGGAGGGGGAGGAGGTCCAGAGGGGGAAAGGTGGCAAAGAGCTTCCTAGGGTTAGAGGCAGATCTTGGAATTTAGAGTGGAGAAAGTGGCTTTGAGCAGAGACAGAGGAGAAAATGTATATATAGGGACAGATTTCCCTATATATGAGTGATATGGAAGATATAGGGAGAGAGGAGGGTACAGACTTTTTTAGGACATACATTTTTTGGACATTTTCCATCAACTCATCTTCAAAACACTCTCCTGCAACCCGCCTCACCAATTTATATTTATAATGCAAAGTATTATTTACCTCAAATCTGTAATCCTCCAAGAGCAGAGGAGCTAGATCCATGGAATTTCTGTCAGTGCCAGAAACTCCAGAGAAGCTAGCCAGGAACTAAAAACCAGGGTTGCTTTTGTAGCCAGAAGTCATCTGGGAGAGGGAGGGGGAGGAGGATTCAGTGTGGGGAAGTGTTGGATGAGAGCTAGCCATAGAGAGTCAAAGGACAGAAGCTAATCCAGATGCTAATGTTCAGAAGCTAGTTCAGAAGATAGTTAGCTTCTTTACTGGCAGTAGACAGACACATAGTTGACAGGCTACAGAAGAGGCTTAATGCAAGGAGATTGAAATCAGAAAGTTAGTATTCAGCTGGCTGCGTTGTTGACACTAACCACGGTTTGTGGTCATCAACTTTATTAGGGCTATCAGTGGAATTAACTCACATTTGGACTCTGGAAAAAACTATGGAATCGTCCACCTTCTCAAAGCCAGTTTTTCCAAGATGGCATAGCAGTTCAGACATCTTTTGTCCTCGCGTGCCCCGCAACTTTTTTCACATACATTTTTTACATTTTCCATCAACTCATCTTCAAAACACTCTCCTGTAACCCGACCAATTTTTCTCTCCATGTCCCTGCCAGATTTCAACCGCTAATCTCTGGACATTCATACCTGGATCTCACAGCTAGCTAGTTGCTATCCGTGTGACTTCATCGGATCTTTAGTTGCTATCCGTGTGACTATCGATTCCGGAGCAAACATCAATAATTCCGGAGCTGGCCAGCTCCGTCAATCACTCCTGAGTTCCATCAATCACTCCTGGGCTGCAGTCACCTATTCGGACCCATTTTACTGCCTACGCGGAGCCCCACCGGGCTTTCACAACTGGACTGCCGACGTTATCTACCCGAAGGAGTTATCTGGCTGGCTCCTCCGCCGCGACGTTACCTGAACGCCCATCTGAGGCCTGCTAACCGTTAGCTGTCTTATCGGCTGCTATCTGAATAGACAATCGGACAATTAATTTATTTATTTTTATTGTTATTATGTTTCTCCTTGGGCCTCTATAACTATATCTATTGTTTTTATTTTTGTTGTTGTGTGATTTGGATTAATCCCCTCTACCACACGGAACCCCACTAATCTACTGACGGAACGCAAGAGGTGGCTAATAACAGACCTCCATCCTATGCTAGCTTGCTACCGATGGCCTGGCTAGCTGTCTAAATCGCCGTGACCCCCAACCAAGCTCTCCACTCACCGGACCCTTTTGATCACTCGACTAAGCATGCCTCTCCTTAATGTCAATATGACTTGTCCATTGCTGTTCTGGTTAGTGTTTATTGACTTATTTCACTGTAGAGCCTCTAGTCCTGCTCACTATACCTTATCCAACCTATTAGTTCCACCACCCACACATGCAATGACATCTCCTGGTTTCAATGATGTTTCTAGAGACAATATCTCTCTCTTCATCACTCAATACCTAGGTTTACCTCCACTGTATTCACATCCTACCATACCTCTGTCTGTACATTATACCTTGATGCTATTTTATCGCCCCCAGAAACCTCCTTTTACTCTCTGTTCCAGACGTTCTAGACGACCAATTCTTATTGCTTTTAGCCGCACCCTTATTCTACTCCTCCTATGTTCCTCTGGCGATGTATTGGTAAACATTACTGTGCAGCCGTATTCATTGATCTGGCCAATGCTTTCGACTCTGTCAATCACCACATCCTACTCGACAGCCTTGGTTTCTCAAATGATTGCCTCGCCTGGTTCACCAACTACTTCTCTAATAGAGTTCAGTGTGTCAAATCGGAGGGTCTGCTGTCCGGACCTCTGGCAGTCTCTATGGGGGTGCATCAGGGTTCAATTCTTGGACCGTCACTCTTCTCTGTATACATCAATGAGGTCGCTCTTGCTGCTGGTGAGTCTCTGATCCACCTCTACGCAGACGACACCATTCTGTATACTTCTGGCCCTTCTTTGGACACTGTGTAACAACCCTCCAGGCAAGCTTCAATGCCATACAACTCTCCTTCCGTGGCCTCCAATTGCTCTTAAATACAAGTAAAACTAAATACATGCTCTTCAACCGATCGCTACCTGCACCTACCCGCCTGTCCAACATCACTACTCTGGACGGCTCTGACTTAGAATACGTGGACAACTACAAATACTTAGGTGTCTGGTTAGACTGTAAACTCTCCTTCCAGACCCATATCAAACATCTCCAATCCAAAGTTAAATCTAGAATTGTCTTCCTATTTCGCAACAAAGCATCCTTCACTCATGCTGCCAAACATACCCTTGTAAAACTGACCATCCTACCAATCCTCGACTTTGGCGATGTAATTTACAAAATAGCCTCCAATACCCTACTCAACAAATTGGATGCAGTCTATCACAGTGCAATCCGTTTTGTCACCAAAGCCCCATATACTACCCACCATTGCGACCTGTACGCTCTCGCTGGCTGGCCCTCGCTTCATACTCGTCGCCAAACCCACTGGCTCCATGTCATCTACAAGACCCTGCTAGGTAAAGTCCCCCCTTATCTCAGCTCGGTGGTCACCATAGCATCTCCCACCTGTAGCACAAGCTCCAGTGTCACACCCTGATCATAGTTTGCTTTGTATGTTTCTATGTTTTGGTTGGTCAGGGTGTGAGCTGGGTGGGCATTCTATGTTACATGTCTCGTTTGTCTAGTTCTATGTTTGGCCTGATATGGTTCTCAATCAGAGGCAGGTGTTCGTCATTGTCTCTGATTGGGAACCATATTTAGGTAGCCTGTTTGGTGTTGGGTTTTGTGGGTGATTGTCCTTAGTGTCTTGATGTCCTTGTTACTGCCTCTGTGTTACTTTGCACCAGTATTAGGCTGTTTAGGTTTTCGTGGTACGTTTATTGTTTTTGTATTTGATTCGTGTTTACTTTGTTTCATTAAACATAGCCACGCCGCATTTTGGTCTGACTCTACTTCACTGAAAGAGAACCGTTACATCCAGCAGGTATATCTCTCTAGTCACCCCCAAAACCAATTCTTTCTTTGGCTGAACGAACTACAAAAATCTCTGAAACTGGAAACACTTATCTCCCTTACTAGCTTTAAGCACCAACTGTCAGAGCAGCTCACAGATTACTGCACCTGTACATAGCCCACCTATAATTTAGCCCAAACAACTACCTCTTTCCCAACTGTATTTAATTAATTAATTAATTTAGCTCCTTTGCACCCCATTATTTTTATTTCTACTTTGCACATTCTTCCATTGCAAAACTACCATTCCAGTGTTTTACTTGCTATATTGTATTTACTTTGCCACCACATGGCCTTTTTTGCCTTTACCTCCCTTCTCACCTCATTTGCTCACATCGTATATAGACTTGTTTACACTGTATTATTGACTGTATGTTTGTTTTACTCCATGTGTAACTCTGTGTCGTTGTATCTGTCGAACTGCTTTGCTTTATCTTGGCCAGGTCGCAATTGTAAATGAGAACTTGTTCTCGACTTGCCTACCTGGTTAAATAAAGGTGAAATAAATAAATAAAATAAAATAGCGAGTAGTAGTTTTCCCACAGTCTAGCTAGCTACTGGCTGCAGTAGGTGTTATCCTAGCCAAGTACAGTATATCTCAACACCACAATATTACATCCGCGGAGTTGAGTGCAGACTAGAGTTTTTGGAGTGAACCTCCGACTCCTTCGAGTCGCTTCTGCCCTAATACATTTGAATGGCAGACAACTTCAATCTAACTTCTGAGGGCCTAGCCAATGGCTAGCCAGATTTATCACCCCAGAGACCGCCAAAGGAAAATCCTGATTCAATCTTTTTTTTTCTCTTCAACAAACTAAAGAGATTAGATCAGAATATCATTGAAAATAATAATATAATTAGAATATCATTGAAATATTATTGAAAAGATAACATAGAAATGAAAAGGACATTTACATTTTAAAACTACAATTATTTTATAAATCCTTAGGCCTTTGGCATAGAAGGCCCTAATAGTTCCCCACTGGACTATCCCCATGGTAGAACCCCTTGAAGAACTCTTTTGGGTTCCACGTAGAACCCTTTCCAAAGAGGCTTTAACTTGGAACACAAAGGGTTCTGCCACAGGGACATCTGGAGTGTAATAATATAATAATAATAATAATGTGTCATTTAGCAGACGCGTTTATCCAAAAGCGAGTTACAGGCACGCGTGCATATATTTTACATATGGGTGGTCCCGGAAATCAAAACCACTATCCCGGCGTTAGAAGTGCTGTGCTCTACCAACTGAGCTACAAAGTGTAGGCTGCACGCATCCCACTTCCTGCTGGTGTCATCGTCATGGTGATGGCTCGTGGTTCGTCACACTGTTGGGTCACCGAGGAGACAGGATTCCAGCTGGTCCCGCAGTGTTGACTCCAGGGGGACCAGGGGAGACAGAGACAGATTCAGGATGCGGTTATGTTTCCCGCATTCCCATCCTCTCTGTAAACAAACCTCCAAGAACTCTGTGTTCTGCACCAGTGGGGAGCCTGAGAGACAGACAGAGGGATAGAGAGAGCAAGAGAGAGAGCGAGAGAGAGAGAGAGAGAGAGAGAGAGAGAGAGAGAGAGAGAGAGGGTGAATGGTGGATGATGGCGAAGCGTACAAGCGACAGGCCTAAATCCCTAAAAAAATAAATGGTCAGACTGTTTTACTGTTGTGACATAAGGTACTTTCATCAACAGGTTTGCTTTGGAAGTTGGCTCGTATGGCTAATTGTATGTCAAAAGTGAATTTCAAAATGTAAGCCCCTGTAAGTCCTCTTGACAATCTCTTCAGCGCACAGTACATGGGAATGCGAATGACCTCTTAGCGTTGCTGTAATTATTTCCTGCCAAGCATCATGCACTGCACGGCCTTAATAAAGAGCAACTGCCTTTAAAAACAACAAATCTCTTTGAAAAGCTGGTCTAAAACAGAGTTTGGAACATGTGTGCGTCACAATGGGTAAATGAAGGCTGGGATGGTGTCCATGATGTCCATTTGCCCACAAATATGGGGTGAATAGCTGCGGTGCTTGCGCTCTATCCAATAACTTAGACCATGAGACAGACCTGCCCAGCAACTACGACTTTGTTAACAGACATGTTGCAAAATAATTATACTTGAGAAATACTGCACCAAATTGCGACACTAAAACATGTGGCACATTTTGTTACTTGAGAAATACTGCACCAAATTGCTCAACTACAAAAATTTACTACAGATTTCTTGAGTTATCTTCATTCTGGGGATTTTGAGGAAGTGGAATAGGCTTCAGTGTCTCGTGGGGAACAAACATCATTGATTGTCTAGTACAGGTTTTCGTAGGCTATGGGTAGGGAACCAAAGTGGGCCCCGGGCATGTGAGTGGTGGGCAGTGAGTTATAAGAATCCATCTATTAATCACAATGATTTATTCTTCATTTGGGTAGTCGGAGGACGATTTGTGTCCCAGAAGGATGGTCCATTTCTGATTTGGGTCTCGAGCTGAATTTCTTTTAGAAACACTGGTCTAGTGATTGGTACCCAAAGAGTGGACTAAAACAACAACAAAAACTTGCCACTGTAAAATCAGCAGGACTTCTGCCCCAAAATCAATGTGTCAGAACGGGTTTCACTTGGGAGATTCACTCCTGTTCATCCTTTATTATTGTGCGGCAAATGAAGATGAAGAAGCCAGTGAGGATGTGGCCCCAGTGATGGGCCTGCGAATGCAAGGCACCCAGACACCAAGACAGAGATGTACGTTGCCTAATTCTGCATTGAACCAGGGATCATTTTCCCCACACACAATCCAAACTGAAAATAACGTTGGAAAAATAAACACAGAGTGGTAAAAGAATATCGTGTCTATTTGTCTTCCATTAACATATCACATGTACCAACATCCACTGTGGGGGACAATGTATCTGTGCTAGACAGGCAAGAACAGACCACACTTAAAATATACTAGTATATACAAATATATGTACCAATGTACGATAAGCATGAATAATAATAATAATAATAATATATGCCATTTAGCAGACGCTTTTATCCAAAGCGACTTACAGTCATGTGTGCATACATTCTACGTATGGGTCAATGCCTTTAGCGACCAATACCTCTAAAGGTGTATTAGGAACATCTAGAAATGACTTGCTTATAATGTTGTCCCTAAACTATATGATGAAATGAAAACAACACTTTGGCAATATACAACAAATACACAATGTTCAGTATGTTTTATAGGTGTTGATGTACCACAATTGGCCTTGTACCACAAGTACACAGCTGTTGCTGTAGAACCATTTAAAATGGATAAAGGTAAAGACACAAGAGCGCCACCTAGTGTACAATCATGTGCACCTTTCTACATTGTCCAGCTTCTGCCTGATAGTCTGCATCATTATCTTTACCAGCACAGCTCTTGCCACACAATACATCCAGGGAGAAGTCAATGATAAATATCCCTCAAATTTGTCAAAACTATTACATTAAATCACACTAAATAGTGGCCTAGTGCTTCTGTGGTAATAAAACTGTGGCAGAACAAACGTTTTGGTCAGTGTTTCACAAGGGACCTTAATTAGTGGTGGGCATGCAGATATTACATGTATAAACACACCCCACTGAAGTTGAAATGTAAATCTGTCTATTAACTAATTTACTGACGGGTGATGTCAATGGGCAGGAGGCAGGCCACAACCCCATCCCACAAAAAACAGCAGAAATTGCAGGCGGTCTTTTCAAACAGCTCTTACACTATAAGGGCATTGTCATAATTTTCACAATTTTACAGTGTTATTCCAACCTCATAGTGGTATATATTAAACACTGGAAAATTCAGTTTTTGACTGCGCTATGCCTTTACAGCTGAAATGTGTCACTTTTTTTGGCAACCCGACCAAATTCACATAGAAATATAAGTTATAGATCTGCCATTCTCATAGAAAGCAAGTCTAACAAGTTTTGGTTCTTTTACTTTAGGTTTTGTACACCAGCTTCAAACAGCTGAAAATACAATATTTAGATGATATTTAAATGAGTATCTACACAATTACTGCTTGTTCGGTCACATAAACTGAAGTTAGGTGAACTATTAGACTTTTAGCAACCAAGAAATGGCGGGCCGATTTCTGTATACTGCACCTTTAAGTAACGCTAACGTTATGGTTAAGGTTATGGTTTGGGTAAGGGTAGGGACGTCCCAGGATCCAGGATAGCACTAACCGTAAAAGCACCTCTTAGATCTCTTCAAGTGCAACACTCAGGTGAGCAATTGTTTGGGGTGTGGTCAAATCTGTTTAGGAGATATGTTTGTTTCTCTATATCAGTGTTATTGACCATTTGACAAATCACAATTTTTGCTCACTGATCATTTGGACAAATAATGATTTTGCAGGCACTGGAATTTTCTGAACTTGGGGGGGGGTGATATAGCCATCCAGTGAAAGGAACTGAGATATTTGCGTCCATGTGACAATGTGTTTTACTGTAGCCTTAACCTGGTTCAAACAAGCAAACCTAAACCTCTAACCTTTAATAAAATAAGCTTGTTTTTTTCAAATATCTGAATGTTTATAAATGGGCCTAGAACCTGTACTTTGAATAGATCTTACAAAAAGTTAGCAGTAGTTTTAGTAGCCTAAAAGATTTAACATTAGCCAGGGGCCATGTTTGTCGGGGACTGCAACTAGATGCTGCTACATACGGTATCTAGAGTAGTTTAGCTGTGGAATAAACTGTGTCAGTTTAACCACTAGGTGGTGACATTTTATAATAATCCTAGTTCCACCTCTCTCATAGCCTACTTTTACTTTCACCAATTACAATGTGGATAGGCCTATAATGCAAAATGATGAGGGTTTGTAGATTCTAACACAGTTACTTTTTGGATCAAGGATCCAGAAAAAATATGAAATATATCTACAAAACATACCAGTAAATAACAATAAAAATAAAACTCTTGCATACAACTTGGACCTAATTTTCATGTAGTTGAATAATAAAATTATTATTAATAATAATAATTATGATAATAAATCATAAAAGTACATAATGGAGACTTGAATAACTTAAATAACATAAAGATGATCACACCAGATGTGGATATTTGACCGGCTCCTTTCATGCTGCAGGTCAGGAGGGAACAGTAGTCCCAACACCATGTAGGAGGGGGCAGATGGGGATCCCTCCAAACAATGGGATGGGGGTTATGCATGGAGAATCATCTGCTGCTGGTCTACATCAAGCTTGGCTTTAGCCTTTTACTTCTAGCACAGAAGGAGAGCCACATGGGTTTATGTGAAAGCTCATAAACCCATATTGCTGGAATGGAGGGGTTTACCCCGGGCCATCTGTCCAAAATTACCAGATGAATCCAATGCTTTGATGGGAAAATTCTGAGATTGGTGGCTTTACCTACACATAATACGTGCCAAATCACTCTGAAAAAAATACTTATTTTAATGGTGGCATTGGATCTAGTTGCCATTGTTACATGAACGATCTCTATCAACCTCCTGATAGTTTACTATCGTTCTAATTGCCTTGTCCAATGTTTGCACTTGTTTTGGTATTTATGTTGTCCTTCTTGCACACAGCATTTTGCTTTTCCTTATTGCATATTTCTTATCTCTATTATTCCCCCCTTCTCAGAGGAGCCTTTGTACCAGACCATGCTATGTTAAAGATTCTTCCAGTCTCATCTGCTCCTCTATTGGACCTGCTGTGCTCTCATGGCATTGTGGCCTGACACTTTTCTTTAGGGGGACTTCTATTGTGACCTATGACTTAAAATGTGCGGACACATATAAAATGTGATTTATTTGATTGATATTACATTATTGTTTGAAACCTGTGTGTCAAAATCAAAAGTCTACAGCATATCGTTTGGATTATTTTTTGTCTAAAAAACTAAATCAAAAACTCTACATGTGAAAACAATAATGAGAAAACATAACTGGTGTATATTCACAGACCAATCTTGCTTCCTCACCCTAGTTACCACATGGGGAGCCAATCGGACAGGCTCCATCTGCGATTCAGTAGGGTCAGACAGGGCCGGCCCTAGCCTTTTAGGGTCCCTGGTTGGGGGGGGCTCCCACCTAGCGGCCAAAATATTTTAGTGCCCTGCCGCTTTAAAGTGGAGAGATTTAATTTTGAAAGTTGATTTCCTGCTGTTCTACACATTTTGCATGGGGAGAAGTGACATTTTTGTAATTTAGCAGACTTAAAGTTAGTGCATTCATCTTAAAATAGCTAGATGGGACAACAACATATCACAGGTATAGAAAGTACATTTGCAGTGGATGAGAGCATCGACGGGAGCCCTAAGTGACCGCTTATGTCGCCTATGCCTAGGGCAGGCCCTGGGCTCAGCTATAGTCCGACTTACTGCCTGCACTAGACAGTCCAGAGTTTTGAATAAAGGGTCACAGTTGTAAAGAGTGCTTTTCTTTCTCCGTGGTAATCATAGAGAACTGCAGTTCCTTAGCTTGTGTGTGTGTGTGTATACCCCAACTCCCTCATTTTCATTGAAGCAAAATTATAATTTTCTGGCTAATAATGGGGGCCTCAAGGATTTAAATATTATGGTGTGGGTCCCTCAAGGGGACGAAAATGGGCCATTGTGTGGGCCTCAAGGCGGGGAAATGGTCCAGTGTGTTAGAAATGCCAGAACCGATTTCTGGTGCCAGTCCGCCCCTGCGATGAGGAACCAATTGAAACCTTGTCATATTTCATATCATACATGCATATCATATGTTGTGCTGTGCATCGCCTGAATAATCAGCCTTTCTAGCAACAGGTACAAATAGTATCCTACATTTTTTATTAAGCAATCTAGGAAATTTTACACCCAGATAGCTTCAGAATAATCTAGGCTACAACAGCTGTTAGCTCCTATACATCCTGCCTTATAAAACCCAAAGAATGTTCTTACTATGCCTCATTGTAAAAATCGTTTATGGGCTAGGCTACATTATATTTTCGATATTACTGTAGCAGGCAACCACTAAAAGATAGCTGAAGAGTATAGGTCCACAACATGGGCTGAAAAAAGTAGGATACTGCGCGATTGTTTCTTATCCGAACTCTGGCGGTCCAATAAAGTGTTTTCATACATCTGCCTTGGATTTGCCACGTATTTCTACACATCAAGCGGCATATTCTCGGAGAAAACCGAGATGGCTCAAGGCTGAGAATTTCACAGCAATATGAAATCGTGTGAGATCCCTGCTTGTGTGTAGGCCACGGTCGACGTAATGTCACCTTGACGAGAATCTAGAGGAGCACGAGGGGCGCTCAGCATCTGTCTAGGACTGGACAGGGACACGGAGAGAGGGTGTGTGCCGGCAAGTGTGTGTATGTGTGTGACAGAGGCAGTAAAGCCCGGCTCGGAGTGTTCGCGCGCACGGAGGATCACCTCCATTTGGTTTCTTCCACACGGAGATGGCTGGATTCCACACAGGTAGTAGCCTACTATATACTTCCAAGTTTCCTTTCCTATAGGTAGAGCAGTTTTTGAAAAAGGTTTATTTTAGAATCTGTTAAGGGGTGTAATTATGTATAAATATTTAGTCAACCCTGTTATGGCAATTATAGGCTGTAGGTCTACACTATAACATAGGCGAATAACATAATAAGTATGCCTACCCTTATAGGCTAATGTATTATTAATGATAATAATAGTAATCTCTGACTAAGCCACTTCATCGTGGCTGTTTTTTTCTTCATAAAATTTGCACGATAAGAATTCCAGTGAATGAGGCACTGTGGAGCGCCGTTAGAAGTTACGGCTCCAAATCAGCCTAGATTTACATCTTCCTGTACATCTTCCTGTCCATCGACCCTTGGTTAGTTGTCCGATTTTCACTAGATGGGATACAGTTTTTCTCAGATTTGACATTTCATAGCAAGTTAGGAGAACTTACGCAACAGGTTAGGATAATTAACGTAACAGGTTAGGATAATTAGGTTAAGTTTAGGAAAAGAGTTAGGGTTAGCTAAAATGAAGAAAAACAAATCAACTTTTGACGTTAATTTGACTAAATCTGTATCCCTTCTAGCATTGACCTAGTTGTCCCCGACACCTCCTCTTTCTTTATCATGTGACATTTATTTTATACTCTGAAAATCAGTTCATCCAATCGCGTTTCGAGAGGGGCGGCTCGTTTTCTCAACATTTGACAGGGATGATTCTGATCCTCGTGACGTCACCCGATACCCTGCGCTCCTACAGTCAGTCAGCGAAGGGATGCTCTGAACGAACGATTGCAGCATCTTTCCTGAGAGACTACAAACAATTCGCATCTCCCTCTAGCTTTGTATCCATTCTCGGCATTCTCTTCCCTTTGGACCCTCCTGAAAACCCACCTCTTGCCCTCCAACATCGACTGCAGGGTGTCTTCATGCACGAAAGGACGACCGGATAGAACACCATATTTTTATTTCAGCGCTTTTCCTTTCCCTTTATTTATTTAACCTCTTTTGTCGTCTGTATATTTTTGTTTTGATCTTTTATTTTGTTGACCATTGCCTAACCGCAATACAGAGAGGAGCGCCATCGTTCTCCATTGCCTGATAGGAATATTGCAGTGGAGTGAAATAACACATATGAAGAAATTAATGGAAGATTAAATTAGCCTACGTTCTACAACACGTTTATAGTATCTGGAACGGGACATAATTTATCTGTTCATTGGATTTTTGTTGAGGTTTTTACGTTCCATACGCAGCGCAAGCATCGTCTTCCTCGGTTAGAACAAATAACCCATACTCTGCGTAGCATCTCGGTGTTCTCTGAAAAGGCGAGGATAACGCGCAAGATATTTCATTCGCAAGAACATACGCATTTTCGATTTTTGAATCGCTTCGTCTATTTAAATACATTTTTTTTCAATAGGCTACGTTGCATAAAGGGATAAACGCATTTTCACCCAACCTACTTTTAAAATGATGGCCGGCGGGGCAGTACAGCAAAACGGGGTTTTCTTGAATCCTCACCATCACAATCAACAGCCGCACATGGAGTCAGATCCCCCTGATTCGCGTAAAAGGCCACTGGAGACCCCAACCGAGGCTAGCAGCACTAAACGCACAAACACGGGAGGTAAGTAAAAGATGGGGATGCGAGGGATTATCTCGAATGTGTGAATCCAGGTTATCCTTATGCGCACACTGGGGGAGCACTGAAAAAGGGAAAGGATGGCAGGTTGATTGTCTGATTATCATCTTGATGTGTAGCATGGCTCAACACAACACTAAAACTACTGTTATTTAGTCATGTATAAAGCAACATTTGAAATATATTGCATCTTGTTGTAGTCTTTTTTTCATTGCATCTATTTACAAAACAAGGAAAATCCTTTGTGTTGATGGAATGAGTACAATGAAGGGGGTGAGTGAGAGGGTGCTGATTTGGAGGGAACCCTCAGGTCTCATGTACACTCTTAGAAAAAAATGTGCTATCTTGAACCTAAAAGGGTTATTTCATTCATATTTTATTTCACCCATTTTGAGTTTTACGCAAAGGAAATTGTGGATGTCCAAAACAACAGAACAGTCTCGAAACTACAAATAACTGAAAAACATTCCATTGTTGACCGCGCTCACATCCCTTGCTTTGTGACGGGTAATCGTGTGATAGTCGATAACTGTCACATAGGCTACGCTACTCTAGTCTCTTTGCGTGCAATTGCTCAAGAAGACAGTAACATTCATGCAGACACCATTATTAGTAGGCCTTAATAAAGGAGCTCACAGTATATGTCGCCATTTCATTGTCATCTGCTATCATGCAGTCACTGCTTATGCATCATTGTCATTGTAGCATTAAAAAATACTGCAACGCTCATTAAAAGAAAGGCTACGTTGCCATTGAATACATTCCAATCATGATTATGTTCACTGGTTGGAGCAAACATGGATGTCACCTTAGGTAATCACCATTTGCTTTTTGTTTACATGCTATCATGCACCAAGGATTATCATCCTCTACTGTCATTATTACTATACCATGAGTATTTACTTATCCTGTCTTCGTGGACTTTTGATAGGCCTACAAAACATTTTTGAAGGTAAAAAAAAAAAAAAGTTGTAGAATAGCTATTTTAGTGTGGCACACCTACCTACCACACACGTAACAATATCATGATATTTTTTACAACCAGAAATAAGCCTATAGTGACGCAAGAAAAGTGATTTCCCATAACCTCTTGCGATGATTAAACACCGTCAAGGAAATTAAGTGAGACAGCTTTGTTAAAAGGAATCGATGCACAGCTGCACATATCTAAAAACCATGCAGCACTCTTGGGAGACATTACCAACACACACATCTCATCCATTTGACCGAATGAAATGTCTGTGATTATGAGAACAGCTAGAGTACAGTAGCCACACTTTCCCGTGGAGTATTGTAGTCAACAGACGATCAGTCAAAATATTTACACACACACACACACATCTACTCAATGAGGTTGTTTTTGTTTACACATTGGAGTTTCTTTCTCTGAAATTATATAAAGAGCAATATCCTGGAAAGATACAAGCTTGATAAGAACACATTATAAAGGCTCGTGAATGCTTAAAAAGTAGTTAAGCGCCATAGCAGTCGGTTATATCGAGTTCAGTGTTACCAACCACTTCAATAGCTTGATGTTTTCATATTTGCATCACACACAAACATTTAGAAATGGTTAACTAAAAGCTTTACTGAGACCTTTCTAAACAATACTCTCGTGATCATAGTACCCCAAAGTGATTGACTGTGTTCTATAGCAGGGCAACCATTGATACTATATGTAGGCTAGCTGGCGGCCTTTCCATATTGGAGCCCAATAGCTTAATCAACAGGCCTCGTGTGCAGGTTGTTTGTGGTTGAACAGAACCGGTACTTCAGGACATTGAAGCTAGTTACAGGGGGGTACAGTACCTCATAATCATTTGTGATAACATTAGTTTTGCCACACACACACAATGTGCTTCCTCTTCCTGTATAGTGGCCTTCCTGCAGCCCCTTTTTGAAACTGAAGGCATTGTATTCCCTCACCAGGAATCACACTCTGAGGCACATGGTAAGAGAGACACTTTGATTTTGTTATTATTCTACTTTCTTTTGCTATTCGCTTACTAAATTACAATATTACTATAGCAGTTTGACAGTGATATGAATAGTTCCTAAAGAAAGGCAAAAAATAGTCTGCAGACTACAATAACCCAATCTTTTCTGAAACTATTTTGGAAAACCTCTAAATCTGATTTCACATTTTCGGCCTGCATCTTTTATTGAAGATATCTCAATTCATAAGCATCTTATGTATATGGACTATCATGGAAGCTTGGATCATAAGCATATCATCTGCAAAACAAATGTAGCCATATGTTTTAAGTTTTATATTAATTAAGTCCATAGCATCCATTTTCATGTTAAACTGCCATGCATATTTTGCCATGCTATTCATATTTGTGGAATCATATTTATAATATTTGCATATCTATTGCATATATTGTGTATATTCAATTGGTTGTTTATAATTTCATAATTAACATGATCACCTTCATTCCTTCTGCATGAAATTGTTAAAAGAGGGATTGATTGGGAATGATGATAAAGTGGGTTATAGACATAGTTCAACCTCAATGAATGTTGTGTTCTCTAAATAATGTCTACTTTACTGAATGTTCATCTTTGTCTGAGAGTGCTTTGTGCTGTAGCCTGTAGAGGCTGTAAATCATGATTATATGTTACATAAAGGTGACATTCTTATCAGGGGAAAAATCACTGACCTGGTTTGATTTATTTTACAATCCAGATGCTTGACTTGCTCCCCACTGCATACCCATGGGACGCATACTAAGATAGGTCTTCATCCCAACTCCCCTCTTATAAATAAATACATTATATTCCCCTCTGTCCACTATAATAAGATATGTTGAAGTCATTTTGTAAATGGATGGACTCGCACCAAAGTGTCTTTAGTGGATAGTGGTGAGGAGGCCTTCTAATGGCCTTGTCAAATGACGTGAGGAGACTGGGAATAAGTCCAGGGAGGGGGGGACAGAGAGGGGGTGCAAAGATGACGAGGACCCAGACGAGCTAATGATGGGAGGGGGGGTGATGATTCCTCAACCCTCCCCCCTCTGGCAGATACCATACACAGCACTGAGCCATCGGTCTATAGGACAGGGCCTTTGATGTTATCGATCGCATCGCTAGTGTTTTGTGTTGCTTTTCCCTCCGGAGCTGAGCGCCTCTCACGCATGCTTAAGTGACTTACCTTCCTTGGATCAAACCGTTGGTGCTGAGGAGAATGCGTCACACTTTCACAGAGTGAAAAACCCCAAAAGGGAGCAGAGCTGCTTTTTATAGAGGCTTTGCATAAACATTTGCAAATTGATCTGTCAATGATGTTGAAGGAGCACCATGAACAAAGAGCAAATATAAGCTTTGCCCATCGCCTACCAATCTCGTAGCCACCCAGTGTGTGTTAGCCCGGGCTGTTGTAGCCGAAACACTTCTCTGCGGCATAGCTGTTTTTCAGCTGAGCGTTTCTAGGCAGCACGGCGCTCTCTTTCTCTCCATCCATGCTAATCATTACTCTCCTTCAGCCCATCACAACTGCTCCCTCTTCTCCACCTCCACCCACCTCCTCATCATTCGCCAGCTGCCGTTGACTACCTACCCCCAGCAACCGCATGTGCAGCCGTGTCTGCCCATCGATTACCATGAACATGAAGGGGGAGCTGCTTCTTCTTCATCATCAGTTTTTTTTAAGCACTGCGTCAAAAAAAAATCCCATTGTATAGGGCGGGGTTTGGGTTGGGGCGGGTGAAATGGTGGCTTACAATTGGGCGCAGGAGTCACCTGTCTCCTCCAGCGGGTTGCTGAGTGGAGGAGAGGCCTCGCGATGAATATGGATGAGAGTGATGAAAAGAGCGATGCAGAGGGGAAGATCTAGCCCCCTCTCGAAACAGCCGTGCTCGACGAACAATGCACAGCGCCTTTCACACACTCACGCGCTGGAGAAGGAGCGCCACTCGGGGCATTAGCATAGTTCAGATAGCCGTGTCCGGAAAGGCTCAAAAGTGGACACAAGAAGGGGTGACATTTTGAAAAAGCTACACACGGGTTAGACCAAACCGAAACACATTAAGCGCCTGGCTACATAAGAAACAGAGGACAGCCACTAGGAGGTTCATACAGATGAACTGGTGACCTTGAAAACACTCCCAGACAGCAGAATGGCTACAGATGTGAAATACTTTTTTATTTTGTCTTATTCATGTTCTAGGGTTTACTCAGAGTAGCTTCCATATAGAACCAAGACAGGTGGTTGTCCATTAGCTGGTTTGGAGATTTAACTTGAACAAAAGGAGTGGAGGGTGAGACCAAGGCCCGCTCCCCCACACAATCTTCCCAGCTTAAGTGAATTGCATTTTTCCAACACCCCATTGCTTTTAGCCTAGCCCAGAATCCCACCCAGCCGCCGACACCAGATCTCCAGATTTGAACCGTCCAGGCTGATGGAGCCTATTCTGGGCTCCAGGACTCCTGGGAGCCCCTAGCAACGGATTACTGTGTTTACAAACTAGTTTATTATGTCAGATGCCTATTCATTATTTATTGTAGCTACCCCTTACATACACACATAATGACACACACACACACACACTTGAACGAATGACACTGATCCAACGCCAAGCATACTAGGAGTAAGACATGTGGGATGCATTCTGACCTAGCTGGCTCACTTTGTTGTTTTCCCAATAGAGCACATTGGGAGTGGTGAGTTGGAAGCATTTCTCTAAAACACACATACGCATGCATACACAAACATGCATAAAAACACACACACACACACAGAATAGGTGACTGATTTTCCTCCATTAAAGGGGCACTTCCCCAGTCAGAGGAACTAATGGATACCATTTTCATCTCTCTGTGTCCAATAAGAAGGAAGCCAGAGGTAGTTTTGCAAGCCAATGCTAACTAGCATGCTAGCAGATATCCATAGGCTTCCAGTCATTGCGCTAATGCTAGTTAGCAATTGCGCTAGCACTAGTTAGCAACTTCCTTCAAACTGCTCACAGAGACATAAAAATGGTATCCACAAGTAGATAAAGGGCCTCATTGCCAACATCTTGACGTATCCCTTTGAGTCTTATGCAATGACAAGTGAGGGGAAATGACTGTGTTCCGGCAGAAATTGTAACTGCTGGGATGTGTCCCTGTTTTTGTTGTGTGAGGGGAAAGAAAACAAAGACCCTTGGCAACCAGGAACCACAATCCTGATGCCTAATATCTGCTCAGGGCGGATCACATCTCTTTCAGGTCTATGCTCATTTAAATCAATCCATCCACAGTCCTCACTGGGATGCATCAGACAATTATTTAAAACCCACAACAGTTCAGCATGAAGCCTCTTCTCACAAAACATACTAATTCAATCTGAGGATCTTGTGCCCTAGCCTGACTTGGCTATTTTCTGACAGCGCCTGGGAAATATATCTGACAGGGAAAGTGGTTTTATTTTTACCTATCAGAGATCGATGTAGAATGTGTGCTTGTCTAGACAGGAGTAGCTGAGCAACTGTGCGCAGTCATCCTGCTTGATTAGTACAGGCTGCATGCAGGTTTATCATCTGAGCAACTGGGACTAGCCATGATACAGGCACATCTGTATAACAAATTATTAAAGACAGAGACAATTAGAAATAATTTCTATGTATAAAAGTGACCCACTGTGTATGAAAGGCATGTGTTTACTGTTTATGAGATGTTTATATGGATATACAGTATGTATGTATGTATGTATGTATGTATGTATGTATGTATGTATGTATGTATGTATGTATGTATGTATGTATGTATGTATGTATGTATGTATGTATGTATGTGTGTGTGTGTGTGTGTGTGTGTGTGTGTGTGTGTGTGTGTGTGTGTGTGTGTGTGTGTGTGTGTGTGTGTGTGTGTGTGTGTGTGTGTGTGTGTGTGTGTATGTATGCATGTCCACCTGTCTGTGTGTGTATTTGTTGTATTTGTGTGTGTTGTGTACTTGTATGGTGTAGTTTGTATGAGGGTTCATGTGCAGCAGCAGAACCCGTTTGTGTTTGATATTATTTATTCATTCCATTATTAATTGAGGCTGGTTAAAAGTAGACCCATCCCAATCAAAACGAGGTCAGTCTTGGCTTTATTGGGAATCTGGGTCAATGCAGAATGCAGGCAGTTCTGCTGTTTCTTATACTCAGTGCAAGCAGGTTTACTGTCAGACATTGCTGTGTGGGAGAAAACAATTCTGTAACTTGCTTTAAAAGGCCATCCCAGCTCTATGCATGATTTCATTGCTATGACCTTACTCCCAGTTAGAACGGAAAGTATCGTATTTCCTCCTTGTGTAAAGCGCTCTCTGTACATCACCCTTGGGTGGGTTCAACAGACCAGGTCCCAGATGGTGCCAATGGTGCAATTTTATGATTTGGAGAATGCTGAGGAGAACAGCAATGCTGAGAAAATGATATTTCTAACAAACAGACTCTTTGCACAAACACACACACACACACACACACACACACACACACACAAACACTGCCATCCACAAACAAACAGTCACAGAAAACACAACAAATGCATCGATTAATGAGATTATAGCAGGACCAGTGAGTGTTTTGATGAAAGATAATGAACTCTCTTAATTAGCTGCTGATTCTCCCAGCTAGGCCAAAAACCTCTTATGTCTGCCTGCCTGCACCCCTCTCACCATCTCCCTCAACCAATGCTCTATAAGGTACTCAGTGTTCCCCCCACACCACCACCACCTTCTCCACATCTTGCACAGTGGATTGATTTCTGTTGCGTTACTATGGAACAGGTATTATGGCATGTTCCATCCATAGCGTAGCTTGCACATCAACAGTGCATGTGTGTCGTGAAGTGACACAAAACCATGCCCTCGTAATAATAATCCTATTTATATCTGCCGCCTTGGGGGAGGCAACCTGGATTACTTGTGGTGGAATATTAAGAGAGGACGAGAGGACTGGTTGAGATACTAGGATACAATGTCACCCTTCAAACTACCAACATATTTTATATACGCGTATTACCAACTTGGGTCATTTTGACCCCAAGTAGAAACTATTGGAAAAAGCAACATTCATAGAAAAATAACAACTTTATTATTTTCAGATATTATTTTTTTTTTTACCAAAACAGACTGTTATTTTAGAAAATGTACAGTTCATTAGCATCTGTAAAACTGAAGTAAAAAATGGCGTTATACACATCCACATGAACACTGAAAAGCAGATTTACCATAATTTGATTGTAGTATCATTCAGTTAAGTAAATATTAATTGTGTCATATTTGTGGTAAAAATGTCTGTCAGTACACCAAAATTTGAAATATGCTACATTTTTGGGATGAAATGATATTCACCTATTGATCCTGAGAGACATATGGTTTAGTTTTCTTCATTTACATACCCCACAGCCAGCATTAGCATTACTGCTAGTGAAACAATGGGAGTGGTAGGGACTCTGGCAGGATGCTTCAAAAAACATACCCAAATCCTCAAGTCACTTCAAAATAAATGTTATAGCAACCAAAAAACCATAACAAGTTACACAAATATAGAATATTGTAGAGTATTAAAGGAATTCTGGTATTTATATAACATTTTTTTAAATGTTATATAACTATTTTTCAGAGAATAAACACCAATACAGCACTATGTGTACTTTCAGGGGGGAGCTAGCTGGTTTCTGTGTTATAATTCTACCAAGCATTCATACCACTGACATACTTTTATGAGCTGTTTTGAATGCAACTAAGCATATGTCTAAGGTCATTTAGATTTTGTACACGGTCATACCTAGTTACATGTTATAACCATAGCCAAGTACATAAGGTGCTCCATTTTTGCAGGTGATCTGTCTATCAGGTTAAGATCACTCCAACAGGTCCCCCTCCACCTTCTGAGGATTTGTCTAGCTTAATATTATGTCTCTGGAGAAACCAAATAAATCGTTTTTTAGATTTGCCCTAGAACAGGGATCTCCAACCAGGTTCCTGGAGAGCTACCCTTCTGTCGTTTTTCCTTTCAATCCCTGTTGTAACTAACCTGCTTCAGTTTATCAACTAGCTCGTTATTAGAGTCAGGTGTGCTAGATTTGAATTGAAGCTAAAACCAGCAGGACGGTAACTCTCTCGGAACAGGGTTGAAGGGATTCAGAACATATCGGATTTCTGTATTACAGTTCTATCAAGTATTTACACCATTGGCAGATTTTTATATTCACAAAAAATAAGGTAATTCTGGTTTTGTACAGTGTCATACGATACGTGGTATAAAAAAAGTAAAATTTTAGGTGAGTACATGGGGAGCTGTAACTCTACAGATGATCTGTCTATCTGGTCAAAATCACTGATACTGCTCCCCCTCCACCCTCTGGTGGCATGGATAACATATTAAACAATTATTTAGATGTATTAAGAAAAAGTTGATTGACAAATTCATAAAATTAAAAATAAGAATAGAATAAACCACATTTGGGATATGGTCAAAAGTATGCCTTTGATGTCAAATGACCCAAGTCGGTAGTTTGAGGGTTAAAGTCCCAGCCAGGAAAGAGGCTATAGACCTTAAAGTCACAGTCAGGCAAGAGACTATAGACCTTAAAGTCACAGTCAGGGAAGAGGCTATAGACCTTGAAGTCACAGTCAGGCAAGAGGCTGTAGACCTTAAAGTCACATTCAGGCAAGAAGCTATAGACCTTAAAGTCACATTCAGGCAAGAAGCTATAGACCTTAAAGTCCCTGTCAGGGAAGAGGCTATGGCCGGTTGCTGGCTTAAGGCTTCCGCATGCTTCGGTTCGGCTGGCGCCTAGGTATGTGAGTGTGCTCGACCACTTGAAAACCTAGAAAAAAGTGACAATATAAAAGTTTCTCCATCTTGAGATGCCATAGCCAGTATACACTTCCTCAACCTATTAATTTATTTTGGAGATCTTAGTCGCACAATTTTACATCATTTACATTACATTTAAGTCATTTAGCAGACGCTCTTATCCAGAGCGACTTACAAATTGGTGCATTCACCTTATGACATCCAGTGGAACAGTCACTTTACAATAGTGCATCTAAATCTTAAAGGGGGGGGTGAGAGGGATTACTTATCCTATCCTAGTCGTCTAGTCGTTGAATGGCAACAAACCCTTAATTGAAGAATCCCTACATCTAACTAGGATGTTTGGTGCAGTATTTCTCAAGTGAAAAAATGTTCATGAAAATGAGTCGTCTATCGTTGAATGGCAACAAACCCTTAATTGAAGAATCCCTACTGTTGACCAATCACTGAACTGTTTTGGATAGGAAGCATGTGGACGCTTCAGCAGGCAGGTAGCCATCGCCATACAGAACAAAGGCACTTTTGTTTCCGAAAGGGGGTGGGTAGCTTTGTTTCCTCTTTGCTGCTAAACCCCCCATTTGCCCACTTTGAAGCAACGCCTTCATGTCTTCAAGCTTTTGATGTTTCAGTTGTGTTCCTACTACAGTAGCCTGTGTGTCTTCTCGTTTTGTCCTATATCCAAGGAGGGTGGGCGGAAGAACAGGAGCCGAGAGCAGTGTACAAGTTTTCCCTGTTATGTGTACAGTAGTTTTGAAACTGGCCAAAGTGTAAGGGACATTTATAGAAACCAGACTGTAGGGGGTAGATGGTATAAATATGGGAGTATGGTTATGCAATGTGTGAGTGTGTTTCCAAAAGCATTACATCTATTTGATTAGATTTAACAAATCCCATAGCCCTATATTAATAACGGTCTGCCAAGATGATGACAAAGAGCAGATACTTCTGTGAAACGCTAAAATTAGATTAAATCAATTTGTGAAATGATTTACGGCTGTAAATGCATAGAAAGAGGATAGTTGTTGTGGATTGTCGTCATAATCTAATCATGCACTAAGATGATTTTCTGTAGAGTTTAAGGATGCCTGAAAGATGAATGGATAGGTTGAGGGGGAGAAGATTGGGGTGGGGGTGGGGGGACGGTGCAAAACAGAGATGGATGATAGTGGCTGTGCGATTTTAGTATAGGTAGATTGATCACCTACCTGAGTGTAGTACATTCTCACTTTCTTTTTCCGTTTCCTGCCTGCAGAGGAAGGTGAGTACTTCCTGAAGGTGCTGATCCCCAGCTATGCGGCCGGCTCCATCATTGGCAAGGGAGGACAGACCATCGTCCAGCTGCAGAAAGAGACCGGCGCCACCATCAAACTGTCCAAATCCAAGGACTTCTACCCTGGTGAGTGCTCGTTGACCACTGCTATATTTCAATCAATGACGTTGTATTTTAGAGATCTTTCAATATAAATGAGCTTATTTCAGGAGTCTCCTATATGTATTTATTTATTGACCTCTGCCCCTCAAAGAGGCTTCCCCTTTCCCAGACGTGTTGTGTCTGGAACCTGATTCCACTGGGTAACAGACATGGCCTCTGTCAGGGCTCATGCAGCCGTGGATCACATAGGGACATGCGAGTGAACACAGAGTCAAGTTCGCCACAGATACAGGATTAAAGGGTTAGTTAAAGGTGAAATTGTATTTGCCTAAACTCTTAATTCCCTCATGACATGACGTTTTTGCACGGCTAGACACATGAGATGCGCCTCAGCTGTGTGCCCAGCCTGTCAGTGAAGCAGCTTGTGTGCTCGATGAGAATTTGCTCTGAACTTCACAGGCAGGAAGGGATACATTGAAATTACGAGACGAACCAATCGCTGTACATGTTATATCTCTATCGCACTCAATGGGATTCTTGTCTGGACATGTGAAATGGGAGAAGGGCATTGTAATTCCCTGTACATCCTTCTACTGCTAGCCCCGTCAACAGAACAGGCCATCTCTGTTGTATCTCCTCTCCCCGGGACTGAAGACCCCATACTCCAGCCAGCTAGAGCAGATGCAAGGTGCGAGATCCCCACCACCCTCAACTCCCCAAAACATCCCAAACCCTCCTCACTTATTGGAATTGGCAGTAACCAGTGATCTAATGTTGAGAACGGCCTTGTTGAGATAGAGATTGAAAAGGACCACAGAAAGAGAGAGGGAAAGAGTGAAAGGGAAAGAAGATAAAGAAAATGAAAGAGATGGCTGTAAAGGCCCTTTTCTGTCGTCTTGGGGGAGTGCGGGGGGGGGGGTTATGGAGGTGGGGGGTATAGAGGAACTGTGTGGGGGGAGGGGGTGTCCTTCCTCTGCACTGAAGGAGGCATCTGTATGCAAATGAGCACCGGCGCTGCTCTTCCTGGCTGACAAATCAAAAGGTCCACCTGCTGCGATGTCCCGTCTAGGGTTTCACCAGGGGGGCACGGAGGTAGGTGCTGGGCAAGGTGGGTGCCGTGGTGAATGATGGGGGGAAAAGTAGAGTCAAGCCAGAAGGAAAGGCTGTGTAGTGCTTGAGACTCTGTCCCACAGCACAAGACGTGCTCCTTCAATTCATCCTGGGATAGTGCCTCACCAGCATTTCATTGCCAACCAATTAGTTGTCCACAGCAGTATTGGGCCAAGACAGGCAACCATTCATTATTATAGAAGCCAAGATTTATTAGATACAGCCCCTTGCAAATACAGGCCCCTGCGACATTTACTGGAAAGTAGCGACCATATTTTACTGCGACCTTGCATCGGCAGAGTGGAGGCCCGCTGCTCTATTTTACAAGGGCTGAAAAAAAATCTCTGTATGACAGCATCATTGCTCATACCTGCAGGTGTCTGGGCCTATAGGGAGAGAAGGTAAAGGATGCTGCAGCCACTCGTGTCATCCATTACTCTTTCTTTGGGGATCACAATTGGAATAAAGATATTAAGACATTAGCTATCGCATCCAGAGTGCAATTGGAAATGATCAGGCTTTTCTTTCTCATGCTCTATGTGATATTGAAGTTTGAGAAATGCCAGAAACGGATTAAGAAAGTCAACATCAACATTTCTAATGTCATGCCCTCAGATGGCAATTAGCCTCAAGGCGCTATGTGCTCGTTTCATATGTTAGCTACCGGCTAAGGGAAACAAGAAGATAGCTAGGTGTTTTCCAGTCCAATTATCATCCAGGTGATGAGCTTACTTGTTCTGGGTCACCTCTCCAGTCTTTGGAAGCTGTCTACTGTCTCCAGAGACTGTAAGTAGGTCAAGAGAACGGTGGTGGCGTCTCTTCCCACCTTTAATATGAGGAGCATTTTGCTTCAAATTTGGGAGATACAAATGCTTATGAACACATGGTTCATAAAGACCACAGCCTTAACATGTCTTTGATCCATGAACCCACCTACAGGTTACCACCTACAAATGTTTGCCCCTGTGACACCCCATCCCTTAGGAAGACCTCCCAGTATGACATCACCACAGGGACGGTTTAATGGGGCTCAAAGGTGATGGTGGAAGAATAAAGAACTCTCCCTTTAAGTGAGAGACAGTCTTGCCATTTGTTCCTAAACGTGGACTCCCTCCACGTTTAGTTTGTCCCGACCAACCGCTCACTGATCTTCCCCCTGTCCCCCCGTATCGCTGGAGCGTGGCACCATATTGAAGCTTTGTCTTAATCCTCTGTCATGATTGCAGTTTTCAGGATTTAATACCTAGCCAACCCCCCCTCCACCCCCCCTCCACCAAAGCATTATCAACATCACAGATTTTTCCCTTCCGAGCCGCTTTAGTCTATAAGCTTTTTGACTGAAAGATGAAAAGCCGCAATATTGCATATCCAACTCGTCTGGCTGAAATGAGTTTCCTGTTTGTTTTCATTTACGGTCTATTTTCTAGATTGAATCATTATTACCGTCTGTGGTTTAATTCAGTTATTCAGTTAATTCAGTATATCATCGAAATACAATTATTATTATGTTGATTCTGACTGAATTTCAGAAATATTGTGATGAATGTATAGTTTGATGTGCTGTGCTGCCTAACCAAGACCTTCACTATTAATATGAAGTTGTGTTGTCATTATCTAGACTGCACTCTCCCTTTTCATTTCTGGTCAGCCATGTTCCAGGAAGTAGTTTTATTCCAGGAAGTGATGCTGTCCAGGGGAGTAGTTAGATATGGGATGGGGCATTTTAAGGCTAATGGTAGAAGGATACCACTATTTTGACTGTCTTTTGAAGTTATTCTCTGTGAACTCACACCTAGAGACTGGCCAGTTTGATTGGGCTGAGATAGCTGTGCCATGAACTGTTAATGATTTCTGTCATTGATTACTTTTAGAAAACATAGAAAATGTTCCCATATCCACCATTCCCAACATTATGCCACTGGCATACATGTACAGCTCATAGGAGGTTGGTGGCACCTTAATTGGGGAGGACGGGCCCGTGGTAATGGCTGGAGCGGAATGGTGGAATGGTAGCAAATACATCAAACATATGATTTGATGCCATTCCATTTGCTCCATTCCAGCCATTATTATGAACCGTCCTCCCCTCAGCAGCCTCCACAAAAGCAGCAATTCTCATTTTAATACACTCCATCTCCATTTTAAAACAATATCATAAAATCCACAGCACATGGCTGATGCTAGGTCAATGCTATCTAGCTATACTCAGTGCCTGTGTGCATGTCAACCTAGTATGTAGAGGGTATTTGTTGAGCACCAGTAGTGACAGTGTCTCCAGCAGTAGAGGATCACAGGCTGGTGACAGGGTGTCCCGCGTCACCGTGGGGACAGAGAAGGTCCCCCTGATCCCACTGGCTTTGTTTTTGTTTTCCATCATGTGTGACATCACCGTCGAGCCAACGAATGGCCGACTGGCTGAATAATTCCTCGGTGCCAGTCAGTGCCTGAGCAATCACTGCGCAGCCTACCATGCCACCATGGGGCTGTCACGTCACAGTCAGGCCGCACACACAGGAGCACAGGGAGGATTAGAATGATGATGATTAAACTACTACTTATCAGCCTCATCATCCACATTATCACATTATCTTCACCAGGTTATTGTTTTGATTTGAATGTTTTTCTGGGATTATCAAGGTGGCCTTTATTGACCGTATGACAGCTATTTTTGTGACGTATTCAGTTTGCTGGACATTTTGAATGCTTCCCTGTCCACTCCATCACCCAGCTGACTTGTGTAACTAACCCCGAGGCTTCACTCACCTCTGCTACAGCCTGCGTCAGGCCACATCAATCACCCTGCCCAGCCAAGAAAGGTATGGCTAATCAATCTAATAGCCACATCCAGAGTGGAGTGCAGGACATTGTAGCTACCTGCAGACATGTATACCCACATGCATTCACCCCAATCTCTCTTCTTCCCTCCTACCCTTTGCAGCTATCCAATTTTGCAGCTCTCTCGCGCGCTCTCTCTCTCTCTCTCTCTTGCTTTCTCTTGCTTCTCTCTCTCTCTCTCTCTCTCTCTTGCTTTCTCTCTCGCTCTCTCTCTCATTAGCTACCTCTCTCTCTTTCGTCTTCCAAGTCTCCTCACTGTTTTGATCTCTCATTCATCTTGTATCCTTTGTTCTCTCTCTCCCTGATCTCTTCAGTCTCTAGGGTGCTGGAGCTTTGCCGGCTCCATGTGCTCCAGCTTTTTAATCAGATATAATAATAAAAAAGAGCAAACTGGGATCGGCCATAAATATACTTCCACCAATATATCCCACAGATCAATTGTGCCGGGAGTGGGAGCAGGGTCTGCAGTGTACTACACCATGCCCGCCTGCTTCCTGCATGGTGAAATATGATTGTCATCAACCCCCTACACTCTGACTATCAACCCCCCCCCCCCCCCCCCCCCCCCCCCCCGACAACCCAATCACTGCATAACCTCCGTTGATCTAACAGGCCTAAGTCTGTGTTTACTTCTGGAAATGAGAACTGTGACTAAGTGTGCAGAGAAAGGCTAAGGGAAGAGAGGCAGTCATCTTTTCCACCCGGTGAGTTTTTAGTTTGGTTACTCATATCCCCCCAGACTCCCCCTGCGCCACCACAGCCAGTTAGTCTGATAACTCACACCTAAGTTCGAGTTAAAAAAGAGCAGTGTTTTCATGAAACTGCTTGAATAAAAACTAAATGGGGGGCATCATTCCAGCTGAAATTTTATGTCATGAAACAAGTTTTTTTTTTTTTAAGTCATGCAACAAGACTTGTTTAAAGCTCATTTTTCAAATATTCTCTCCGGGAAAAGAATGCAGGGGACAGTGAATCCAGTCATTATCTAATTTCTTTTAAGAATCTTTGAATAGGATCCTTTTCTGTGTCTAAATGGGGGATATCTGACCCTGTGAATCCCACTCCACAAGGCACCTGCCAATCACAACACCATCAGACCTGGCAACCAATCAGAATACACCTCTGTGGTTGCCGGCATTGTAGACAGACCAGAGCTATCCTGGGATTGGCTGTAGCCGGGCTGGCTGGCAGAGAGGGACGGGGGCTTTTGTTACAGGCCGATTATGTACGAGGGGAGTCGAAAATAGCCCGCCTCAATCATTCCTTTGTGCTGGCACGACAAAGCTCTGCCCCAGCTGTGCTGTCTCCTCTCTGGGACTATGCAACAACTGCTACTGCCTGGCCTAAAGAGGCCCAGACCTACATAGGACTAATCTGCACTAGAGGCTGTTTGTTGGAGGGTGTTGATGTAGGTATATTCATATCTATGGTTGAAGGCACAAGGAAAGATATGGCTCTGGGTTTTTTGTTTTTGAGTAAGTAGCTGTATGAATGGATGAGGTTTCTGAGAGAGAAGCTGAATGAGTGGATGAGGTTTCTGAGAGAGAAGCTGTATGAGTGGATGAGGTTTCTGAGAGAGAAGCTGTATGAATGGATGAGGTTTCTGAGAGAGAAGCTGTATGAGTGGATGAGGTTTCTGAGAGAGAAGCTGTATGAAAGGGATGAAGTGAAAGTGGAAGGAGAGAGGTGTGCGTTAATTAGAGGTGGAAATGTGTATGTGACAGATTGGGGGAACAGAGAGAATGGGAGGGAGAAAGGGAATGCGTGAGTGAAAGAGTGAGGGATGAAGGAAAGCAATATCCAGTAGATTGAATATGCAGTGATTTGAATATCCAGTGGACTGAATATCCAGTGGTTTGAATGGTCAATGATGGCCCCAAACTGTCAGGGACAATAGAGAGTGGTGGGCCACTATTAATGACAATAGAGTCTTTGACATTGTGACCACTCAGCCCCTCAAGGGTGGGGGAAAGGGTGAGCGAGTCTCCCATCTGCCTCAAGAGGGTCATGTCAGACCGTGTGTGGTGTGTGTGGTGTGTGATGCAGTGTGTGTGGTGTGGTGTAGTGTGTGTGGTGTGTGTGCAGGCAGGCCTTTAGAACTGGACTACAGTTGTATCAGTTTTTGAATGTAATGCATTTGTTTGGTTGCTAGCTTGAGCTCATGTTTGGTTGTGTCGTATAAGTTTGATAGCTACAGTAATTCTACCAGTGGAGGCTGGTGGGAGGAGCTATAGGAGGACAGGCTCATTGTAACGGCTGGAATGGAATACATGGAACCGTATCAAACAGATCAAACATATGGAAACCACGTTTGACTCCGTTCCACTGATTCCATTCCAGTCATTACAATGAGCCTGGCCTGCTATTGCCCCTCCCACCAGCCTCCACTGAAATCTATTATCTAAGGAGATACAAATCCAGGCTTTCTAACTCATTGTACTATCCTAGCAGTTAATCAAATAATGCAACTCACTCTCCATGTCTTGTCAATGCCATGAGTATGATTTGATATAATCACAATATATGTTGTTGTTGTGTACAACCCTGCTAAAGTCAGCAGAATATAGTTGATGGACAACAGACAACCGCTTGCCTATCTCCTCTCATCTTGTCATCAGCTGCATATTTTCTGTGAGTTTATCAGAAAAGTCAGTGGTCTTTATTTAGGTTTGCTTGGCTAAGCAATAAGGTTTGCCTCTTCAGACAAAAAGAGGGGGGTGTTACTGTGGAACACGCCATGAGTGACAGTATAGGAGACAACAAACATTCTGGCTTCAATAACAGAGTCAAGTTAGGGAGAGGAGAGAGGACTTGACATGTTCTCTCCTGAAACATGTTGTCACAAAGCTCAGCCCCACCCACTGAGATGTCTGAATCACCACCAAAATTGACTTGCTTTGTGATCTGAATTGAGCGGATGGGATGATATTGGAAGAGTTGTGATATATTAGAGAGCTGAAAGGGACACAGAGAGCGACTGCCTGTGTTCGATCACAGGAGGTTGGTGGTGCCTTCATTTGGGAGGACGGGCTTCTGGTATTGGCTGGTGCGGAATTAGTCGAATGGTATCAAATACATGGTTTCATGTGTTTGATGCCATTCCATATGCTCCGTTTCAGCCATTATTATTATGTCCTCCCCTCAGAAGCCTCCACTGGTGCGCATGCATGCTTGGGTGTGTATACGTGTGTACGGTGTTCTCGAGGTACAAAGCAGGAGACAACACGCCCCTCGTATTCCAACTCCCAAAACAAAGCGGGTTTTGTGGGACTGCGCTGCACACCCGGTTGCCTTGGTGATCGGAATGAAAGTGACAGTTCCCCAAGCAACAGAGCCCTCTCCCCTCCTCCTCCTCGCCATCTCCCTCCCCCCTCCTCTTCCCTACCCGCCCCAGCAGGTGTAGCAGGAAGAGGAAGATGTCTGTCACTTCTGACCTTGTGTCTCTGCTAGAGGAGAGGAGAGTGAAGTGGGAATGCGGCTGCGCAGCTCATCTGCAACTCTCCGTTGTTCGACTCACATCGAGGGCGCACAGATTCAGGGAACCAATGGGTAGCGAACAGTCGTTTCTGTGCGCTTGGGAAAGGATGGGAAGTAAAAACACAACACCTTTTATTCAAGTACTTCCTTGAGAACAGAACTGGATTGTTTCGATGCCTTTTTGGATTCGACAACATTGGGCCCCGAGCATAGTCTCCTGTGATTGCACATTCACAACTAGAGGTCGACCGATTAATCAGAATGGCCGATTAATTGGGACCAATTTCAAGTTTTCATAACAATCGGAAATCGGTATTTTGGGGCGCCGATTTGTCTATTTATTTAGGTAAGTTTAGCTAGCATTAAACTTATCTTATAAAAAAACAATCAATCCTAATCACTAGTTGACTACTCATGGTTGATGATATTACTAGATATTATCTAGCGTATCCTGCGTTGCATATAATCTGACTGAGCATACAAGCATACAAGTATCTAAGTATCTGACTGAGCGGTGGTAGGCAGAAGCAGGCACGTAAACATGAATTCAAACAGCACTTTAGTGCGTTTTGCCAGCAGCTCTTCGTTGTGCATCAAGCATTGCGCTGTTTATGACTTCAAGCCTATCAACTCCCGAGATGAGGCTGGTGTAATCGAAGTGAAATGGCTAGCTAGTTAGCGCTCGCTAATAGCGTTTCAAACGTCACTTGCTCTGAACCTTCTAGTAGTTGTTCCCCTTGCTCTGCATGGGTAATGCTGCTTCGATGGTGGCTGTTGTCGTTGTGTTGCTGGTTCGAGCCCAAGGAGGAGCGAGGAGAGGGACGGAAGCTATACTGTTACACTGGCAATACTAAAGTGCCTATAAGAACATCTAATAGTCAAAGGTTAATGAAATACAAATGGTTTAGAGGGAAATAGTCCTATAATTCCTATAATAACTACAACCTAAAACTTCTTATCTGGGAATATTGAAGACTCATGTTAAAAGGAACCACCAGCTTTCATATGTTCTCATGTTCTGAGCAAGTAACTGAAACGTTAGCTTTCTTACATAGCACATATTGCACTTGTACTTTCTTCTCCAACACTTTGTTTTTGCATTATTTAAACCAAATTGAACATGTTTCATTATTTACTTGAAGCTAAATTGATTTTATTGATGTATTATATTAAGTTCAAATAAGTGTTCATTCAGTATTGTTGTAATTGTCATTATTACAAATAAATACATACAAATCGGCCGATTAATCGGCATCGCCTTTTCCGGGGCCCCAATAATCGGTATCGGCGTTGAAAAATCATAATCGGTCAACCTGACAACAATGACACTTAGCGTTTATGATTGCCATGGAGATATCCCCCGTTGCAGAATGGGGGATGGTTAGAAGCAAGGGTCTGAATCTCCTAGTGTCCTTGCCGTGGGTGGAGACTCTGTCTGAGGAAAAGAGAGTGTATACCGCAACTCTCAGGAGGAAGAAGTGGAAGGACATAAAGGAGCATGCTGCACTTTTACTGCCTGACAATGGAGCGCTGCTTTGTGTGGAGGTTGCATTCCCTTTAAAATGGAAGGTGAGCGCTGACAAAGAAGTTCATTGAAAAGGAGAGCTGGCCCAGTAGAGGATTTTTCCTCCTTCTTTACAGACCTAATCTCTTACATGGGGACAAAGCTCCCCCTGTGCCCCTTCCTACTTGCCCCCATACCCCCCATCTCCCCCCTAGAAAAAGACGAGGTTCCACAGCTGCCTCTAGCTCCGCCCCCTGTCCCTCCATTATCTCTAATCTCCAGTGAAAAGCTCCCCCCTTCACACCCCGGGTCCGCCCCGCCCCAACCCCCTATATCCTCATCCCCCCTCTGTGATTAATTTCCCCTCCGGTTGGTCGGTCCCCAAAGCCATTAGTTGTTGGAACGGCCCCTTCAACACACAATCTGTACTCTCGCTTTAATTGCGGCAGAACGGGGAGCGCTAATTAACTGTGACCCTACAGAGGGTTCTCGTTAGGGGGCAACGGGGCAGGGGAGCAGGGCTGTGGGTGTGTTGGCTGGGGTCAGTACATTTGGTGTCCAGCCACGTCACGAGACAGCCGGAACCATTGTCACATGGCTGCTGGAGCCCTGAGAGGGCTTGTGATGAGAGCTTGATGGGTTTTATAACCCTTGACCTGCGTCTGATGATGGGTGGCGTCTACATTCTGGGGTCTTGTTCTTCTCTTGCATGACACACTCTAGATGATCATTTTAGACCGTTTTTATCAACTCTAACCAGAAATACACTATATGATGATTTACGATGTTGGGGGAGATATATGGAAACAGTGTTTGCAGTGCATGAATTGGTGAGGCTGTTTATGAAACACCTCATTTTTGGGGGGAAGTTGAAATCATAGCCATCTAACGCCATATGGTTTTGATGAATGATAATGACATCATGGATGGATGCGGATGCTTTACTGTGTGTGAGGTTTTCATGTCACTCCTAGAGCAGCAGCCTCAGCTCCACTTCTTAAGTAAAGACGGGTGAAACCTTGATCCCGTTAGTCACTAAAGACATTGCTAATTGTTGTTTTGCTGACAGCTAATTGCTATTTTCTCACTCCGCTGTTGGAACCACACAAACACCCCCCAAAAAGACAGACTGAAAGGGGATACTGCTCCCATAAATCAGAGAGAGAGAGAGAGAGATAGAGAGAGAGAGAGAGAGAGAGAGAGAGTAAAAGAGATCTGTAGAAAGAGGTAGAGTTGAAAGGAGAGAGAAGGGGAATGACGAAGTAGGAATGGTGCCCTCCTATGCATTTTTTGAGTTGAGTCAGACGCTCTCCTCTGCATAATTATAGTCCTGCCGATTATGTCTTTAGTCTAAACACAGAGAGACCTACGAGAGGTAGCTCAGGCCAGGGTTGCCCATGGGCCGCACGTGCAATCCCAGCCTTCAGCCCCCCCCCACCCCTCCTCTTCCTGGCAGGTGCGAGAGGAGAGGAGAAGGCTGCTTTTCAGAGTCTCTTTCTAGAGCCGCGCGCTATAGCGCCTTACACCTCTACCCGGGATGTGAGGGGACAGGGGATCGTCTGTCCGTCTGCCAACAGGCAAAGAGAGAGAAAGGGGGCAGAGAGGTAGGAAGGCAGCATTTTAACCATGACAAACCCCCACAGTTCCTGGGAAAAGCCCCTACGACTCTCCTTGAACCATAAACTCAAGTCTTTTTCTTTTTCTTTTTTTGGGGGGGAGGGTTGGATCAGCTTAATATTGCGGAAAGAATGTTGCTTCCAATGTAATTGTCTGCATCATATCCAATCCCCCATATTCTTTGGGTAAATATATGTATCCACACGCATGCATATATATACACATATATACATACACATACCTATATAGACATACATACTTTTTTAAAGAATATACCTTTATTATTATTCCCCGCAAACCCTTCCGCCGATCCCCCAATTGGAGTAAACTAATAAACACTTCTGCTTCTACCTTCAATCCATACATCTTATACACAGTCTACAGACACAGTCTACAGACACAGTCTACAGACACAGTCTACAGACACAGTCTACAGACACACTCTACAGACACACTCTACAGACACACTCTACAGACACACTCTACAGACACACTCTACAGACACACTCTACAGACACAGTCTACAGACACACTCTACAGACACACTCTACAGACACAGTCTACAGACACAGTCTACAGACACAGTCTACAGACACAGTCTACAGACACAGTCTACTTCACAATAGTTCTCTCTAGTTTGTTCTTAGTCCTTCCACTATTTCTGATGTCCATCCAGTTTGATTTCTATTTGTAACTATGCTATTTCACAAAAGCTCCGAACCTATATACATTCTACAGATCCCTTATGCCCTACATTGTTTATCTTGTTATTAGTCCCACCCTCCAGCTCCACTCAACCCCTCCCATCTGTCTATCAACATCATCCATTTCGGATTTCTACTTGCCATATATTTTTCAACTGTGCTGTGATGCTTCACAAAATAACTGAACCTTCCTATTCTCATAGCTTCTACAGATTTTAAATTCAAAATAAACATTTTTGCTAAAATAATTATTATATTATTGATTGATTGACTATGGCTTTTCAAATCACCCAGTATTGCTATCTGTAGTGTTAGTTCTAGGCAAATGTTGCAATTCTTCAGCCATTCCTGGACCTGTGACCAAAAATGAGCTACGTATGGACAATACCAAAATAAATGATCTAATGACTCTGCCTCCTCACAGCAGAATCTGCAGAGCTGGGAAGATTGTATCCCCCATATATATAACATCTATTAGTTGCAAGAATTTTGTATAGTAATTTATATTGAAACATTTGAAGTTTTGAATCCGGCTTTGTTTTGCGTATCAATTCATAAACCATGTGCAATGGAATGGGTACATCGAACATCTCTTCCCAACTATTTTGCAATTTATATGGCACAGCTGTCAGTTTTTTGGTCCTTAAATTAAATTGGTATATGTTTTTATTTATCACACTTTTTTTAACCATTTATGTTCTTTAATACAGGGCCGACATACAAGTTCCTTACTTTTTTAAAATCTCAAGTCTTTGGCGTTCTCATGCTGAACCACATTTGAAAGGAAACATGTCTGATCCACAAATCCACATACAGTATTCAGCTGTAGAATCTTTACTAGTAGTGTTGAGAATTCTCCACTTGAGAATTCTTTCCATGGTTTCTAACACATGCAGTCCTGCCTGTACCATGAGGTTGTTGAACTATTTCACAACATATTGACTGACACGTAGCTGTCTATTTGACACTCCAGTGAGTGTGACAGTCTGTGTGTTTAGGAGAGAGCGAGAGTGCATTCAAATCAAGGCAACCTTTATTTGTCACATGCGCCGAATAGAACAAGTGTAGACCTTACCGTGAAATGCTTACTTACAAGCCCTTAACCAACAGTGCAGAGTTTATTTACCAAATAAACTAAAGTTAAAAAATAATTACAAAAATAATTATAAGTAACACCGGTACCGGTACCGAGTCAGTGTGCAGGGGACAGGTTAGTTGAGGTAATTTGTACATGTAGTTAGGGGTGAAGTGACTATGCATAGATAATAAACAGCGAGTAGCATCAGTGTACAAAACAAATGGAGGGGGGTTAATGTAATAGTCCAGTGGCCATTTGATTAGTTGTTCAGCAGTCTTATAGCTTGGGGGTAGAAGCTGTTATGGAGCCTTTTGGTCCAAGACTTGGCTCTCCAGTACCGCTTGCCGTGCGGTAGCAGAGAACGGTCTATGACTTGGGTGACAGGAGTCTCTGGCAATTTGATGGGCTTTCCTCTGACACCGCCTATTATATAGGTCCTGGATGGCAGGAAGCTTTGCCCCAGTGATGTACTGGGGGTACGCACTACCCTCTGCAGCGCCTTACGGTCAGATGCCGAGCGGTTGCCTTACCAGGCGGCAATGCAACCAGTCAGGATGCTCTCAATGGTGCAGCTGTATAACTTTTTGAGGATCTGGGGACCCATGCCAAATATTTTCAGTCATCTGAGGGGGAAAGGTTTTGTAGTGCCCTCTTCACGACTGTATTTCTGTGTTTGGACCATGATAGTTCGTTGGTGATCGATCCGCTCCACTACAGCCCTGTTGATGTTGATGGGGGCCGGTTCGGCCCGCCTTTTCCTATAGTCCACGATCAGCTCCTTTGTCTTGCTCACATTGAGGGAGAGGTTGTTGTCCTGGCACCACATGGCCAGTTCTCTGACCTCCTCCCTATGGGCTGTCTCATCGTTGTCGGTGATCAGGCCTATCACTGTTGTGTCGTCAGCAAACTTACAGTGGCTTGCAAAAGTATTCACCCACCTTGGCATTTTTCCTACTTTGTTGCCTTACAACCTAGAATTAAAATATATTTTGGGGGGGGTTGTGTCATTTGATTTACACAACATGCCTACCACTTTGAAGATGCAACATATTTTTCCTGTGAAACAAGCAAGAAATAAGACAAAAACAGAACATGTGAGCATGCATAACTATTCACCCACCCCAAAGTCAATACTTTGTAGAGCCACCTTTTGCAGCAATTACAACTGCAAGTCTCTTGGGGTAGGTCTCCGTAAGCTTGGCACATCTAGCCACTAGGATATTTGCCCATTCTTCAAGGCAAAACTTCTCCAGCTCCTTCAAGTTGGATGGGTTCCACTAGTGTATAGCAATCTTTAAGTCATACCACAGATTCTCAATTGGATTGAGGTCTAGGCTTTGACGAGGCCACTCCAAGACATTTACATGTTTTCCCTTAAACCACCCGAGTGTTGCTTTAGCAGTATGCTTAGCGTCATTGTCCTGCTGGAAGGTGAACCTCCGTCACAGTCTCAAATCTCTGGAAGACTGAAACAGGTTTCCCTCAAGAATTTCCCTGTATTTAGCGCCATCCATCATTCCTTCAATTCTGACCAGTTTCCCAGTCCCTGCTGATGAGAAACATCCCACAGCATGATGCTGCCACCACCATGCTTCACTGTGGGCATGTTGTTCTTGGGGTGATGAGAGGTGTTGGGTTTGCGCCAGACATAGCGTTTTCCTTGTTAGCCAAAAAGCTCCATTTTAGTCTCATCTGACCAGAGTACCTTCTTCCATATGTTTGGGGTGTCTCCCACCAAATGTGTTTGCTTTTATTTTTTCTTTAAGTGGTCTCTTTGTTACCTCTCTGATTAATTCCCTCCTTAACTGGTCTGTGAGTTTTGGTGGGCGGCCCTCACTTGGCAGATTTTTTGTGATGACAAATTCTTTCCATTTTTAATAATGGAATTAATGGTGCTTTGTGGGATGTTCAAAGTTTCTGATTTTTTTATAACCCAACCCTAATCTGTACTTCTCCACAACTTTGTCGCTGACCTGTTTGGAGAGCTCCTTGGTCTTCCTGGTGCCGCTTGCTTGGTGTTGCCTCTTGCTTAGTGGTGTTGCAGACTCTGGGGCCTTTCAGAACAGGTGTATATACTGAGATCATGTGACAGATCATGTGACACTTAGATTGCACACAGGTCAACTTTAAATAACTAATTATGTGACTTCTGAAGGTAATTGGTTGCACCAGATCTTATTTAGGGGCATCATAGCAAAGAGGGTGGATACATATGCACGCACCACTTTTCCATTTTTATTTTGTAGAATTTTTTGAAACAAGTCATTTTTTTCATTTAATTTCACCAATTTGGACTATTTTGTGTATGTCCATTACCTGAAATCCAAATACAAATATATTTATATTACAAGTTGTAATGCAACAAAATAGGAAAAACGTCAAGGGGATGAATACTTTTGCAAGGCACTGTAATAATAGTGTTGGAGTTGTGTTTGGCCACACAGTCGTGGGTGAACATGGAGTACAGGAGGGGACTAAGTACACACCCCTGAGCGGCCCGAGTTTTGAGGATCAGCGTGGCAGACCTGTTGTTGCCTACCATTTCCACCTGGAGGCGGCCCGTCTGGAAGTCTAGGATCCAGTTGCAGAGGGAGGTGTTTAGTCCCAGGGTCCTTAGCTTAGGGATGAGCTTCGTAGGCACTATGGTGTTGAACACTGAGCTGTAGTCAATGAACAGCATTCTCACATAGGTGTTCCTATTGTCCAGATTGGAAAGGGCCATGTGGAGTGAGATTGCGTCATCTGTGGATCTGTTGTGGCAGTATGCGAATTGGAGTGCGACTAGGATATCCAGGAGGATGTTGATGTGAGCCATGACCAGCCTTTCAAAGCACTTCATTGCTACCGACATGAGTGCTATGGGGCGTTAATCATTTAGGCAGGTTATCTTCACTTCCTTGGACACAGGGACTTTGGTGGTGTGCTTGGAACATGTGGGTATTACAGACTCAGGGAGAGGTTGAAAATGTCAGTGAAGACACTTGCCAGTTGGTCCGCGCATGCTTTGAGTACATGTCCTGGTAATCTGGCTTTGCGGCTTTGTGAATGTTGACCTGTTTAAAGGTCTTGCTCACATCGGTTACCGAGAGCATTATCACACAGGCGTCCAGAACAACTGGTGCTCTCGTGCATGCTTCAGTGTTGCTTGCCTCGAAGTGAGCACGAAAGGCATTAGGCTCGTCTGGTAGGGTCGCATCACTGGGCAGCTCGCGTCTGGGTTTCCTTTTGTTGTCCGTAATAGTTTTCAATCCATGCCACGTCCGACGAGTGTCAGAGCCGGTGTAGTAGGATTCAATCTTAATCCTGTATTGACGCTTTGCTTGTGTGATGGTTTGTGTGAGGGCATAGTGGGATTTCTTATAAGCATCCAGATTAGTGTCCCGTTCCTTGAAAGCGGCAGCTCTAGCCTTTAGCTCGATGCGGATGTTGCCTGTAATCCATGGCTTCTGGTTGGGATATGTACATATGGTCACTGTGAGGGACGACGTCGTCAATGCACTTATTGATGAAGCCGATGACTGAGGTGGTATACTCCACAATGCCATTGGATGAATCCCGGAACATATTCCAGTCTGTGCTAGCAAAACAGTCCTGTAGCGTAGCATCCATGTCATCTGACCACTTCCATATTGAGCGAGTCATTAGTGCTTCTTGGTTTAGTTATTGCTTGTAAGCAGGAATCAGGAGGATAGAATTATGGTCAGATTTTCCAAATGGAGTGCAGGGAAAACTTTGAATGCATCTCTGTGTGTGCAATAAAGGTAGTCCAGAGTGTTTTTTCCTCTGGTTGCACATGTGACATACTGGTACAAATTTGGTAAAACTGATTTAAGTTTGCCTGCGTTGCGTCTTCTGGATGAGCATTTTCTTGTTTGGTTATGGCCTTATAAAGTTGGTTGAGTGCAGTCTTAGTGCCAGCATCGGTCTGTGGTGGTAAATAGACGGCTTCGAATAATATACAGTGGGGCAAAAAAGTATTTAGTCAGCCACCAAATGTGCCAGTTCTCCCACTTAAAAAGATGAGAGAGCCCTGTAATTTTCATCATAGGTACACTTCAACTATGACAGACAAAATGAGAAAAATAATCCAGAAAATCACATTGTAGGATTTTTTAATGAATTTATTTGCAAATTATGGTGGAAAATAAGTATTTGGTCACCTATAAACAAGCAAGATTTCTGGGTTTCACAGACCTGTAACTTCTTCTTTAAGAGGCTCCTCTGTCCTCCACTCGTTACCTGTATTAATGGCACCCGTTTGAACTTGTTATCATTATAAAAGACACCTGTCCACAACCTCAAACAGTCACACTCCAAACTCCACTATGGCCAAGACCAAAGAGCTGTCAAAGGACACCAGAAACAAAATTGTAGACCTGCACCAGAATGGGAAGACTGAATCTGCAATAGGTAAGCAGCTTGGTTTGAAGAAATCAACTGTGGGAGCAATTATTAGGAAATGGAAGACATACAAGACCACTGATAATCTCCCTCGATCTGGGGCTCCACGCAAGATCTCACCCTGTGGGGTCAAAATTATCACAAGAAGTCCGTGTTGCCCAGCAACAGCCCCAAAACATCACTGCTCTAGAGGAGATATGCATGGAGGAATGGGCCAAAATAACAGCAACAGTGTGTGAAAACCTTGTGAAGACTTACAGAAAACGTTTGACCTCTGTCATTGCCAACAAAGGGTATATAACAAAGTATTGAGATCAACTTTTGTGATTGACCAAATACTTATTTTCCACCATAATTTGCAAATAAATTCATTAAAAATCCTACAATGTGATTTTCAGTTTTTTTTTCTTCTCATTTTGTCTGTCATAGTTGAAGTGTACCTATGATGAAAATTACAGTCCTATCTCATTTTTTTAAGTGGAAGAACTTGCACAATTGGTGGCTGACTAAATACTTTTTTGCCCCACTGTAGATCAGAACTCTCTTGGTAGATAGTGTGGTCTACAGCTTATCATAAGGTACTCTACCTCAGGCGAGCAATACCTTTAATATTAGACATCACGCACCAGCTGTTATTGACAAAAAGACACACACCTCCACCCCTCGTCTTACCAGACGTAGCATCTCTGTTCTGCCGGTGCATTGAAAATCCTTTCAGCTCTATATTATCTGTGTCGTTGTTCAGCCACAACTCTGTGAAACATAAGATATTACAGTTCTTAATGTCCCGTTGGTAGGATAATCTCAATCATAGGTCATCAATTTAATTTAATTTATTTTATTGTATGTTAGCAAGTAGAACGGAAGGCAGTGAGAGTTTACTCGCTCGCCAATGGATTATCAGAAGGCAGCCCGATCTGCGTGCTCTTTTCCACCATCTTTTCTTCACGCAAATAACGGGGATCTGGGCCTGTTCCCAGGAGAGCAGTATATCCTTCTCGTCGGACTCGTTAAAGGAAAAAGCTTCTTCCAGTTCGTGGTGAGTAATCCCAGTTCGGATGTCCAGAAGTTATTTTCGATCATTAGAGACGGTAGCAGCAACATTATGTACAAAATAAGTTTCAAACAACATGTAAAAGATTAGCCATACTCTTCAGCGCCATCTTAATTCATATAGATGAGTTTTGTTTCATAGTATTTACATAGTGTAGAGTAAACACGCTTGTGAAAAGAATGTGCCAACATTGGCAAGCTTGTGTTTTATGTGTTTTTTTCCATGTGATTGTGCATTTCAGATAGCAGCCCATGTAGGGATGAGTGCAGACTGCACAGCCTCTGTTATTTGGCTGAGGCCCGTTCACAGGCTCCATTGCCTCATTGCAGTTTGCAGCTGTATAAAATGAGGAACAGATTGTGTATGATGTAAAATGGCAAGCATCCCCGTCTCCATGGAAAAGGTTGAGTAAACGTTGTGCCGCAGATTAGTACAGTTTAGAAGGAACAACACTACTAACAACACGTGCCCATGGAAACAATGAAAAGAGCTCTGTTTCCAATCTGTGGCTCCCACTGGACTCCATCACCATGGCTGGTGAAGATGTGGAGAAGAAGTGCTGAAGAAGAAGAGGTAGAGAAAAAGAGCTGGAGAAGAAGAGCTGGAGAAAAAGAGCTGGAGAAGAAGAGCTGGAGAAGAAGAGGTAGAGAAAAAGAGCTGGAGAAGAAGAGGTAGAGAAAAAGAGCTGGAGAAGAAGAGGTAGAGAAAAAGAGCTGGAGAAGAAGAGCTGGAGAAGACGAGCTGGAGAAGAAGAGGTAGAGAAAAAGAGCTGGAGAAGAAGAGCTGGAGAAGAAGAGGTGGAGAAGGTGTGGTGGAGAAGAAGAGCTGGAGATGGTGTGGTGGGGAAGAGGAGCTGGAGAAGAGGAACTGGAGAAGAAGAGCTGGAGAAGAAGTGGTGGAGAAGAAGAGCTAGAGAAGAAGAGCTGGAGAAGAAGGGCTGGAGATGGTGTGGTGGGGAAGAGGAGCTGGAGAAGAAGGGCTGGAGATGGTGTGGTGGGGAAGAGGAGCTGGAGAAGAAGAGGTGGAGAAGGTGTGGTGGGGAAGAGGAGCTGGAGAAGAAGAGCTGGAGATGGTGTGGTGGGGAAGAGGAGCTGGAGAAGAAGAGGTGGAGAAGAAGAGGTAGAGAAGGTGTGGTGGAGAAGAAGAGGTGGAAAAGAAGAGTTGGAGAAGAAGAGGTAGAGAAGGTGTGGTGGGGAAGAAAAGCTGGAAAAGAAGAGGTGGAGAAGAAGAGATGTTGTTGGCAGTCGGGGGAAGGGCAGTGCAGTCTTGCCAGAGTGTGTGTGCATGTGTGTAGCAGTATGTGTGGCAATGATGGGGTTACATTTTAGAGGGATGGGGGAGGTGCTTGCAGGGCGATAAGGGGAGAGAAGCGGCGGCAGGATTAGAGCAGTCTATAAAGTTGTGAAAACGGAGGTAAAGTTGAGCAACCGTCCCAATAAACCCTGGAGCTCAGCAGAGGAGCCACACGACCGGGTGGAGGATAGAGGAAGGAGGCAGGAGGGTGGCATGGGAGGGTGAGTAACCGTGGGGAGGGAGGGAGGCAGCTGACATACAGGGGCAGGAGACAGTCAGAGGGACAACGGGTACAGAGATGGATTTGTGGGGTATTTTAGGGTTTAGAGGTTGGGCGGGGGCAGGGTAGGGCGGTTGATGCCAGCTGACACAGTCTGGCCATCCTCCAGACCAGACCAGACCAGACCAGGGGGATGTTTAGACAACTTTGACGGATGCAGGGTGAGCGGGGACAGGTGTGCGGTAACCAGGCCTCCGCCTGGCAGTTGGGTGATACCCAATACTGTCAAAGGGGAGATGTTCTTAACGGGTGCTCAAAAGAGACAGGGAGCATTTGGGGTGGGAGGGTTAGAGGCTTAGGTCCCTTATCCACCGCCTTCAGCTGCCCCCACCCACCCCATCCCCAGAGTGAAGGCTTCACCAGGCCCCCGTCTTGTTCCACTGACAGGAGCCACCATGGGCTGGTTGACCCTGGAGCCCAGGCCCACTGCAGGGGAGGTCAAAGTCAACCTTAATGCTACCTAAAATCCCGGGCCACTGCTGCCAGTCTAAACACATACCTCCATTCCTGCCCTCCTCAAACACACACACACACACACACACACACACACACACACACACACACACACACACACACACACACACACACACACACACACACACACACACACACACACACACACACACACACACACACACACACACACACACACACACACACACACACACTGCAGGGTACTAGAGGGATAGTTAGGGTGGGAAGTCAAATAGTAAATTCAACATAATAGAATCCAAGTAGAAAAGCAGGACAGACACTTTGTCATCTATCCTCCTGTTGTGGTTGTAAAGATTCTGAGGTAATCAGCACAGTGGTTTAGCTGACTCAGATGACATGGCAGTACAGCAGGGTCCCCGTACACCTCTCAAGTGTGATCTGTGGTAGAGGAGATTTGAGGGACACCTCTGTAACCTAGCTGTGGTGAGGGGTTGAGGAGAGGGACGGCTGGGGGGGGGGGGTGATGTTCAGTGAGGGAGGGCAGCATGCTGCCTCCTCCTTCAGTCAAGAGCCTCTCTTCTCCTCTCTCCCCCTAAACTCATTCTTCCAAACCTCCCTCCCTCGCTTCCTCCCTCCCTCCTCCTCTCACTCCTCTCCATCACCCACGAGCCAAGGGTAGCTGCTTCATTATTCATAGTGGGGGTTGTGTGTTTGTGAGACGGGGAATGTGGGTGTATCATAATTAGGGCCGTCTGTGCAGTACAGCCCGGCCCAGGGGTTGATGAGACAGGGTTTCAGAGTGCTCCAGCGCCCCCTCCTCCTCTCGTCTCATCTCCTCCTCCCTCCATTCGAGCCAATGCGGATGGCAATCAGTCACCGTTAGACTCATCTGGGCTGACCAGGAATTTACACGAGGTCCAGTTACCACACAAGCCCTGAGACGATAAATGAGCTGCTGAAATGTGTATTTTTAACTGTGTTTCTGTGTGTTTCCAATGTGCACGGTTTAGCTGGAAGAGAGCATATTTTCTAGCTATGTGTGTGTCAGTGTGTGTGTGATTCCTTTCTTGCTCTGTGTGTCTGCAGGCTGGTATGTGTGTGTTAAGCAGAGTGAATGTCTGGTGATTATGGCTGTATATATAGTCCTCTGTGGGTATGCTTTTGGACGTGTGAGTTTTCTCCGCATGGATAGGCGAGCAGCTTGTGTGTGCATGTGTGTGTGTGCGCTTGTCCTTGTGTCTTTGTGTATTGTGGGTCATATGTTTTAGGATGTTAGTAGTATCAGTCACTTGAAATCATCTCCATAGTAAACACGTTGCTCCTCGCTATCGCAGCCTGGTACACAGCCAAACAAGGCTGGTTCGACACATCTCCCTACTCTGGCTCTGTGGCCATGTTAACATGCAGTTAGACCCGTTTGAAATTGAAAAGGAAGAAATTGTGACAACTGTCCATAGAAACATCAACTTCTAAGAGTCCTTACAGCAACCCCCCTCTCCCTCCCTATCTTCTCTCTCCCCCTTCTCTTCTGTGTACTCTCTACTAGCTGGAAGGTCTCAGAGGGGTGTGATAGAGGGCCTTGGGAGGGTGAAGGAGAGAGTGTGAGAGGAGATGAAGGGCAGACCAGCGGAGGGAGCAAACACGGCATCCTTCAGCTGTTTGCACGGCATGGGCCCCGTAACCATGACAACGCCATTCTTGCTGGCTGAAGTCGAACTGAGGAAAGGGGGAAGGGGGGGGGGGAGAAAGCCCTGGACCCACTCAAAAGAGTGACATCACTATAGAGGAAGTTACTGTTTCTTCCAAGTCCTTTAGTTATTCTTTTGAGACTTTCTTATACTTCCTCTGGTGCGTGCACTCAATCGTTGCAAGGCTGAGGAGAAGGAGGCTGTGAATCATTTGCTGATTTGCTGTTACATGTACGTAATTCCTCTAGTAAGCTGCAGGCCCGTTGTCCACACCAACACTCAGTTTTCATATGATTTCATAAATGACCTAAATGCGTTCCTTGGCTGTACTCCGGCCCAACCTGGCCCTCAGACTCAGTGGTTGCAGACTGCTGCAGATCGTTGTGTTTTTTTTTCGATAGATGTGGGTGTTTTTTTTCGATCGCTGTGGGTGTTTTTTTTCGATTGCTGTGGGTGTTTTTTTCGATCGCTGTGGGTGTTTTCTCTCTCTCTCTCTCTCTCTCTCTCTCTCTCTCTCTCTCTCTCTCTCTCTCTCTCTCTAACATGGCTGACATGAGCACATTCAAAAGACATAAAGTGATTTTTGACAGAGACCATTTGCCAAGTTTCCTTGACCCCCACCCCCTCCTCCCTTACTGTTCATGATTGCATAAGCACATGCAACATCCACATCCAGTACAGTCTCCTCACATGCAACATCCACATCCAGTACAGTCTCCTCACATGCAACGTCCACATCCTGTGCAGTCTCCTCACATGCAACATCCACATCCAGTACAGTCTCCTCACATGCAACGTCCACATCCTGTGCTGTCTCCTCACATGCAACGTCCACATCCAGTACAGTCTCCTCACATGCAACGTCCACATCCAGTACAGTCTCCTCACATGCAACGTCCACATCCAGTACAGTCTCCTCACATGCAACGTCCACATCCAGTACAGTCTCCTCACATGCAACGTCCACATCCTGTGCAGTCTCCTCACATGCAACGTCCACATCCTGTGCAGTCTTCTCACATGCAACGTCCACATCCTGTGCAGTCTCCTCACATGCAACGTCCACATCCTGTGCAGTCTCCTCACTTGCAACGTCCACATCCTGTGCAGTCTCCTCACATGCAACGTCCACATCCTGTGCAGTCTCCTCACATGCAACCTCTCCTTTTTAAATAATAACACATTACGTCACCTAACAGGCAACAGCTGCCCTGCAATATTTTTGGGGGACCTGCTGGTTGCCTGGGTGACTATGAGGAATAATCATGGGTCTGGACTGAACCAAACCCCCTTCTCTATAACAAAACACACATAAACACACTGCATAGGGTCCCTGGAGTCCCCTGTCCCTGGTGAGTAGGGCTCCGGCTCCAAGCCTATAGACAATGAGCCCCCGACTCTTAGGGGCCCCATCTGTTTCAAAAGTGTAATCAAGTGAGCCGCGATGGGCGGACAGGAAAATACGAGTCACGGAGGAAGGCTGAAGCCTGTTTTTATATTCTCCCCCCTCTCTCAGTCATCCTCGTTGACTCTCTCTCTCACACAATCTCTTTCTTTCTCTGTCTCTCTCTCTCTGATGGTCATAAAGCCAGGAAACATCTGTAACCCCTTCCACGGGTTAGAGTTCATGTTCCATGTTCCTGCATAGTCAGAACAGGCAGGCAGGCAGAGTATTCTGCTACAGTGTCCCCCTGTCTGCTGAGACAGATAGCCCTGCGTCCTTTGTCCCTGGTCGTTAAGCCATTAAAACCAATTTAATTGGTTATTGAGGCGGCCATGGTCATTTCTATGGGTTCAGTGCCCTGTCAATCAATAAATCTCTCTCTGCTTGGCTGTTATTAGCTTGTGGTCAGCACTTTTCTAAATGACAGTGAGTTCTTCCCTTGGAGACTGTTGTGGTGTGACTCAGAGTTAACCTGTAATCTGTAAATAGTTTACCACCATAGTATGACCATAATGATACTTGAGAGTATGCATTCTGTTTACCTATGAGAACAACACACTTTCAGTGTCTGAGAGAACTTAAAAAAAAAAAATGTTTTAATCGGCATTCGTTTTTGTTCTTAGGCTGCATTTACACAGGCAGGGGAATTCTGGTATTTTGCTGATTATTGGCAAAGGAGCTGATCTGATTAGTGGAAAATATCAGAATTGGGCTACCTGTGTCAACACAGCATATTGCTGAGTGATTCTACCTCATCACATTTCCTATTTGGTGATTTTTAACCCATTGAAACCAAATGGATGAAAGTCTCACCTATCATAGGCAGATAATCCTGCTATTAGATCAAAGGTACACAGTTTACCGGGTTTACCCAGGGCCTAAGGAGCTCCCTTTAATGAGCTTACATTAAACCTACCCACCATATCTCACTGTTTAAGATTGGTATTTATCAGGCTTTTCCTCTCTAAGGTTATCCCAGTGTGAATCCAACCATAATAGAATCCTGGATTGTTTTCAAGAGGTCTCCGAATTGGAATAAGGGATTAAACTGGCATGATTTCAGTGAAAGTGGTAGAATTAAATACATCTTCAAGTACTTCCTGGTGATCCAGAGATGGGCTCTGCCATTGGACGTCCACCAGAACTATCTGGGAGAAGTGTGTATGTAAGAGCTGTGGAGGAGGACATGGAGGCGGAGGGTTGACCCCTTCTGCTGCTACTGCATGTAAGGCTTGTCATGCTCTCAGGAGCAGGGGAACAGGGGAGCAGGGGAGGCCAGGGCACACATCATCTCTCAGCAGCTCCGCATCTCTGCCCATTCGTGCAGGGAATGAATGAGTCACACAATTAATGATTCCATAAAAAAACTGCTCTTGAAATGGCCCATCGCTCTCAGCATGGCAGTTGTTGCTGAGCTGAATTCTCCTAGCCAGGCCATCCCATCTACTACATGAAGGGCTTCTCAATGACTAGTGTCAGGCCAAAGGTTCCAACACGTGGTTCATCGGGCCACATTTGAAGAAGATATTTTACCCGTTCCCTATAATGCCTATGAACAGTTCAGTTGTAATTCCTATTTTCATTCATTTCAGGTTCAGATTATTGTAGAAGGAAATCCTGGCCACACAGTAAATAAGAAAATACAACTTACTTTTAACCTCTTTGGGATAGGCAGGATGCAAATGTCTCAACTGGGGAATTGCCAGGGAAAATGCAAAGCACCAGATTCAAGTAAAATACTATAAAATTCAAACTTTCATTAAATCACACATGTAAGATACTCAATTAAAGCTACACTCAGTGTGTGTTATGCAGGTGAATGAGGACCCAAAAGCGACTTGGCGAAAACAGAGTCTTTATTCCAGTAAAGGAAATAGGCAATACTCCTAGACAAATCGGAGCAGAAAACAAAACATAAAAAACTAATTCCACTCGTAGTGACGAGGACAGACTGGAGACTCGACCATAAACTGTAGGTTGCCTCGGGAAGGCACCGACCGTAGCAGACTCAGACACCTGCTCACACGCAGCATCTGAGGGAAACAAGACACGACAGGGCGAGGCAAAGACACAGCACGGTGTACAATATACAAGGATCCGACAGGACAGAAACGGAAGACAAGGGGAGAAATAGGGACTCTAATCAGAGGGCAAGATAGGGAACAGGTGTGGAAAGACTAAATGAGTGAGTAGGAGAATGAGGAACAGCTGGGAGCAGGAACGGAACGATAGAGAGAGGAGAGAGAGGGAGGGAGAGAGAGAGGGATAGAAAAAGGGAACGAACCTAATAAGACCAGCAGGGGGAAACGAACAGAAGGGAAAGCATAATGACAAGACAATATAAGACAAAACATGACAGTACCCCCCACTCACCGAGCGCCTCCTGGCGCTCTCGAGGAGGAACACTGGCGGCAACGGAGGAAATCATAGATCACAAACGGTCCAGCACGTCCCGAGAAAGAACCCAACTCCTCTCCTCAGGACCGTAACGGAAAACGATAAAAAGGGAAACTAGGGTACTACTCTAAAAAAAAAAAAAATGAGACACGGGTAGAGAACTGAAAGCTTTAGAGCAAACAGGACCAAACAGGCCAGGAGAGTAACAACTAGGGACAGACTGAGACACAGCAAGGGCAGGAACAAGAACAGGAGAGATGCGGTGGCAGGGAACAGACTGAGACCCAGCAAGACCAGGAGCAGAAGCAGAAAAAAATTACCAGACTTATTCTGCGCGCAGTCCGAACACGCAGCCACGAAACGGCGCGTGTCACGCTCCTGAGTAGGCCACCAAAAGCGCTGGCGAATAGAAGCAAGAGTACCTCGAACGCCGGGATGGCCAGCTAACTTGGCAGAGTGAGCCCACTGAAGAACAGCCAGACGAGTAGAAACAGGAACGAAAAGAAGGTTACTAGGACAAGCGCGCGCGACGCAGTGTGCGTGAGTGCTTGCTTAACCTGTCTCTCAATTCCCCAGACAGTCAACCCGACAACACGCCCAACAGGAAGGATCCCCTCGGGAACAGTAGAAGCCACAGAAGAACTAAAGAGACGGGATAAAGCATGAGGCTTGGTGTTCTTAGTACCCGGGCAATAAGAAATAACGAACTCGAAACGAGCGAAAAACAACGCCCAACGAGCATGACGCGCATTCAGTCGTTTGGCAGAACGGATGTACTCAAGGTTCCTTTGGTCAGTCCAAACGACAAAAGGAACGGTCGCCCCTCCAACCACTGTCGCCATTTGCCTAGGGCTAAACGGATGGCGAGCAGTTCACGGTTAGCCACATCATAGTTACATTCCGACGGTGACAGGCGATGAGAAAAATACGCGCAAGGGTGGACCCCATCGTCAGTATCGGAGCGCTGGGACAGAATGGCTCCCACGCCCACCCCCGACGCGTCAACCTCGACAATAAACTGTTTAGTGACGTCAGGTGCAACAAGGATAGGAGCGGATGCAAAACGCTTCTTGAGGAGATCAGAACAACAATCATACGACCGGTGAGGAGGAAGGGAGTTGGTTCTGGACCGACTGAAGACCGTGCGCAGACCATGATATTCCTCCGGCACTCCTGTCAAATCACCAGGTTCCTCCTGTGAAGAGGGAGCAGAACAAACAGGAGAAATAGCAGACACTAAACACTTCACATGACAAGAAACGTTCCAGGAAAGGATAGAATTACTAGACCAATCAAAAGAAGGATTATGACACACAAGCCAGGGATGACCCAAAACAACAGGTGTAAAAGGTGAACAAAAAATCAAAAAAGAAATGGTCTCACTATGGTTACCAGATACAGTGAGGGTTAAAGGTAGTGTTTCACATAATATACTGGGGAGAGGACTACCATCCAAGGCAAACATGACCTTGGGCTCCCCTAACTGTCTGAGAGGAATGTCATGTTCCCGAGCCCAGGCTTCGTCCATAAAACAGCCCTCCGCCCCAGAGTCTATTAATGCACTGCAGGAAGCTGCCGATCCGGTCCAGCGTAGATGGACCGGTAAGGTAGTACAGGTACTTGACGGAGAGGACCGTCTAGTAGCGCTTATCAGTCGCCCTCCGCTTACTGATGAGCTCTGGCCTTTAACTGGACATGAAATGACAAAATGACCAGCGGAACCGCAATAGAGACAGAGGCGGTTGGTGATTCTCCGTTCCCTCTCCTTAGTCGAAATGCGAATACCCCCAGCTGCATGGGCTCAACACCTGAGTCAGTGGGGAAAGATGGTAGTGTCGGAGAGAGGGGAGACACAGTTAACGCGAGCTCTCTTCTATGAGCTCGGTGACGAAGATCTACCCGTCGTTCAATGCGAATAGCGAGTTCAATCAAAGAATCCACGCTGGATGGAACCTCCCGAGAGAGAATCTCATCCTTAACCTTAGCGTGGAGTCCCTCCAGAAAACGAGCGAGCAACGCCTGCTCGTTCCAGTTACTGGAGGCAGCAAGAGTGCGAAACTCTATAGAGTAATCCGTTATGGATCGATTACCTTGACATAGGGAAGACAGGGACCAGGAAGCTTCTTTCCCAAAAACTGAACGATCAAAACCCTTATCATCTCCTCTTTAAAGTTCAGATAATTGTTAGTACACTCAGCGCTTGCCTCCCAGATAGCTGTGCCCCACTGCCGAGCCCGACCAGTAAGGAGTGATATGACGTAGGCAATCCGAGCTCTCTCTCTTGAGTATGTGTTGGGTTGGAGAGAGAACACTATATCACACTGGGTGAGAAAGGAGCGGCACTCAGTGGGCTGCCCAGAATAACATGGTGGGTTATTAACCCTAGGTTCCGGAGGCTCGGAAGACCCGGAAGTAGCTGGTGGCACGAGACGAAGACTCTGATACTGTCCTGAGAGGTCGGAGACCTGAGCGGCCAGGGTCTCAACGGCATGCCGAGCAGCAGACAATTCCTGCTCGTGTCTGCCAAGCATCGCTCCCTGGAACTCGAGAGTAGAGTAGAGAGAATCCATAGTCGCTGGGTCCATTCTTGGTCGGATCCTTCTGTTATGCAGGTGAATGAGGACCCAAAAGCGACTTGGCGAAAACAGAGTCTTTATTCCAGTAAAGGAAATAGGCAATACTCCTAGACAAATCGGAGCAGAAAACAAAACATAAAAAACTAATTCCACTCGTAGTGACGAGGACAGACTGGAGACTCGACCATAAACTGTAGGTTGCCTCGGGAAGGCACCGACCGTAGCAGACTCAGACACCTGCTCACACGCAGCATCTGAGGGAAACAAGACACGACAGGGCGAGGCAAAGACACAGCACGGCGTACAATATGCAAGGATCCGACAGGACAGAAACGGAAGACAAGGGGAGAAATAGGGACTCTAATCAGAGGGCAAGATAGGGAACAGGTGTGGAAAGACTAAATGAGTGAGTAGGAGAATGAGGAACAGCTGGGAGCAGGAACGGAACGATAGAGAGAGGAGAGAGAGGGATAGAAAAAGGGAACGAACCTAATAAGACCAGCAGGGGGAAACGAACAGAAGGGAAAGCATAATGACAAGACAATATAAGACAAAACATGACAGTGTGAATCCAGACAACATGTTAGATTTTTAAAATGCTTTTCGGCGAAAGCATAAAAAGCTATTATCTGATGATAGCACAACAGTAAACAAAGAGGGTAGCATATTTCAACCCTGCAGGCGCTACACAAAACTCTGAAATAAAATATAAAACATGCATTACCTTTGACGAGCTTCTTTTGTTGGCGCTCCAACATGTCCCATAAACATCACAATTGGTCCTTTTGTTCAATTAATTCCGTCCATATATATCCAAAATGTCAATTTATAAAGCGCATTTGATCCAGAAAAAACAGCTTACAAAAAAAACGCAACGTCACTACAAAATATTTCTAAAGTTGCCTATAAACTTTGCCAAAATATTTCAAACTACTTTTGTAATACAACTTTAGGTATTTTTAAACGTTAATAATCGATCAAATTGTAGACGGGTCTTTCTGTGTTCAATACAGGAATGAAAACAAACCAGCGATACCTTTTACGTCTTGCGCAACTCTCAACAGTGTACCCAGTTCCTAGGTGGCCTACTTCTTCATTGCACAAAATAATAACCTCAACCAAATTCCAAAGAATGGTGACATCCAGTGGAAGCGGTAGGAATTGAAAACAGGTTCCTAAGAAATATCCCTGGGCAATGACAACCAAGGGAAAAGAGAGAGGGGAAAAAAACTGAACAGTTAGTCCTCTGGGTTTTGCCTGCTACATAAGTTATGTTATACACACAGACATGATTCAAACAGTTTTAGAAACTTCAGAGGGTTTTCTATCCAAATATATGAACAATATGGATATCTTATATTCTTGGCATGAGTAGCAGGAAGTTGAAATTGGGCATGCTATTTATCCAAAAATGACAATTCTGCCCCCTAGCCCCAAGAGGAAGCGGTATTTTGTGCTTTTGATTGGGATGAAACAAGGGGATTCCCAACCATAGTAACTGACTATAGCAGTAACCAGGTAGAGGTTAGTCAGAGCAGTGGTGATGGGACTGCCAACTGAGCATGCTCTGTGAGCACTGTGGGAAATGTCAACATAGCAGAGAAAGGCTTTGTCAAACATCACTTCTCGGGCAGGGCTACCCTATGTACCCCCCCACCACACACACTCACACACATTCAAGAATACTCAAGGCTGTAATTGCTGCCACAGGTGCTTCAACAGACACACACAAACACTTTTCCCCTTTAACTACATTACAATAGTCATCACTTTCCTAGGCCTTCTTCAGTAATGTTCAACTGTGCTGCTGAATATCAAACCTCAGACAGACAGTCTATCTATAGAAATGACCTCTTGTGTACAATTGAAATACAGAAAAAGTATTGCAAAAAAGGGTACAATTGGATAGGATGGCCTTTGCTGCTGCTTAACCAGTCTGCTCTCCCCTCCCCATCCCCCTTACCCACATCCCCATGCCAAGACAATGGCCATATCTGCCCTAATAATACACTGGCTGATTTTTTCGGGCCCAGATTACCCCTGGGATACCAGTTGTCAGAAACTCACAGAGGCTCTTCACCCCAACCCATAGTCTGAAATTCCTAAATGTCCCTGTATTAATAGTTCGCCACAACTGGTACTGCGTAGGGCCAAACTCAACCCCATTGGCCCAAGAAAACAATGGAGGGAAAGCGTGAAGCAGGAAGCTGCGACTGGTCGGAGGCGATAAGCACAGATTTCAGTCCGGCCCTAACAGAAGAGAGAGGGAGGGAGAAAAAGAGGTAGGAAGGGAGGGAGGGAGAGAGAGAGGAGACGGCTCGGTTTGGGACTGGCCTAGTTTCTGCCATGTTATGAGGGCTTTCAGGCGTGTTGTTTTCCTTTCATGGTCTAAACACACTCATGTTCAGAGAGAATGGTTATGTTATATTTACACAGAGAGAAGTTGTGTTTGTCTTGGATGCGTGGCGCCAATGCACCTGATAACGGCAGTAGAGGAAGATAATTAACCAAGGTCTGTAGCCAGACTGATAGAATCCGGACCTAAAAATTAAGTGCTTACTGTATAGTGCTGGTAATGCAGAGGTCGACATTGTAAATAAACCCTTTTATTGTGCAATTTCCCTCCCGAGGGAGACTCCAATGTCAGACCAGTCAATGACTCGTGTTACTATCGAATTAGTTCCAATACGGAGTCTTTCAGTAGACTCCCTGTCCCACACTAGTCATCATGTACTGTAGCCCACGCTCCGGATAAGAAGACACTCCATAGCCGTGTGGCTGTTTTTTCAGCTGCGCTCACAACTTCATCCTGTCATGGGATCACAGTACAGTGTAACACTGAACAGATGTGGCCATGTGGACGTTTTAAACATTTTTTTCTCCCTGCTAATCATGGTTGTAGACATGCAATAGTGATACCAAATGGTTGAGGATGAATGTAGCAGACGGACTCCTAGTATATATATATATATATATATATATATATATATATATATATATATATATATATATATATATATATATATATATATATATATATATATATATATATATATATATATATATAGGAGTTGGGTATACATCACTAACAGATATGGGACTAATTAACATCACCCCCTATATATATATATAGGACCAGTGCATATAGCTTCCTTAATCTGCTGTATTTCTGTAAGCACAGTTTGACCTGGGGTGATGTTAATTACTCAGTAGTAATCATGCTGCCTAACAGGCTTCATTAGGTATATCACCACTGTGTACATTTCAAATGACCTGACATTCCTAGCCTAGTCCCATGTCTGTTTGTGATGTATACCCAACTCCTATATGGTCAATGTGAAATGACAATGACAATAGGAGTTGGCAAAACAGTACAAAACAGATCTGGGACCAGGCTGTATTCATCCTGCTGACTCTGTATGACGTTACTGATGGAATTTGACCAGGCGTTACTGATATTACTTTCACAGATGGGAGATGTGAAAGTCAGGAAACGGCAAACAGTCTGCACAATAGTTTAAATAGCTACATTTAATGCTCATAGAAACAAACTACATTGAGTCATTGCATAGATACTGTAGGGAGCGTCTGCTAAGGGGAACCAACTAGAAGAGGCTGTAGTTAGAACGTACACGGTTGTATTTTATGAGATGGCAAATATTATTAACCAATTCCTATGTTGACCGCCATCTTGGGAAAGACCAGAAGTGAAACTTTTGAAATCTGGGAAAAGAGGGAGTCACTGGACATTAAAGAAATACACATAGTGATTTGGATTTATTTATTTATTTCACCTTTATTTAACCAGGTAGGCAAGTTGAGAACAAGTTCTCATTTACAATTGCGACCTGGCCAAGATAAAACAAAGCAGTTCGACACATACAACAACACAGAGTTACACATGGGGTAAAACAAACATACAGTCAATAATACAGTATTGTGTGTTGTGTGTTTTTTTTAAATGTTTGATTAGGCCTACACATACCCATAAAATGACATTCTCTCGAGATGCTTGATTGGTAATGAGAGTACATTACCATTCATTAAAGTTGCATATGTTCTGTATGTATTTGTCAACAACCTATAAACAACTTTATAGGAACCAAAAGCCTTAAGTTAGTAAGTCATGTTCTGTATGTATGAATGAGACATTGAAGTGTTTCCGTCTGTTCTCCAGGCACGACAGAGCGGGTGTGTCTGATCCAGGGGACAGTGGAGGCTCTGAATGGAGTCCATAACTTCATCGCTGAGAAGGTGCGGGAGATGCCACAAAGCACCCAGAAATCCGAACCGGTCAGCGTAATGCAGCCACAGACCACCGTCAACCCTGACCGCATCAAACAGGTGAAGCCCATTACCATGATCCCAACCCCTGCTTCTTTTCTCTCAGGACCCTCTAGTGTTGAGACCGAGACTACATTCTCTCCCTGGACTAAATGACAGTTCAACCTGAGAGTGTATAGTGAATGTAAAAGGGATTTTTTTCCACTGAGGCAATGAAAGTGTCTGTGTGCGTGTGCACGTGAGTGTGTGGTTCTAGATGTGTGTTGGGGTAGGTAGGTTTGAATATGATTTAGCAAACTGACAATCCTGGACCGAACCGTTATGGAGGAGCGTCATTGCGGTAGTTGAGCCAAAATGTTGACCCCTGAGCTAGTCATACCAAAATGGATGATTCTAATCCCAGTCATTAGTTTGTATATAGCCTCACCCCATTGTCTATGTGTTGGCAGCTACCATCTCACAACAAGGGGCTGGAGGTCATGATTATTTGTCTTTCGAAGAAGGCCCAATTTAATAAATGTTTTCAGTGTAAGTTTGTGGCCAAGCTCTGATTTTGTGTCTGCACGAGGCTCGAGGGAGTGTTCCCAGCTTCCATGTAAACAGACAGAAAGAGACATCCTCCGGCTGTGATATAATCCACCCAGACAGGATATGGCGTCTGGGGTGTGGGGTTTCTTGCTCTTCCAGATAGGCCCCCTTAAACCCACACATGTGACATTAACAATGGATGGCTAACCTCACTACCCTCAACCTGTCACCAGCTATCACACAGACCAGGGTCTAGAAGGAAGCTCCCCCAGCACCGCAAAGGAAGTGTGGCTCATAAGTGTTGTCCAGCTAAAACACATAGATGAGGTGTTAGAAGTGAAAAAGGCCATCCGCCAAAATCCACATTGTCCCACATCAGGGCTGAGACTTTCAGCTCATTTGTGCTGCGGCATTCCATCCAGATGATTTTCTCCTTCCATCACCCTCTCTCCCCTTCCACTTCCTTTAAAATCAACCATGGCAGCACTATCGAATGAAAATGACAAGACAAATTGTCACTGTATTTTGTCATGTATAACTCTATTGTTTGGCCTTTCAGAGTCCACCAGTTCATACCAACACAGAACAGGCTCAGTTAGCCACGCCATTGATTCCCCCTCCCAATCTCTTTAAGTGATTATCACTTATGGTCACTTGATGATTACACCCCATTGATTGTTCGGGGAGGACCTGCATTGTTTTCATCTGCAACATTGACCCCGACATTCTATTTATCGTCCCGTTAATTCAATTACCTCTTAGGACAAAGAGCACGTGTTGGGTATTCATAATTCAGAACGTTAGTTATTTTCTGGTATCTGTGCTGTGCTAATCCCTCACGGCATTGTCCTTTTCGTGCTTACTGAGCAGACTCAGTGATGGCAGGCCATAACCTAAATTCGTGGAACACAATACGAGGGCCTGCCGATGGCGGCTCCTGCTCCTTCTGCCGCAAGGCCAGCCCGATTATTAACGTGTGTAATTATAGGAGTTATCAGACATGTTACACACGTCTGCTAGGCAAAGAATACTCCACTGGGAAAAAGTTACTGCAGAGTGAACACTTTGGGGTTCTGATATAGTCAGGAGTTTATGCATAATATACACTTACACTCACATTATACAGGCACGCACACGCACTCACACACGTATCCTAGGAACACACACATATAGTATACAGTTGAAGTCGGAAGTTTACAAACACTTATGTTGGAGTCTTTAAAACTCGTTGTTCAACCACTCCACATATTTCTTGTTAACAAACTATAGTTTTGGCAAGTCGGTTAGGACATCTACTTTGTGCATGACACAAGTCATTTTTCCAACAATTGTTTACAGACAGATCATTTCACTTATAATTCACTGTATCACAATTCTAGTGGGTCAGAAGTTTACATACACTAATTTGACTGTGCCTTTAAACAGCTTGGAAAATTCCAGAAAATGATGTCATGGCTTTAGAAGCTTATGATCGGCTAATTGAGTCAATTGGAGGTGTACATGTGGATGTATTTCAAGGCCTACCTTCAAACTCAGTGCCTTTTTGCTTGACATCATGGGAAAATCAAAAGAAATCAGCCAAGAAAGAAAATTGTAGATCTCCACAAGTCTGGTTCATCCTTGGGAGCAATTTCCAAATGCCTGAAGGTACGACGTTCATCTATATAAACAATAGTACACAAGTATAAACAGCATGGGACCACGCAGCTGTCATACCGCTCAGGAAGGAGACGTGTTCTGTCTCGTAGCGATGAACGTACTTTGGTGCGAAAAGTGCAAATCAATCCCAGAACAACAGCAAAGGACCTTGTGAAGATTCTGGAGGAAACAGGTACAAAAGTATCTATATCCACAGTAAAAGAAGTCCTATATCGACATAACCTGAAAGGCCGCTCAGCAAGGAAGAAGCCACTGCTCCAAAACAGCCATAAAAAAGCCAGACTACTGTTTGCAACTGCACATGGAGACAAACATCGCACTTTTTGGAGAAATGTCCTCTGGTCTGATGAAACAAAAATAGAACTGTTTGACCATAATGACCATGGTTATGTTTGGAGGAAAAAGGGGGAGGCTTGCAGGCCCGAAGAACACCATCCCAACCGTGAAGCACGGGGGTGGCATCATCATGTTGTGTGGGTGCTTTGCTGCAGGAGGGACTGTTGCACTTCACAAACTAGATGGCATCATGAGGGAGGAAAATTCTGTCAATATATTGAAGCAACATCTCCAGACATCATTCAGGAAGTTAAAGCTGGGTCACAAATGGGTCTTCCAAATGGGCAATGACCCCTAGCATACTTCCAACTTTGCTGCAAAATGGCTTAAGGATAACAAAGTCAAGGTAATGGAGTGGCCATCACAAAGCCTTGACCTCAATCCAATTGAAAATTTTGTGGGCAGGCAGAACTGAAAAAGCGGGTAAATGTAAACTTCTGACCCACTGGGAATGTGATGTTTTTGTATATCTTTGTTTTGGCCGGGTATGGTTCTCAATCAGGAACAACTGTCTATCGTTGTCTATCAACTGTCTATGATTGGGAACCATACTTGGGTAGCTTTTTCCCACAGGGTTTTTGTGGGTAGTTAATTTCTGTTTCATGTTTTCCGCCTTTCAGCACTGTTTTGGTTATTCCCTTTGTTATTTTGTTATAGTGTTTAGTTTTAATAAAGGAAGCATGAACACTTACCACGCTGCGCTTTGGTCCGATGATTCCTCATCTTCAGACGACGAATACCGTTACAATTATTCTGACATATCACATTCTTAAAATAAAGTGGTGATCCTAACTGACCTAAAAGAGGGAATATTTAGTAGGATTAAATGTCAGGAATTGTGAAAAACTGAGATTAAATGTATTTGGCTAAGGTGTATGTAAACCTCCGACTTCAACTGTATATCGAAAATAATGCACTCTTATACACAAACCAGTATTTAAAGGAAAGATTCACTCATTTTGAATGGTATGTGGTTTTTGTGCATCTCGATGCACATTTGACATACCGCCTGTATTTCTGCCTGCTTGAATGGCAATAAGCTCAGATGCACATGAAAACATGAAATGACCCCGGGAATTGATAGAACATTCAAAATGGGTGATTCTTTGCTTTAAGCTTTTGAGTGAACGATGGATTGATGGAGGAGCCGGAAAAAGGAACAGCTCCTATGGCATCAGATAAAGGGCAGTTATTTTAGACAGAAATTATTCCTGTGTCTCTCTTTTACTATTAATAATAATGAGTTTGAGAGTGTTGTTTGGAATGATTCTGTGTTTGAGATAAACAGAGACAGACAGTGTAGCCTGTTGGTTGTAGGGCTATTAGTAACGTAAGCTATTCTCCAAACTCCAATGGTCCATACCCTACTCTCTGCAGAGCATGGTCGACATTGCTCAGACAACGGTTGTAACCAAAACACCAAGTGAGAAGGGAGGTCTTCTGTTGAATGGACTTCCATACTCCATACTCAACTCAAAGGCAAAACGCATGCGCTTTCAGAGCCTATTTTGGTTGTGTGTGTGTGGTTATTTTTTTGTCCTGGTTGTTGTCACGAGCACGGCTGTCGTGGCATGTGTCTCATTATTGGTTTCCCCAGGGAGCAGAGTGAGTGAGAGATGTAAGATAAGATGTGAAGTCATGTTAAGCAACAGCTGCCAGCCTGGCTCTCTATAAGCTACGGCCGCTAATCTCCACCAGCCAAATGGAGACGGGACAAGTAGGAGCACAGGCAGCAAACACCTAACTCAATCCAATCCAAATCTTTCACTCAGGACAGACAGACAGGCAGGCACAAAAAGCATCCACACCCACTGACACTGAATCTCACTTAACATGGAGCAACGTTCAGTACTCAAACTGATACCTAGGCTAATACATAGCATTGTCGTGCTAGCTAACGTTGATCTGATCTGGCATTGCAAGGCAACAACTGCCCACTATGGCAAGACTGTGACGTCTACAATAACACAATGACAGTGAGTTGTGTCAACTTTGAGCTGTGCCCCACTGCCTTTGGTCTCAAATATTTTCAGAATCCTCCCTCCAGATTTCCTCTGGCCAACCGCAGTTTCCTGTGACCTTTCACCCCATGCAGGAACACCTGCTTCCTACTTCCTGTTATTGCCCTGGCCACACAGAAAGTAGCCCAAAAATGTATAGGAATTCGGGAGTCAGGTTAACTTCGAGTTAGATGTGAGTGAGTGGATATGCGGAATAAGGAATTTCTCTCAAATGTGTGTTGTTCCGCCCTACGACACCAAAATGCTTTGCAGTTGTGGCTAGCTCACCATGGATAATTAGAGGGCTATTTGTTGTGGTACAGAAATTGTTTCATAGTTGAGTGAATCTGCACAGTATAAACAATCACTTCCCATACAACACGAACCCTCCCTCACTGCATGACCCAAACAATTCCTGAATAATGTAAAATATTCTCTGGTTTCTGTGATGATCACACCTATTTGGACACACTTACTCATTCAAGGGTTTTCCTTTATATTTACTATTTTCTACATTGTAGAATAATAGTGAAGACATCAATACTATGCAATTACACATATGGAATCATGTAGTAACCAAAAAAGTGTTAAACAAATCTAAATATATTTTATATTTAATATTCTGCAAAGCAGCCACCCTTTACCTTGATGACAGCTTTGCAAACTCTTGGCTTTCTCTCAACTAGCTTCATGAGGAATGCTTTTCCAAAAATCTTGAAGGAGTTCCCACATATGCTGAGCACTTGTTGGCTGCTTTTCCTTTGCTCTGCAGTTGATGTTAAGATGTAATTGTTACTTGAACTCTGTGAAGCATTTATTTGGGCTGCAATCTGAGGTGCAGTTAACTCTAATGAACCTGTCCTCTGCAGCAGAGGTAACGCTGGGTCTTCCTTTCCTGTGGCAATCCTCATGAGAGCCAGTATCATCATTGTGCTTGATGGTTTTTGCAACTGCACTTGAATAAACTTTATAAGTTCTTGACATTTTCCACATTGACTGACCTTCATGTCAGTAATGATGGACTGTCGTTTCTCATTGCTTATTTGAGCTGTTCTTGCCATAATATGGACTTGGTATTTTACCAAATAGGGCTAACCTCTGTATATCACCCCTACCTTGTCCCAACTCAACTGATTGGCTCACCTGTTAATTGAAATGCATTCCAGGTGACTACCTCATGAAGCTGGTTGAGAGAATGCCAATAGTGTGCAAAGCTGTCATCAAGGCAAAGGGTGGCTACTTTAAAGAATCTCAAATTTCAATTTGTTTAACACTTTTTTGGTTACTACATGATTCCATATGTATTATTTCATAGTTTTGATGTCTTCACTACTATTCTATAATGTATAAAATAGTAAAAATCAACAAAAACCCTTAAATGAGTACATTTTGACTGGTATTGTAACTGAGGTTGGGTGGTTAAACACAAGGAATTGTGTTTTAGGGATTTAGTTCTTTAGGGATTGAAAGTTAGATCTTACTCTTGTGGGTCAGAAACAGTAACATTTATATTCTTAACGGTTCAGAAAATTAACATTTAAGCGACCATGAAGATGCTACGCAGTAAACTATCTTTCTTTGGCCTAATCTCTCAAAATCTTTAGTGAGCCATAAACCTCAACTCTTAAAATGCTCCCTCACTCTGTGGTGACGCAGAGGTTCTCTTTCATTGTAATGACATCACTGTAAGTGATTGCTTTAAGTGGCTGCGCCGTTTCAGCCCAACCTTCCCTCCGCAACACCACCAAGCCCAGTCTATTTCATTAACCAGCATCCTGTATCTAATAACTGTTCTCATTGGAACAGCACACAGCGCCGGCTAATCCATACAACCGGGCCTAGCGCAAGCAGAGTGGACCGTTCATCTCCTAAATTAAAAGCTACATCAGGGAAAATCGCTGTAACGTGCAACCTGTCCAACAACCCTCCACCCCCCCCTCCTCCCCTCCTCCCTCTCCAGCCTTGTCTCAGGAGGACCGATGGCCAGCAGAAAATAGTTTAATGCCGTTTTTAACCTTCAGATGCATCAGCTGGCTCAGGAAAAGGTCACTTCCTCCGCCAAGTATCGATCCCATTCGTAGGAAAGCCGGCGGAGAGAGGCACTACAATACATTTGTTGTTCGACAAGGATGTGCACCCGTAAATGTTGGGTTAAATCTCTTAGGAAGGACGGACGCATTTGCCACTTTGTATGGATGTGTGTGTGAAGCGTGCTTCCGTGCGTGTGTGTAGTTGGGAGGGAGAGGTCCTTTGAAGGAGAGTGTTTTATGTTTATGAATTACACGTTTATCCATCTGCTGCTTTACAGTATGTGTGGAGAGGAATATTAGATCAGGTTTAGATCAGGCTTTTGTGGAAGCGACACTTAACGTCTGGTGTTCATTTTGTATTTGTATGTGTGTGTATGTGATATGTCCAGCATTTTAAATGTATAGCCTAAACGTATACTTAAAAACAGGAAATTAACCAATCCTCAATCGTTAACACAATGGAAACATTAGCCAGCTATCTAGTGTTAGGAGAATTAAGTTGTAATTTGTGTTGTTTAATGTTTTCGGGATTCCTGAGAACCATTTAGATGCACTATTGTAAAGTGGCTGTTCCACTGGATGTCATTAGGTGAATGCACCAATTTGTAAGTCGCTCTGGATAAGAGCGTCTGCTAAATGACTTAAATGTAAATGTAATGGAAAGGTCAAATGCTTTATTTATTATCTAAATGTTGAAAGTACGTGGGCGTGGAGAGAAACAAAATGGTGCAGTTTGAGGCCATGTGGTGGAGACTGATGCGGGTGCTGGGGATGGGGGTGTGAGCAGGTGGGTCTGGGCAGGTGTGATGTCATTGATGTTTGTGTGCTTCTGTATGCTGTTTGTATGTGTATATTTTGTATTGTAATTTTTTTAAATTAATAAATGTGTAGCCACAATTTAATGTCTGTCTGCAAGGCTTGGACTGGGAATGGGACCATGATGGAGGATGGAGGTCAGCAGTTGCCATGGATACTAGAACAATTCATTACTAATCTCCTTTTATTAAATATGTGTGAGAAAAGAGCAACTTTCCTTCCCAGTGGCACACCAGGGTTCGGAGTTATTGTAATCCACTGTGAGAAGAGATGTCTGTACAAACAATCCGATAAGATTGTGGTCGCCAACATTTCTGAACGTGTCATCCATCGCCTCCTCTGGTTGGCTAGTGTTTGACATGGGCTTCCCAGCCCAGCCTCAAAACACACTGCCATTCCCTAGTGACTTAAAATTCTCTATCAGCCGTGCCGCAGCTCAGGATTCTTCTGTTAATGAAATCCTTGAGGGGGCTAAGTGGACAGTGGTGTTGTATTACTTAAGGTTGAATGGTACTTCCAAGGCTAAAAGCCTGAACACAGCATCAGCCCTGTTTCCGTTGGAACTGGAAGGAGAAGGTCTTCCTCTCAGTCCTCTCTCTCTCTCTCTTAACCGCTCCATGTTGTCACAGCGTGTTAGGGTCTGTGAGTGAACATGTCCTGGTGGAGCAGCCCATCGGCCCGGCTCAGCAGCACACTGAGGCTCCTCTCGGTTGGACGGACGTGGCCCCACCTCAGCCCCACAAGGACAGGCTATTTTTGCCCTCATCAGCACTTGTTAGATGGCAGGCCTCATGAGGTCACTTAATGCATGATCGAGGGCCCAGGTTTGGGGTCAGAGCCAGCCACGAATCTGAGCAAAGTTGGTGTGCAACACACATGCATATGTTCATGTACTGTATATTAGAGTATATGTGAATATACTGATCCAAATAATGTAATTAAGATCCTATTTTAGATCACAATCCATATCAAATTCACTGCTTTCTTAATACAGTTAAAGTGGAACTTTTAGCAACATGAAATCTTATTAAAATCTGTTCATATACACCCCCATGAAGAATATATATATATATAAATATTTACATTTTCTGACACACGAGCACTTAGATATGGTCATTTCAGCTTTTTCATAAATGCATAGAATGTCTGGGAATGACGTCTAGTATGGCATTTGTGAAATTTCTATAGCAATATAGAGTGGGAGAGCGGTCGTGCGTTTGGACAATTAATAGACACTGCAGTAAATAAGCCCCCCCCCCCCCCCCAAAAAAAACTCTGTCTTGTTCTGGACCGAAGTCTACACAGACCAGTGCGCCACAGCCAATCATAGCTACAGTAGGCCTATATGCAAATAAGCCATTTGCCACACGGCCTGACATTTTGAACTGAATTGTGTGTTTACAGGCAGAAGCAACGGCGTGACATTAGATCACATTAACACATTCACCAAAAGCCACAAAATACACCTGAATGGATTTCTGCAAATATGTTAATAGCAAGGTAGTCCTCTTACATTTGGGATCTTCAAAGCCCCATTTATCAGATAACCATGAAAAGGTAAGCTATCTATCCCTCAGTCTCTTATGCACATCAACAACAACACGATCAACAACTAATGCTAGCCAGAGCGAAATGAGCAAACAATCTAACAAGGGATCTTTAGATAAACCTTCTCAGACTTGTTCAGCTAGTTAGCTGTCCAAATTGCACTGATAAACGACAGCGAACAGCAGACTGCTCGTCCTTCTGCAGCTTGGCTGCCAATGCATGCTTGTCCTAACCCACGTTTTGACAACTGAATGGGAACTTGCCTGCCTGCCCGTCTATTTGATCAATGCCAAACCTTCTTCTTCTTTGATGGGGGTTTAACTGAGGTTGGCATCCAATGTTAATGCTGCACAACCGCCACCGGCTGGACGGGGTATTGAATAAGAAACAAAAAAATAACATTTTGGGAAATGGGGAAAACGACGTCGTACAAAATAAAACACGTCAACTAACAAAACCCATCACACTTCATCAATCACGTTCCACTCCAAAATACATCCCGACATATCCACTCCAAAATATATCCCTACACAGGCTCAGGGACCTGTGATGAGGCTACATTCACCGACAGGATTTCTTGCACGTCCTCGGCTGTGAAATCATGAAGACCCAAAGAAATGTTCAGCGGCATTCACAATGATTCCAAACTTCTTAGACTTCTTCTCTTCTCAGTTTATGACCATTGCAATAAATAATACAAAGTTGACCTTTTTAACATGTAGCATTTCACTATCCATCATTTGATAAGATACCTTCACTGGTTGTGGTGGCTTTACTACCATTGCTTCTTCCCCACCACTCGTTCCTTCCAATTTTCTCACTGCCTTCAGATAGGAGGCACGCTGGACACTCCTTACCCTTGCCACCTCATTCTCCTTCACCCTAACAGGGCACTCCTTACCCTTGCCACCTCATTCTCCTTCACCCTAACAGGGCACTCCTTACCCTTGCCACCTCATTCTCCTTCACCCTAACAGGGCACTCCTTACCCTTGCCACTTCATTCTCCTTCACCCTATCAGGGCACTCCTTCCCCTATCCACCTCATTCTCCTTCACCCTAACAGGGCACTCCTTACCCTTGCCACCTCATTCTCCTTCACCCTAACAGGGCACCCCTTCCCCTATCCACCTCATTCTCCTTCACCCTAACAGGGCACTCCTTACCCTTGCCACCTCATTCTCCTTCACCCTAACAGGGCACTCCTTACCCTTGCCACCTCATTCTCCTTCACCCTAACAGGGCACTCCTTACCCTTGCCACCTCATTCTCCTTCACCCTAACAGGGCACTCCTTACCCTTGCCACCTCATTCTCCTTCACCCTAACAGGGCACTCCTTACCCTTGCCACCTCATTCTCCTTCACCCTAACAGGGCACTCCTTACCCTTGCCACCTCATTCTCCTTCACCCTAACAGGGCACCCCAAGAATTCAGGCACATGTTCACCTTCACAGTTGCAGCATTTCCTTTCATCTGGCATATGATATTCTTGCCTTCTGCACACAATTGACACATGACCAAATATTTTACATTCATGACACTGAAGAGGCTTGTGCACAAAAGCTCTTACAGGGTATCGCATGAATCCTAACTTTATATGAGAAGGGAGAAACTCTTCATCAAAGAACAGTAGCATGGATGAAGTGATTTCTTTTTCCCTCTGTCCACCATACACGACGCCAGGACAGCGGAGTCAATCACCACCTTCCGGAGACACCTGAAACCCCACCTCTTTAAGGAATACCTAGGATAGGATAAGTAATCCCTCTCACCCCCCCCCCTTTAAGATTTAGATGCACTATTGTAAAGTGACTGTTCCACTGGATGTCATAAGGTGAATGCACCAATTTGTAAGTCGCTCTGGATAAGAGCGTCTGCTAAATGACTTAAATGTAAATGTAAATGTACAGGTCAGTCGATGTGCATCAACCACTCCATCGATGTCTTCAGTTATATCCTCTGCCTTTATTTCTTGTGCCTCCTCAGAAATAACCCCCTTGATAGGCACCATGCTACGACATTCCCACTCCGATATCTTTTTGAGTCTTAAAACACACTTCTTCTGCACCGCAGACACACACAAAAAAGTAAACAAGACCACTTCTTGTGACTCTCACCGACTCCACACATGACAGATTGTTTTCCTGGAGACATTAAACGTATTTCCCAAGTAGCATTGATCCAAAACCCTGACTTTGACCAAAAACGAGTCTGGTGGTTTCCTATTTTCCAACATAGCTTTACTTGTCTTGTCTCCCTTTCTCTTCGCCGCTGTCACCCACTCATTCTCACTTTCTGTGCTATTAGCTTCACTCGACTCACTAGCAGTTTCAAACAAAACCTTGGTTTCCGCCATCTTCCGTCCTATCCAGTTCTCAAACCCGGCAAAACCCTTGATGCCAAGTTTATTTGACAACTAAGAGATATGCTAACTGTGGATAACAGTCGATCAAGTTCAGCGTAGCTAGCTAGCTAGTAAAGCGATTCACATTTCTTTGGTAGCCAACCGAATGACACCTGAATCATGTCGCCACCGACAATAATATGAAGGGGGAAAAGTCAGTCACTAACCCACTCCTCCCAGCAGCTAGCTGGCAAACGTTAGGCTCCATGTTTTTAGCTCGCTAAAATAGCTAGCAAAATAAATAGATACGCTAGCCCAGGGGCGCACTGGCCGTATTGAAAAACAACAAATTCGCGGGCCAATGTTTTATTCGAAAAGATATGGCCCTTTATAATGTCCACATGTATATAGCATTTTAACATATTAAAACAAAAGAGAGAAATAGTATTTGTCCAGCCTTTGCTGCTAGGCTTGCAGATGTGCATAATATGCTGCGACCCTAATAGAAAAGTATTTAATAACTCCAAATAACAAAAACGTAGCTATAGGTTGTTGTATCATTTAAACGACATGTTTAAACATGTAACATGTTTTTGTTTTTTTAATGCGCTGCATGTATCACCAGTGATGTTGAATGCAGCATTGCTGTAGCCTAGGCTACTGCTCAAATGTTGCTGTAATAGGCCAACATGTTTCTCCTTTGCATGGTGTTTTGTTGCATGTTTTGTTTTTTTGGTTATTCATTGTCAGGCGTTAAAAAACGATGCCAGACTGCAACATTTTAGTAGCCTAGCTAGGACTGTGGCATGTGTCTGCACATTTCCCCTCTGCTGCATGCTGTAAACAGGACACACGAAACCAGCGCAATTGAAGTCGAATTAACCTATGCGAGCGCACCAGGCTGTAAATACTTCATGACTCAACGGTTGATAATCGCTTGTGTATCATATTTGGCTCGAGGGCCTTGACACATGTGCGCTAGCCTATTAAAAATGTTACAACTGACTTAGGATCATTGCCTTTGCTTGTTTGATTGTATTGATATTCCCAGTCTGTATTTGTTCAAAATATTGACTAGTTGAAACTAAAACAGTGCATCCTGAATGGGTGGAGGCAGCAAACAATTTATCAGGCCAGCTGTGATTTACAACCTGATAGCAATATCTTTTGGACTACCAAGAAATATATTGGTGAATTACAGTGCCTTTGGAAAGTATTCAGACCCCTTGACTTTTTCCACATTTTGTTAGGTTACAGCCTAATTCTAAAATTGATGAAATCCTTTTTTCCCCCTCATCAATCTACACACAATACCCCATAGTGACAAAGCAAAAACAGGTTTTAGGACATTTTTGCTCATTTATTATAAATTTAAAAAACGGAAATATGACATTTACATAAGTATTCAGGCCCTTTACTCAGTACTTTGTTGAAGCACCTTTGGCAGAATTTAGTCTCGAGTCTCCTTGGGTATGATAAGACAAACTTGGCAAACCTGTGTTCGGGGAGTTTCTCCCATTCTTCTCTGCAGATCTTCTGAAGCTCTCTCTCTGGTTGGATGGGGAACATTGCTGCACAGCTATTTTTAGGTCTCTCCAAATATGTTTGATCAGGTTCAAGTCCGGGGCCACTCAAGGACATTCAGAGACTTGTCCAGGAGCCACTCCTGCGTTGTCTTGACTGTGTGCTTAGGGTTGTTGTCCTGTTCAAAGGTGAACCTTCACCCTAGTCTGACATCCTGAGCATTCTGGAGCAGGTTTTCAACAAGGATCTCTGTACTTTGCTCCATTCATATTTGCCTCGATCCTGACTAGTCTCCCAGTCCCTGCTGCTGAAAACATCCCCACAGCATGATGAGACACCATACTTTACCGAAGGGATGGTGCCAGGTTTCCTCCAGACGTGAAGCTGAGTATTCAGGCCAAATTCTCTGGTTTCATCAGACCAGCGAATCTTGTTTTTCATGGCCTGAGGGTCTTTAGGTGCCTTTTGGCAAAATCCACGAGGGCTGTCTTTTGCCTTTTACGAAGGATTGGCTTCCGTCTGGCCACTCTACCATAACGGCCTGATTGGTGGAGTGCTGCAGAGATGTTTGTGCTTCTGGAAGGTTCTCCCATCTCCACAGAGGAACTACAGAGCTCTCGATTCTTGGTTACCTCTCTGACCAAGGCCCTTCTTCCCCGATTGCTCAGTTTGGCTGAGTGGCCAGCTCTAGGAAGAGTCTTCGTGGTTCCAAACTTCTTCCATTTAAGAATGATGGAGGCCAGTGTATTCTTGGGGACCTTCAATGATGCAGACATTTTTTGGTGTCCTTCCCCAGATCTATGCCTCGACACAATCCTGTCTCAGAGCTCTACGGACAATTCCTTCGACCTCATGGCTTGGTTTTTGCTCTGACATGCGCTGTCAACTGTGGGACCTTATATAGACAGGTGTTTGTCTTTCCAAATAATGTCCAATCAATTGAATTTACCACAGGTGGACTCCACCTCAAGGATGATCAATGGAAACAGGATGCATCTGAGCTCAATTCCGAGTCTCATTGCAAAGGGTCTGAATACTTATGTAAATAATGTACAATTTTCTAAAAACCTGGTTACGCTTTGTCATTGTGGCATATTCTGTGTAGATTACTGAGATAGCTTTTTTTATATATTTAATCCATTGTAGAATAACACTGTAAGGTAACAAAATGTGGAAAATGTCAAGGGATCTGAATACTGTCTGGAGGCACTAAATCATGCATTGAACTGCATCCATCTATTCTCTTAACCTCTTATGAAGTTGGTTTTGTAGCATAAACTGGGAATTTGATCTTTTTCACTAAATTTACGATTGTCTGTTTGTTTCATATCTGCAAAGTATCTTAAACGCTGTCTGTTCCACTTTTAAGTCCTCCCCTCAAATACTGTATCTCTCTGTTTAGATATCAGTTCCACCCTATTGTGTTTGTCTATGTCGTCAGAAAGAAAGAAAAGTCACACACTCCCTTCATATCACCAGCGTGTCTAAATTCAGCTTTCTTAGTGTGATAGGCAGTGAAATGGAGGGAGAATGAGCGGATTAACATTACTGACACAGGGATGGGTTGAGATGACCACCAGGGATAATCCTTATGGCCACAAAAAAACTAAACAAAAAAGACCATTTTTACATCAGGCTTGCGGCCCAGAGTTCATGCCACAGCGCTCGTTCCAGGCACGCATTCTTTTTCTAATTTCATCATTTGATTTGGATTGTGCGTGTGAGCGGCGGGCGGAAGAAGGTCCATCACCCGGGACCGTTCTTGTCAACCTTTGGAGCGGAGCGGCTGGTCGGCTGCAGTGTGATGCTTCTGTGTTATTTTTAACCGGGTTTTTTTTTTCTCCCAGCCTCGGAGAGAGAGCCACACACTGAAAGGCAGACGAGGCAGAGAGGAGCGGCTAAGCCTGGGGATCAGGAGACAGGCGATTAACCTAAAGTCTGGTGCTTAGAACTTCAAAGTACAAATAGCCCTCTGCTCACGGATCAGATCCCGTCTAAAGGATGGCCAGAGGGAGCAGGGGGAAACAGTTGCTCCGTGTCCCCACACGTACGTAGCTGGGGGGCTGGGGAGGGCAGAGGAGGGTGGGGTGGGGTGTGGTTCCGGCATCCACAGACAATAACACCCTTTGGGCTCCTTGCTGAAACAGTACTATGGGGGGGTTTAGGTTTAGCCTTAGCCCTTGACATAGAGATGACATGAGCTGAGACTCTCAGTATCCCTGAGCATGGCGAGAGAAACCAGGAGAGGGGGTGATGAACAGTGGGTGTGTAGTACTGCTCCAGCAATACATTCTGTCAAGCTATGGACGTGATGGAAACCTGGAACCGAAGTGGTTTCTATATCGGGGGCGGCGGCAGCCTAGCAAATGACGCGGGTTTTATCTCTTTGATGGCTACGGGCCTTGTTAACTTCTGTGGTTTGTTTGTTTGTTTGTTTGTTTTCATGTTTATCTCCGAAAGCTGGTTCAAGCATATTTCCATGGCTCAGCACCATCCGTGGCTATTATGGTCCCCATCCCTGGTCCCCATGAGCGCAGCCCCAACCTCCTTCCTCACCCCTATTCCCGTCCCACACCCCAACCCAGAGAACCTAATGAATGACTAGCCACGGCTGATGAAACAGCAGCAGGTCTTTCTCATCTTCGCTTTCTCTCTCGGCTCTCCCCATACCCTCTCCCAATCCTCCTTCACACCCCCCCCCCCCTCTCTCTCTCTCTATTGCTCTCTGTCTTTGAAGGAAGAGGTAGGAGGCTTCATTCTCAGTCTGCCTGCATTAAGACACATTCAGCTAAATTAGCCTGGCGTATCCGCCGACTTTGCTCTATTCTTACCACACTCTAAAGAGCCTACGTTTTAATCAGCTTGCTCCGACGCACAGGCCAAATGTTCTCCCCTTCATAAAAAAAACACACACACAAAAAATCCGATTGTCAGCTATAACTCTTGGGGATGAGGACGATTACTTTAGATTAAAATGGCCAAACATGACATAGCGAGGGAAACTCAACGGTGACCAGGAACAAAAAAATGAATGCTTTCGAAACAGTGCGTGTGGGGTAAAGGACTTATGAGTGAAAGACAATTACAATTTTGAACATCTATTAAATATTAAGGAGCTGAATGTGGTCCTAGAGACTCATCATTAGCAGTAATGGGTTTTATACATCGCACTATTCAGCTATTTATTCCGCTGCTTCTAATCTTTAGGAGGCCAGTCCCAACTGAATCATTACACATCCAATCCAACATCATGAAAAAGCTGTGTGTGTGTGTGTGTGTGTGTGTGTGTGTGTGTGTGTGTGTGTGTGTGTGTGTGTGTGTGTGTGTGTGTGTGTGTGTGTGTGTGTGTGTGTGTGTGTGTGTGTGTGTGTGTGTGTGTGTGTGTGTGTGTGTGTGTGTGTGTGTGTGTGTGTGTGTGTGATGCAGAAGATGAAAATAATTCTTAGGAGAATCTTCACCTCTTCCTCCCCCACTCAGGTGTTTTGATCCTCAAACCCATCTCTAATGCGTACTTGAGTGAAAAAGAGGGAAATATTTTTGCCTCAACATTGAACCACACACATTTGACTGAAAATTAGGGGGAATGTGGTGAAAATTGCTTGTGAGAAACTGGATGAGAAATTGCACTGAGCCAAGACCAATTTAGATGGCACTTATCCATATGGGGACTAAACCAAAACAATTCCTCAATTCCAATGCATGATTATTCTCCGTCACTGTCACAAATATATATGTGAAAAAAATATTTTACTACACATACTCAAAAATAATATTTTATATTTAATAGTTTGAAGTCAAGTCTTGATCTCTCTCTGTCCCTGCCTTCTGTTAATTTCCCATTTCTATGTAAATTCACTGCAGTGTACCACGGCCAGCAAGGCTACAGAATCAAGGTCACAGCAGCGCCTCTGTAAAGAAATGTTGATGTCTTTAGAAGGACTGCAGCAAACATTGAGAAAGTGTAAAGATCAAATCCAGCCACCCAGTGCGAAAAACATGGAGGCCATGCTAATTACTAGCCCCATACTTCCCCTGTACACACACACACACACACACACACACACACACACACACACACACACACACACACACACACACACACACACACACACACACACACACACACACACACACACACACTCTCTCTCTCTCTCTCTCTTTGTTCCTTACTTTCTTTGCCTTGTTTTGTAACTGTTTCCACATCGCACGACATGGACAGATTGTAGGTAACCATTAGCGTCCCTGTGAGACTCCTCTCATTGATCATCCTCGCGTAGTAGGTTCATTTGTAACATTGTGTGACTGGCTTTGGTGCAAAACTACCCTTGTTCAAAATACCACTACAGCACATTTAATGCGTCATAAATTCTTTGTGGCCCTTATCAAGTACATACTTATTAAGAAAGAAAAAGAATCCGCCTCCTCACTCTCCCCAGCTGGCACCTTTTTTTCTAATGTTGAATGACAAAGGACAGTGAAGGCGTGCATACGTTCTAATATCGGTGTTTATGTGAGTGTGTATACTGTGTATACAGTACGTGTATATACATAGTTGTATCGAGAATTATTTAAGGTGTATATGTGTGTGTGGGCACGCTTGTGTGAATTCGGGTGGGGGTGGGGGGGGGGGGTCTAGTTGCTACGCGTCGCTTCGACATTCAATACCCATTCAGTACCCCTTGAATGCTGGAGCTGTTTCCATGGTAACACTGACCCCTGGGAGTAGATGCTTTTCACCAGGAGCCTCTTTATAATGGATTCACAGCTCGGAAACAAAGGGGAAAAATACACTTTCTCTTTCCCTATTTTTTTCGTCCAGAAACTACTCTCTCTCTCTGTCAATGTTACAATGTTTGTCGAAGGAGTAAAAACAGCTCACTCTTATTTCTCCCCTATGCTACAGCATTGAAAAAAAGCATTTTTATACTTCTATTCCCTTTTTCTAGCCCCCTTTATTTCAAGCTCGATTCACTCTCTTTTTCTCTGTCTGACAGTTATTTCTAACATACTCCCTATTCGCACTCTTTGTTTGTTATCTTACGCCCTTCTCTATTGTTCTGGGTTGTTTCAAGTTATTATCTTGGTTATCTCTTTTATTCCGTTCCCTCGCCCAGTCCCTTCCTCCATTCAATTGATATCACACTTCTGTCATGTAGAGGTACAATGTTAAGGCAGTGTGAAATCAGTGCAGTAACCATCTCTATGTCCTCTCTCTCTGCTCCTCTCCCCAGGCCAAGCTGATAGTACCAAACAGCACAGCAGGTCTGATCATTGGTAAAGGTGGAGCCACAGTCAAGGCCGTCATGGAGCAGTCAGGCGCCTGGGTGCAGCTCTCCCAAAAACCAGAGGGCATCAACCTGCAGGAGCGCGTGGTCACCATTAGCGGAGAGCCCGAGCAGAACCGTAAAGCCGTGGAGATCATTGTTCAGAAGATCCAGGAGGACCCCCAGAGCAGCAGCTGCCTCAACATCAGCTACTCCAACATCTCTGGCCCTGTGGCCAACTCCAACCCCACCGGCTCCCCCTACGCCAACTCAGCCGAGGTGAACCCCGCTGCTGCTGCTGCCGCCGCTGCCACAGCCTCCAGCCTCCTGGGTCAGGCCACCATGCAGAGTATGGGCGGCTTCCCCACCACCATGGGTCCCAGCTTCTCAGGCAACGACCTCCTGACCATCACCTCGGCCCTCAACACGTTAGCCAGCTACGGCTACAACACCAACTCCCTGGGCCTGGGGCTCAACCCCGCGGCAGCCTCAGGAGTCCTGGCAGCCGTAGCGGCTAGCGCTAACCCCGCCGCGGCTGCCGCTGCAAACCTCCTGGCATCCTACGCCAGCGATGCCTCCACCAGCGCAGGCCACCAGGCCGCCTCCCTGGGAGGCTTCACCCTGGGCTCGCTGGCCGCGGCCACTGGGGCCACCAACGGCTACCTGAGCGCCTCATCCCCGCTGATGGCACAATCCCTGATGGCCACTGAGAAGCAGATGCAGGAGGGGGCCAAGGACGTGGTGGAGATCGCTGTTCCCGAAAACCTGGTAGGGGCCATCTTGGGGAAAGGAGGGAAAACGCTAGTGGAGTACCAGGAGCTGACTGGAGCCCGGATCCAGATCTCCAAAAAGGGAGAGTTCATTCCCGGCACCCGGAACCGTAAAGTTACCATAACCGGCTCTCCGGCGTCAACGCAGGCGGCTCAGTATCTGATCAGCCAACGGATCACGTATGAGCAGGGTGTGCGCGCCACCAACCCACAGAAGGTGGGCTAGAAAAAGGGAATGGAATGGAGGGAAACGAGTGGGGGCTTGGAGAGTAATGCAAAGTGAGAGAGAAAGGGAGAGGAGAGCAAGAATGTTGGAAGGAATCGTTCACACGTTTTTTCGTGTTTCAGTATTGTAAAAATGATGTGACGCAAAAAAAATTGCTCGGAGAGAGGAGAAAGTGTAATGCGGAATACAAATGAAAATAAGGTGTAAAATGTAAATACGGTTTTATTACTTAAGTCTTGATCTTTCGGGATTTTTTATTGTTTTGTCTTTTTGTTCTTTTGTTTGTTTGGGTATTCTCCGGACAGTGGTGAATGCGATTTTAAACTGGCATGCTGCCGCGCTGCAGTTTGGAAAAGGGGGGCGGTGGGGGTACTGGGGGCCGACCCCCATGGAATCAGCCCCTTCCCCACCCCCACCCCCATTCCTGTGTAGCTCACTGATTTTTTTTCTTCAGATTTGCCTTCAGTTTCAATTTGCCCCTTACCCTGCCCCCCCACACACTTTTCACCCTCCCCCTACAAGGGTCTGAGAAGACTGCAAAAAAGTGCTTGGTTTGAGATCTAAGGAAAATCCCTGTAGTTGATGACATCCCCCTCCTTTCCCCCATCCCTCGCCCCTCTCACAGCCCCCCCCTGTTTTGGGCAAAGGAGGTTGAGAGATGTGCCCTCCTACCCCTATTGCCTCGCGCCTTAGGTTCTGATTTAGCCAGATGCATGCTATGCCACGCTCCGTATTTATATATGGGATGCTCGTGTTTCGTATGTAGGACGAAGGCAGAGACGCGTGGTGCATCTCATTGGGTCAGAATTCTAGCGTAGCGCAAGAGTACATATAGAGGTTGGGGCATTTTTCTCAACAAGGTTTGCAGTCTGATATTATGATTATTATTAAGATTATTATAGATATCATCATCATTATTTATTAATATGATTTCACCCAAGTTCGGTATTTTCCTTGTTTTTTAAAATCTGTGAATTCAGGTTGACATGAATGTAAAGACTATTTTTGATTTGATTTGTTTAATTTAAGTGGATTTAATAGTATGTCACGTAGTGTAATATACAGTATGTCTTATTTAAGACCAGTAAAAACTGCACCATAAGGACCACTACAGTGACGACGAAGAGGAAGGGTTAGCTTTGATATCCAGCAAAGAGCAGGACAGTAAATATTCACATTAAAACACACACACACACAAACCCTCTGATGCCATTTCAGTGCTAAAAAGGATTTTAACATATCTACATGGCAGATTACGGTGAAATCAAGCAGACTAGTCTCTATATACATACATAGCTGCACAATGAAAAATGCCACTTGCACAACAGGCCCAAGAGCAGCGTTCACATTCTTGCAGGAACGAAGTTCTCTAATAACATCAACCCCCGAAGTTGTTTCAATGTTGTGTGAGCTCAGATTTCTCTCCTCTCTCTCCAGCTTAGTCTGTGTCCCTCAACATTGTGAAAAGCCAAAGTGTTGTTGCGACTGTAGGGCCATAGCCGTCTCCACTGAGATATCCAGCGAGCGCTGCTCTTCTGCCTGTGGCACTATAACTCTAACTGTCTAGACAGGCCAGGCGAGACACTAGGAACAAGAGCACTTAGAACCTAGAGGTGGTGGCCCCGCCAGGATACGTACATACTACTGAAAAATACAAACACTGAAGATGAGAAAGTTGATAGTTGAAACGATCTCACTAGGGTCCAACCAGATTGCCAGGCCCCGTCTCATTGCAAACATATCTATTTCAAGGTAGTTCATATTTAGAAGTAGTTTCCCCTAATACTTGCTCTTATCAAGCAGTGTTCTTCTGTCCACGATGAACGGGGGGAATGTAAGGTGGTACGGTCTGTTGGGCATTAACTACAAGTCTGTCTAACAGTTGTGGGTTATTCTGATTTTGGAAAACTGTAGGGACCTCCCACTACACACTCCCTGCAATGGATACTACCCACTAACCTATAAGCTGCTAAAGATGTTTTGGTTTGTTTTATCTTGTTTAGTTTTTTTTGCAATCGGAGTACACTGAAGTCCATCTTAATGCACTGTGAAGTGTGGGTATCTTTTTCTCTGCCCATGAGGTCAGGGCTGTGTGCTGTAGGAGCTTGGTCACGGGCATATGCGTTGTTATTATTATGTCAGGGAAATGTACACATGAAAATACCAGGCAACTACGGTAATCATATCTCATGAACAAAACTCTATTTGCATACAATACCAGTTCTCAGTTAGACATGCAAGACGAGGAAAGAGTATTCGTGTTTCTAAACACTACGTTGAAACCGTGATCCAGGATTGAGGCTTTGGATGCGCTTTGACTCAGCCTGGGAGGGGGAGTGGCAGGTGTGCATGTTCAGCTTTTGCTATTCAAAGACAACAGTTGGAGGTATGTGGAGTTTTATCCCAATTTTGACCGGGTTGCTCTTTTTTTTAAGATACTCTAATCGTCCGACTTCCCTTTTCATATTTGCTGTTTTCATAAACAGTTGAAATTGATGTATTCTGTTAGCTAACTGAAAATGGCGGGCTAACCTAAATGTGATTACTTCTAAAATGCCAAAGGAGGGGGGGGGGGGGTCACATTTTGCTTGACACTAAACAATCTAACTTGGTCTGGTAAGGGAACCTATCTCCCCAATTGGACATTTAGACACTGTAATGTAAAGGAAATCTATCCAATGGTGAACTCTCACTAGTATTCAACATTGGAATGTTTTCTCTATTGTCTATTGGAGCGAAAGTGAAGCGCGTATCTCGACAGCTTGGTAAGGAGTCTTCTTTATTCCCATCTAATACCATCCACTTTCCTCACCCCCCCCCCCAACCCTTGTACCTCCGTGCACCCCATTCTTACACATCAACCCAGAGCCCCCCCTCTCACATCTCTCCATGGGTGATAGTGTCTGGTGTTGCGATGCATGTCTGCCTGCCCTTCCAGACCACAACTACTCCAAAACAATGACTGTCTGAGTCTCTTAATGCTTTGAGGGTAGAGAGGACAGAGTTCCCTTGGTTGTAGAGCTGAGCATTAGAGTGTAGTTAGTGTCCATTTTGCCAGCAGCAGTGAGAACAAATTAGTAGGTGGCAAGAGGAAGTAAGAAAGAGAACCTGCAACCAGGCAACTCAGAGAGAGAGAGCTACTATCTGACTTCATTCTGTCAATCCCCTGGCCAGTGGTTTGAAACCATATTTTATTCTGTATGTTAGTGATAGGAGTGAAAACATTATGCTACATTTGGTACACATGCCCAGATACATACAGTACATTCATAAACACATTTACAGAGATTGCGAGTAGAATAAGGGAAATAGTGCTTGTTGAAATCATTAAGAAATGACAGAAATGACTGGATATAAGCGATACTACAACTGTGACAAATCAATGTGAATGATATCAAATAGAACAATATCAAATACCTGTAGTTGGAGATCACGGAAAGGTGCCAACAAAGTTTGTCAAAGGACGGCTTTGTTATCTTTTTATCTAATTCAGCTAAATTACCCCATGTTGATGGGGTTTTAGGGTGTCCATTTTTGGCTGGTTTGTAATTTAGGGGATCTAGATCAAATGTGATGAGTACTGGAAGCAATATACGTAGTAGCATGTTGTCCTTGTATTGTCTTTTCGTTCTGTCCGTTGTAAAAGCTTAGGATTTACCTAGATGTTGAATAGATTTACATAATTGCGATTTTTTTTTTAATTTGTGAAATTGCTGCTATTTAATAAGTGATGTACTACAAATAAAGTTAAAACATATCTGATTGGTCGTTTAGCAGGATGTTGTAGTTCCCAGAGGTGTGCTAAATGCTATACATGCTGATAAGATAATAATTACTGTAAACACAAACTCAACAAATAAACCTGTGCCAAAATAGATCTTTAAAGACTGAAACTGAAAATGCGCGTGATTTAAAAAACATGACGTGAAAGGAAACATACTTTTATAAGGAAAAAAATGTAAAAGTGCCAAACGAACCATATTTATAATTGTAAATAGAAGGAAATGGTACAAGTGACTTTTTTTTGTTGTTGAGTAAAAATCGATGAAAAAATAAAAGGTTTTAGTTCAACTTTTAATTCCCCCTTTACTTACCATATGACATGAAATAAGGGATTGTGGACGAAGGGAGTCATCTTGTTAGCTAGTAATCCAGAATTCCTTGAATATTGCAGTACTTAGACTCCGGGGCCAGAAGAATCAACGTAGAGATAGATTAGCATGGTTAATGATACACATGATATTAACATTCTTAATACAGCCTTTTATAGTTCTGAAAATGTATTTTGTGGAGATAGATGTTATCTTTTTTGCACGTCTATATTGCATGATATCAAAGTGAAGCGTGGACAACAAAAACATGTTAGAAAAAAAAATATTGTACAACATTTTTGGCCCGGTGTGTATTCTTCATTTTGAAGACAAATCGTTGCATGCCAACAATGAAAAAGCCTTTTCATGTTCAGTGACACAATTTCAAACCTGTGTTGTTTTCACTAAGAACATGCAGGGACATCGTCCAGTAGAGCAAGGCCACAGTATAATTAGATTGTATGACTGGATGAGTATTTTGTGAGAACTTTGTCTAGGCGTTAAAACATTCTCAAAGAGATAGGAACAAACTTTTAATCAAACATGAAGCAATTTTTTTTTTGCTGGTTGTGCTTCTTTTACTAAAACTCTAAAACGGAGTTATTTAATCCTGAATGAATTTGAATGCTTTTTTTTTACATAGATATGGAGATATTGTCCAGGAGTGTACTCACCTCTGCATAAGTTTGCATATCACTCTTCGATCATGACTTCAGGGCTTGAGTGTCCATGTGTTTTGTGTGAATAACTAACATCAGGTAAGGCCAGATCTGGCCCTAGTGTCATTCTAACCATCTGTTTACCCTTTCGGCTCCCTCTGAGCTTGAGCTCTTGTCTTGATGTAAATATGCACTTTATATTTCTCATTTAGACAGCTTTCTCATTTAAACCCCCATCTCCTGAAAGGAAACTAGGAAAAGTATTTTGATGTGCGTAGGCACCATGATTTTTCACACTCTGTTGCTGTTCAGCTTTTGTGTTTCTCAAAATCCTGGGTCTCTCTCCAGAATTTGGGACAAAAGTGTGTTTGACTCTATAATTACTGAATTTGGTCTCATTGCATAATTACACTTTCTACGACAAAACATATATATATTGCCAATATTCCCCATGTTGTCCATTGCCCAACTGTCATTCAGTTTCGCCATTAGACAACTGAATGGTGTTGGCATGCTCAAAGGGGGATTGTAAATGACAAAAGCTGGTCAGCCACAAGAGAACATAGCTTTTCCTCACTTAACACAGAATTTGGACTTATGTATATTTCCGAAGCTTTTAATAACAGTGTCAAAAAGGGACACTCAGTCTAAACTTTAACCAAATTGACATCCCTGTTCCTAGTGATGCCTCAGTTGCAATACAATGTCAGCACGAGGTATACTGTACAGCCCTGTAGAGTAAGCTGAGATGGGGGTTTGTGCATTAATGTAGTACCTTACTGTACAGCTGTGCATGTGCTATTGTCTGGCTCTCTCGTGTCTGTGTGTCTGCAGCAGGTCAGCATCATGGTGTCGTCTCCATGTCGCTGGGTGAACAGATCTGTTTCGTGATGTGCAGAGGGATGCAAACTTATGGTTCACCTGCTGTAGGTGACATCATTGCTTTTCAGTAGGTGTGTGGCTATTAGTGCTCAACTCCAAAACCTCGCAATGCCCCAACCCCCGCCCTCCTCGCTCACACCCACTCCCACCACCCTTAGCCAGACATTCACGGAACCCAGGGTCCCACTCTTGAGCTTGTACCCCATCGAAGCACCAGCAATTTTAGACTGCATTTGTCATATCACTGTTCAGTTCCTCTTTATTGTTTTCCTGTTTTTTATTTGTACTACGCTCTCTAACCTAGACCAATTATAACAAAATGCCATTCATATGTATCCTGTTTACTCCCCCTTTTCTCCTTTTTGCACATTCACTGCCCCCCTTTTCCAACCACTCCCCCACACTTCTGCTCCGATCCCGCCACACCACCAAACCCCCCCACCTCCTCCTCCTCCTCCTCCTCCTCGAGTTTCTCCCGAGTGCCAAACAAAAACAGTACCATTCCAAACTTTTTGAGTTTTCCTGTATGTTGGACATCCATTGGACGCACCCATGAAGCCAGCATGTTCCCTCATAACATGATGTCAGTCATGACGCCTCAACATTACCCAAAAGAAACAGATGGAGCTAAAAGCAGACCTGGATTAACCCGGTAAAGGCTGGCTACCTCTCATAAACTGCTTTTCCTAATTCTCTACCATCTCTTCAACCTCCAGGACATCATTGATTGTGTGCCATAGTGTTGGGGGCACTTGTCACTCTCCTCACTCCCCAAGTCTCTCCATTTGATTTTCGATGGGGAAAAAAAACAAAAAAAATCCATTTCTAATGACGATTCTTTTTCTTTAACATTAAACCACACTCAGAATGGTGTGAGGAGTGTAATCGTCAGCTGCGCAGCCATCCTCTGTCTTCTGAACTTTGAACTTTTCACCCCTCATGAACTTTATTGACCTTCTTCCTTCCCTTCTATGTTCATCAAACTGTTTGGACTTAAATCTCCATTCCATCACCAAAACGATTTGAGACTGTGCAATTCTAGTTGAAATGATTGGATTTTCTTTGCTTGTTTCTCGTCACTGGGGCAATTCTCAGAGATAAAGAATGAAAAATCATCCTCACACAAAAAAAAATACAGACAAACAACAACAAAAGAACTAAACAACTGTTTCTCCACAATTTCATTTTTCTCTCATTGTAAATATTTTTGTCAGATTTTGTTGAGCTGTAAAGAGAGGCGTGTTCAACAGAATGGGGCCGGCAGCATAAAACCCACCTTTAGCGGGAAAGGGGAAAAGAAAGACGCTCCCCATACATCTACTCATTTGTTCTGCTGCAGTAGCTTGTTGTATTGACATTGGTGTGACCTGATGTATTTGTTGTTGTTTATGTCCATGCTAGCTCCACGTAGATAAAAGGATGTAAAAACGCAAAAGAGAATTCAGTTCTGGAGCTGAAAATCATCCTCATGATAGAATTGTTTACATTTGCTACCGTAGCTGTATTCGTTGGTGGTTTCGTTTTGCTTAGTGTGAGTCGTAGGTATTGTAAATGCTTGGTAGTTGGAAGAACATATCAATGTGGAGAACTTGCTAGACTCGGCACCTTACACTAGATGTGGGGCACACAAGACTAGGGAAAACCTGTGTCGCTCTCAAACCACAAAAAAGGAAGTTGAGCCCTCTTTAGTGCAATAAAGTAAAAGTGATATCGTTTATAACTCGGATTATGTTAATTGGGCATATTGTAGGTGGGCGTTGCTGAATGTAAATGCCAACATGATAAAGGTGCCCGTAGTGCCAACTGAGACATATCTCGGTCAGTGGGTTTAGTAGATCGAAGAAGACTGAAAGTATTCATTTGACACAGCTAGACTGGACTGACCATATCATTGCTTAGCTTTGGGCTCCACTCACAATGCTTTATGCTGCCAGCCTCATTTTCTGATAACACTTCATGAGCTATTTATTTTCAACTTATTATATACTATTAATAAATGACAACACAACAAGAAAAAGGGAATGACTGGAAAGGTGAATTATTGTTTTGTTTTTTAGTATTTTAGTGGTTGCTTTTAACACCATTCATTAACTGACTTAAAGAGCATTGAATATTTAATGTAATTGTAGCATTGTGTTTGTAAAAAAAAAAGTAAAAAAAAGTAGTGAGTTGTGTTTATTGACTTGTGGATTACCAGTGAAGTCAGCAATCTAGTGCTAATATATATTTAATCTTTTTTTAAGGATTATTCTTTTCCGACAGCAACAACAGTCATTATAAATGTTCATTTTAGCATCACCTGTCTTCTGTTGTCTTATTCTTCACCTCCCACTACACTCAGTCTCATCCAAGTAACACATTGCAAGTTTGTGCCTGAAACCATGTGCTTGGTCTGGGGGCGGGGCCATATGGTATGAGTGGCGTGTGTGTATGTGAGTGCGTGTGTGTGTGTGTGTGTGTGTATGAGGGAGAGAGTGTGTGAATGGAAAGGCTGCTGTCTGAGCCTTGGTGGGTGGGTGTTCTGTCCAATGTCCACCAAAGCTAAAACCTGGAGGGCTTCCATTCACCAATGGAATCCCCTTCCGTTATAGCTGGAACTTCATCATGTGACCTGAGCCGACTCTATCGTTCATAACCCTCCCACCCAACCACTCCACCACTACCCTATCCCTGAGTCATCCCCTACCACACGCCAGCACCATGTGATGTTCTCCATCGATAACATACTACTCGACCAGATCCACATTAACATGTCTCCTCCCATGTTTCCAAAAGGAGCACGTTGCCAGTCAACCTGCTTCCCACATGATACTCAACCATCCTCTCTAGCTGCCGGGGCCAGGCCCATTCGTCTAAAAACAAGAGGATAGACAGACAGAGAAATAGTGATTCTCAGGATATCTTCTTGATCTCCCTTTATAGCCTGCCTTCTGCAGTTGTCCCACTTTATTCTGCCCTAATGATTTCTATGGAGCCCAAAGACGACGATGATTTCCAATGCTCATGTAATGGTTGCTTAGCAATTATTCTGAGGGATGATGTGCACCCACTTAAAGGAGCAAGCAAATGCTGTATTGTTTACAACCTAAATGAGACCAACGCTGTTGAAAAGGAATGTGTAGGACAAAAAAAATTATACGTATTGCAAAATGATGACATTTCAACCACAATTTGTGTGACATGAGTTAATGTAATTATGAGTCATTGCATGTTACTATTTTTTGCAATGAAAACATATTTTTTTGAACTGTTAGAATGGATGGTACATTGTCAAATTAGTGCAACATTTAGACGCTAATAATAAAACAAACGTTGGTGTCCGTGTTAATGTCACCATCAGGAGAGGTTTTGGACCAATGAATGCAAAATGTTGTAACGGTTTTGTTCATTTGTACATGGTAATAATGGGTTAAATAAACCATTGAAGCTAATTGTCAGGTAGACATTATTAGTCTTACTAATTAATTCATCAAGGCCCACACATTGGTTTACCATGTGAATACTCAAAGAGGTGCTTGAAAAACAGTTGATATTGGACAGAATACAGTTCTTACTATAACCAATCCCCAAAAGAGGTAAGTTAAACACCCCTTGTCCTGTAATACAACGTTGCACATGATATTGTGGTGTTTCACAAACACACATGTTTACCCGACGGCAGAAAGAACATTTCAAGCGGGTTTAGGTATTTAAGGAGGACATGAATGACAATGTTGGACATTACCATGCTTTTGCTGAACAAGCAGCATAGCAATCAGAGGTTATGAGACGATCGGAAAGGTTGGGACACGTCTCACCTCATCCAGTACACCCAATGCGATAGAAATGACACAATCAAGATGGAGGCTATGTTGCTCTTTGACATTTTCATCCTCCCACTATCACTGTGCACCAACCAGTTCATCCAACCAGCAAACACCACCCCCCCGCATTCACCATGTCTCCACAGCCAACCTATCAGGATCTGTGGATGTAGGCAGATCCAAGCAACTTCTGGCCAATGGGCTTAGACCTCTCCATGCATTGGCTATTGGTTTATTGACCTGCAGCACAGCAGAGTCCCCAGGTTTATCAACATTCACAGCATGGTCTGAAAACCAAACCTGTCTCACAAACCTTCCATACATTAAAGAAGTACCTCCAAGGTTCAGAATGAAGCAGAGTTTATGGTTTACTGCACACACCTCCCAAATCAAGGCAATTTGTAAGGCAGCTAAAATAACGTTATGGTACAATATGAAGCCAAACGTTGTAATGAGCCCCTGAGCTTTCGTAATAGAACAATGTCAGAACCTTGATGCGCCTTTTGTTAGGCACTACAGTAGATGTGTTTGTTTTGTGTCCTTGGTGGCTTTGTAGTCATCCAGAGCGTCAATGAACTGAAAGGAGGTAAGTTATGAGATGAATGGAGAATAACTGAACCTAAAAGGGGTAGTTCACCCAAATTACAACATTACACAGTTTCCTTACCCTGTATGCAGTCTATGGACAAAGTGTGACAGCAATCCATGTTTTACGTTTTAGCATTTGTGGCACAAATCCCATTCCAGTCATGGGACCAGTATTAGCACTTTTCACTCATCATGTCCAAATCATCCAAGTTCGTTAAAATTGATTGTGAGGCTCAACAAAGTCACATATTTTGTTGAGCTTCACCACCGTTCAAAGTTTGGGGTCACTTAGAAGTGTCCTTGTTTTTGAAAGATTTTTTATAGAATATCTACATAGGCATACAGGGACCCGTTATCAGCAACCATCACTCCTGTGTTCCAATGGCACATTGTGTTAGCTAATCCAAGTGTATCATTTTCAAAGGCTAACAGCTGAAAACTGTGTTCTGATGAAAGAAGCAATAAAACTAGCCTTTTATAGACTAGTTGAGTATCTGGAGAATCAGCATTTGTGGGTTCGATTACAGGCTCAAAATGGCCAGAAAGGTAGTGTATGTTTCGAAAAGGATGCGCAAAAAATGACTTGAATGGGATTTATGCTACAAATTCAAAAACGTTAGCGTGTAGAAACAGTGCTAGGGAAACCAAACCAAAGCATTGATTGCTGTCATAACTTGTCCATAGACTGCTTACAGGGTAAGGAAACCAACGTTTCATTTTTGGAATTTGGGTGAACTATCCCTTTAAAGGGTGCGTTTGCACTGTATTATTCACTCAACGGAATACTACTCAATCCCTGTAAGCCCCATTTGTGGCTTGTGTTTTCCGTGAAAACCTCTGGGCATCTGGTGAAGCCGCTACAATGACAGATTAGGCCCCTCCATATACGTCCCATCTATCTCTCTTGCCAGTTGGACTGGATTGGTGGTAGGACAGCTTGTGTTTCATCTTCGCCAATGCTGCCAATCCTGCTAATTGTGCATCTCTCCTCCCTGAGGCGACATTGATTTTCCTTCTCCTCCTCGCTGCTCTTTTTCCATTCCCTTGTTCATCCCAAGAATCCCTGTAAATCCCAGACCGGCTGTTCCATGGAATTCCCCTGTCCCATTCGGAAAGTTAGACAGGAGAGGTAGGATAGACGTAATGCCTTGTTGCTGAGATCTCTGTGCTTCTCCTCACTGCTTCTCAGCCGATGCTAGTGTTGGCTAACATCCTAGTCCTAGAGGACAGAGAGTGAGAGACAAAGAGTTTTCCCTAATACAGTATGTTTGAGGCTGGAGCGACTAGATTGTGCACCTAGTTCTTCTACTTGCTCCCTCACCTAAGAACAAGGACATCAAAGACCCATTAATAATGTCATAATAACAGCCCAGTCAGGACTTGACCGTATGGAGTTCACAGGATAAGTCCTCCAAGGCAATCCTCCAAGGCAATTTCAGCAAACATGGGGGGGGGGGGTGCTACATTACACATATAGTAATTGATGTGTACTGAAATGTGTTGCTAATAATTATTTTTTATCTGCGTTTTGCACAATCAGACTGTAAACCGGACCTGCTTTGACTGTGGCTACAGTACAGTAGCATTAGACCCATCACCAGACCTACTGTGTGTAGCTGTTCAGATTCCTGTCCGCAACAGCACACCCGTGTCCACCCACACCCTACTGCTCTGTTACCTAGGTCGCTGGTAAGGGGACTATGCATTTGCCAGAATAAACAGCAGATGTTTTGAATTTGAAAAATACACAAGCACCTAATCCTTGGCAAATCACAGTGCTATACTGCCTAATTGAATTCCATGGAAGCTCATTTCTATTCTCTTGTGCTTGGCTATTCCAGGCACAGGTTGATACAGAGGATAAGAATAATAATGCAAACAGCCATTGTTTGAGATTTGTTCCCTTATGAGATATTTTGACCAAGAGTTAAGAGAAAGTTCTGACCAAGAATTAAAGATAAAATGTTGACTAAAAAATGAACATGGCTACAGAGACATTGAATGACAATTTCACCCTACCTCTGCTTGATTCAATAGATACATGTATTTTTAATGCAATATTTTGTATAAAAATTAGGGAAGACAAATGTTTAATTACAGACTACATCAGATTTTAAAGTATTGGCTGATAAAGGAGATTATTTGTAATTTAATTACATTTGAAATTGGAATGTATATTTTTGACAAACAGAATGCAATTTGTATTTCGACTGCCAGCGTAAGACCAAGTTTGTGTTCTAACAGTTATACCGAAATTTTCGCATTTTTACAAGGACTCAGGTCAATGTTTGGGTTATTTCTTGAATGTTTTCATCTACTTATTGCATGTTTGTCTAGGAAACTAATACTTTGTCTTTGATTGAGGAAGATACAAATTGTAGACTGTCATAAGACTGAAATCTTGTAACTAAATCCACACTTGTTTTTCAGCATTCAATTGTTGCTGTCTACCATTTGCATGTACCTTCTATGCATTTAACAAGTATCCATCATTTAAGAACCTGGAAATGAGCTTAAACCCACTGAGCTACAACAAACCCCAAGGTTGAAGAAAACCTCAACGGACCTCTCCCACTTAAACTTGCCATCTGCACTGGTACAAGAGCTGTCCATATTTGACTAGCAACAATGCAAAAATGATTCCAACATCCTAAGCAACTAAAGTGGAAAATGCCTATTGTCCTTTGGCAACACTTTACATTACATAGGCATTAACTTACTAGCCTGTTAGTGTAATAGGCTGTTCCACAGGTAGTTAAATGTGTATGAGGGCGGGGCCTATGCAATGACAGGTGTAGCCAATGATCTTATAATTATGGTACTTTGCTTCACGGCCAGTTTATAGATTATATTTCAGAACATTTATTATACAGACCAAAATCTGTATTTATTCCATCTGGTTTATCATTCTCTTTAAATCAAATTGATTTAATAATTTATGCCAGTCAGATAAGCAAAATACTGAACAATGATTGTACGTTTTTGTATGTTTATTTTTGTTGTTGTTGCTGTTGTGATATTTCTAACCAACATTACAGACTATGTTTAAAATAAGAAACACATTACATTCTTAACTATTCCAAAAAGTACTTCAAATGTAATTCATGTTTGATTATTATGTGTATAAATACAGTTAGAATAATTACGTTTAAATTGCGATGCAAAAGCTGTGATTTTAAAACACTGTAGCGTGTACAGTGATTCCTTTATCAATTGTATGGTACATGATATGTTCTGCAATCTTGCAGTTGTTGTTTTCAGTTCTCGAGCATATGCTTTAATAAATACATTTTCTACGGTATACAAGGGAAGCCTTAGCAGTGCCTGCTGTATTATTCCAATATCCTATATAGGAACTGTCTCTGTGTGGTTAGTATCAACATGATCCTGCAGGGAAATGAAGTGGGTGACAGTGCAGCATACCAATAGAATTCTGAGCCTGGGTGGGTTGTGGGTGGGTTTGCACAATGGAGATTTTTTTGGGGTGCATATAATTTGCCAACCGATGATGGTGTGTGTGTGTGTGTGGTCCTTAACTGTCTTTGTAAATTATACTTCATTTCATTACATTATCCCAAGGAAACTGCGAACAGTACTTACTAAATGCTCACATAATTGATTATCAACCATAGCTGTGCCATGTATAGTCATTGTCCCAACAATTTGTGTTATACAGCTCATTTGAACAATTACAAAACAAGGCAGACAGGTATATTAAACAGTACACTGACTCACCCATTTGCTTATGGTTAATGAGTTCCAGCCAGGGCTTGCTAATCGATCACAGAGGTGCAACACTGTGATTTCCTTACAGAGACAGCAGGGTACTCGTAGGTACTCTACACTGGTCGATACAGACTGCATGGTGAAATTCAAAGTCCTTTGACACCAACCGACCACTCATCACCTGACGCCTGACTTCCTGTCTTGCCACAGACTTATACTGTACACCCGCCACCCGGAGACATTCCAAGGATGGCTTTAACCCTGAAGGCACACATTAGTCTTTTTCAGGCCGCGGGAAACACAAACACATTTGACCTTTCTAAGGAGGCCTGGCCTGACACTTAGGCGGCCGGAGATGGAAGATTCTGCAACATGCCAACGAGCCATAAGGGAGAAGCCAGGGGAGATCCAAATAACTTGGCCCAGTTTGAGACAGATGGAGGCAGTTGTGGATTTTACCCCGTGGGCTGATGGGTAAGGAGCTGCTACTTTAGCCTTGAGCAGGCACACAGGGGAAGAACAGGGGTTAGGAGTCCGAGAATGGTTATACAGAGGAACACAGGGGACAAGAAGGTAAAGGTTGAAGAAAGTACAAAAGGTAAGACATTATTCAACTGGGGAAGGTCGTAGACTAGACACATTAAGTAGCACACAATGAATAGTGGATTAATGACCTTGATACTATCCCTTTTGGACTGAACCCCTCCGAGTTGTTATAGGCTTTATGGCCATTCTGTAAGTCAGACTAATCTAATCAGATAAAATGGGCAGGAAAACGAAACGTCTGCTATTTATTCCTCCCAAAGACCAAGACAACACATAACGGTTAGACAATCGACATCTGGCAGAAAAATCACTTATCAACTAAACTGACTTTTAAGGCTGAGGATTGAAGGGTCATCTTTGTATTAGAAAATAATGGATGAACACCACACAGAGAATTTAGAATGACAGGGGTATTTATGCAATACTTGCAGTAGACATAATCCTGTTTTACATAACTCAGATTATTGAGCCTGCTTTCTGAGAACTCATAATGGGAGGAAGTCCAGTTTCAGCCGAGATACATTTTTTCTACTATCACAAAAACATGCATGGAGTGCTCTCTGATTGTAGGACCACTAATGTGTTAATATCCAGGACTAATCAGTGATTATTTAAGGAAGGAAATTAGCCTACTGCAATCTTGACCCACTTAACTCTAATTTGATACTATTCTGAACCAAAAACTCTGGCTCAAGCTTCATGCATACTGTAATACTGAAAATGGCAGGGGGGGGGGGGGAAGCCTCTGCCATATTTGTAATTGGATCACACGTCAGGATTTCCACTTTGAGTCATATAAAATGCCTGTCCACGGTTCCAGCGACAGCAGCAAGTACTTGAAGGTTAAACCATACACATGGAGGAGGTATACAAAGCACCCGTGACCCATTTTCCTCCGCTGCTTCCCCATTTATCTAGTTCACCCCTAAAAGAAATGGAGACGGTGGGTGAAGACATGTAAGTGTGTGTGTGTGTGTGTGGGGGGGGGGGGGGGGACTGGACAGATGGAGCCATGTGGGCATATTGCTGCCCAGCGGCAGATGGGTGCACAGCAGGGTTGGCAGGACCAGCGGTGGCCCTCTTCGACAGGTTACGTGCTCCTCATCCAGCGCCCTGGCCCCTGAAACCAGGCCTCTGACAAAACGACGGTCTCCCAGGCCACACAGAGAGACAAAACTGTCCACAGCACACACACACACAAACAAATCTCATCCACTACTAAAACGCATTGTGTTGGTATGACAATTTATGCAAGGTTGAATTAGCTACACTGCTAAAAATAAGGATGTTGTGCAAAATAGACAATCCTTTTGTAGGGCTATATATGTATACAGTTGAAGTCGGAAGTTTACATACACTTAGGTTGGAGTCAGACTCGTTTTTCAACCACTCCACAAATTTCTTCTTAACAAACTATAGTTTTGGCAAGTCGGTTAGGACATCTACTTTGTGCATGACACAAGTCATTTTTTCAACAATTGTTTACAGACAGGTTATTTCATTTATAATTCACTGTATTACAATTCCAATGAGTCAGAAGTTTACATACACTAAATTGACTATGCCTTTAAAGAGCTTGGAAAATTCCTGAAAATTATGTCATGGCTTTAGAAGCTTCTGATAGGCTAATTGACATCATTTGAGTCAATTGGAGGTGTACCTGTGGATGTATTTCAAGGCCTACCTTCAAGCTCAGTGCCTCTTTGCTTGACATCATGGGAAAATCACAAGAAATCATCCAAGACCTCAGAAAGAAATTGTAGACCTCCACAAGTCTGGTTCATCAATGGGAGCAATTTACAAATGCCTGAAGGTACCACGTTCATCTGTGCAAACAATAGTACGCAAGTATAAACACCATGGGACCACGCAGGCGTCATACTGCTCAGGAAGGAGATGCGTTCTGTCTCCTAGAGATTAATGTACTTTGGTGCGAAAAGTGCAAATCAATCCCAGAACAACAGCAAAGGACCTTGTGAAGATGCTGGAGGAAACAGGTAAAGTATCTATATCCAGAGTAAAACGATTCCTATATCGACATAACCTGAAAGGCTGCTCAGCAAGGAAGAAGCCACTGCTCCAAACCGCCGTGAAAAAAGCGAGACCACGGTTTGTAATTGCACATGGGGACAAAGATCATACTATTTGGAGAAATGTTCTATGGTCTGATGAAACAAAAATAAAACTGTTTGGCCATAGTGACCATCGTTATGTTCGGAAGGAAAAGGGGGAGGCTTGCAAGCCGAAGAACATCATCCCAACCGTGAAGCACGGGGGTGGCAGCATCATGTTATGGGGGTGCTTTGCTGCAGGAGGGACTGGTGCACTTCACAAAATAGATTGCATCATGAGAAAGGAAAATTATATGGATATATTGAAGCAACATCTCAAGACATCAGTTAAAGTTAAAGCTTGGTTGCAAATGGGTCTGCCAAATGGACAATGACCCCAAGCATACTTCCAAAGTTATGGCAAAATGGCTTAAGGACAGCGAAGTCAAGGTATTAGAGTGGCCATCACAAAGTCCTGACCTCAACCATATAGAATATTTGTGGGCAGAACTGAAAAAGCGTGTACGAGCAAGGAGGCCTACAAACCTGACTCAGTTACACCAGTTCTGTCAGGAGGAATTGGCAAGAATTCACCCAAATTATTGTGGGAAGATTGTGGAAGGCTACCCGAAACGTTTGACCCAAGCTAAACAATTTAAAAGCAATGCTACCAAATACTAATTGAGTGTACGTAAACTTCTGGACCACTGGGAATGTAATGAAAGAAATAACAGCTGAAATAAATCATTCTCTCTACTATTATTCTGACATTTCACATTCTTAAAATAAAGTGGTGATCCTAACTGGCCTGAAACAGGGAATATTTAATTGGATTAAATGCCAGGAATTGTGAAAAACTGAGTTTACATGTATTTGGCTAAGGTGTATGTAAACTTTCGACTTCAACTGTATGAAGTGGTACATGAAATAGTATTGCACACATTTCTGCTAACAATGTTTGTTTGATTCCTTCTGTTAAATGAGATACTATGAAGTCTTGAAAGATCGCAAATGATGCCAGTCAGACTGCATTAGAGACAGTGAGTTGATACATTATTAAGGACTCACTAAGGTATGGTGTCATCTGGTCCTTGTGAAGTCCCAGGAGGAGATAGTGCTGCTCTGCCCTTGAGCAAAGCACTTAACCTGCACAGCTTGTCCAGCTGCACAGACAGATCAGCTGTGCAGTCCACTCTGAATTAATGGAGGAATTACGGTTACAATTGACTGTAGTTATGTGATCTATTTCACTGCATTGAAGTCAATGAAGTCATTCTCGAATAAAAATAACCCGCATTACTGCCCATATTCAATATTTACAAAATGTTTTAACATCCCACCAATATTATGTATATTCTATGCCATAATGTGTCTTAGGGTGTACAGTACATATACACATTCCATTCTATACCATACATGCGAATATACAATTAAGTGACAAATGTTTAAACGCCACTGACATGGAACTAGTTGAAGTTCATATGTTGGAGTGAAAGGAGGGAATGATCTTCAGTATTATATGGCTAATGCCACAGTGTTTAGTGGCACGGCACAGCATGCAGACAATGTAGTATCACCAAGGTTGATTTTTAGGAGTCTTCGTCTCCAGTGTATGGGCTACGGGGATGTTTGAACTGCTCACTGCTCCTTCTTCCCTGCCACTGTGAAGGTCAAAGCAAGGACTTGTCTCTCCCCGAGGGGACTGCTGTCTCTCTCTCTGCTGTCTTGTTCCTCCAGAAGTCTACACTGCCACCTGGGAATAAGGACTAAGAATACACGCAAGCCCATAGAAGGACATCCAGGCTTTTACGAATTAGGGTCCAAGAAACGCTTTCAGGATGTCTAACGCTGGTCCAAGACAACAATGAGGGAAATAGCATTGAGGTTGCCATGGAGACTGGCTGCAAAGACAGCTCGGGCTGCTTTCATAGCACATGGCTGACTTGACTTAGTGCATAGCAACAGATTTTCCTCAGTGCAGACCATTCCCCATTGAGGTTTTGTTCATTTGAATGGCTAATAACATCAAAAGTAAATACATTGCTTTTCAATCACTTTATCTACAATCATCAATTATCTACACGCTTATCGACATTAGATAGCCATTTGTGCTGAATGCTTTTCCCTCAAGCACCAATAGGCACAGCCCCATTCATGGTGTTCAGTTCTTCAAGTAACATTCAACAGAAAAGAAGTAGACAAGAGGAGCCCATTCAAATCAACATGAAGCCCAGGAGAAGAAAAGACCCCCAAACATCATCAGCGACAGCTTCCCAAACCCTCGTCCACCTGATCAACGGTACAAGGTTAGTCTCCATTGACAGTACGTCTTATCATTCTGAGCACAATGTGTATTCAACACTTTTAAAGATGACGTACTTCTGTATTGTGTTTCTTCTAGATTGCAGAGGCGGCCTCAGCCTGTTCGGTTCGATGACATATTTCAACTCTTTGAATGGGAGGGCTGAGTGTGCGTCATGTTAAGGCATTAGTATGCAATGAAGTTGCTGGTGTGGTAGGACTTGTTTTGGAGGCGCTCTCCTGCAGCCAAAGCAATGTCAGGGAGGCACTTATTCATCCAAGGGCAAACAATGCCAGAACGCAATGCCAATTCTCATTACATTTAGCGACACAGACCAATTTCACTGTCATCCTTAAACCAATGGACCATTTCTCTCTGCATCGATCCATGCACTTTAATCCCTGTCAAATGCTGAGTGTTATGGGCTTGGAAAGAAAAGGACAGAGAGGAAAGCAGAGGGGGACTGCAGCTTTCCGAGACACCAATCTTAGCATGCCCAAAGTGGTGGAGCTCACGTATAATACATTGATGAGCCGAACCCCTCTCGCTCTTTCTCTCTCTCTCTCTCCATTGCCACAGAGCAGAGCACCATGGTCCTTGGCAGGTCTGCGTTGCCATGGAAACCCTCACATTGCAGCAAGCTGGCTAGAGAGCGCTGGTTGAAAAGGAGAGCACTACAGAGGGAGAGGGAGAGGGGGAGAGGGAGAGGGAATCGCTGCAGTGATGGGGAGGGAAGAGGGGGGAAGAGAAGGGGGGGGGGTACAGCCGGCGAGATTGGTTCTCCAATGCATTACCCCCACTAGTCTCTCCCCTCTCCCTCCCCACAAATCTTATCATTTGCATCGGTTGGGGCGCGCAAGGCCCAATCCTGCTCTGCAGTCTGGACACGTTGTATCTTAACTTCAGACTGCATTCAATTATTAATCTGCTTCACCAGACAGCAATTACTGTTCATGCTACCTGCAGCGCATATAGCAAAACCATCCCCATGAAACAATACATCAACACATAGAGATAGAGGGGAACATACTAAGAATTCTACTAGAATTCTGTTTCACGTCCAGGTGCTTCACTTGAGGGCCTCATTGTCCCAGCTGTGACTTGACCTGGTGACCCTATGGCCAATCCACTGAACACTAATGACCGTGTGCACAATGTGGAGGAAGACACAAGCACCAGAATGGTTTGTTGCTGGAGGTCAACGACTGCTCTCCTCAAGTGGATCAAATGGAAACGGACAAATAACCAGTCATGGTTAAATCTGTTAGCCCGTGAGACAGCAAAGGTGGGCAGTGGCGGTGTAAGAGACATCCACAGAACAGGAGTCAATGTTCTGCTGTTGACCTGTTGTGTAACCCACTAGCTAGGAGCCAAGTTATCTGCAGCACCATACATGAAGCAGATCCCTAACACACACACACAGACACACATTGCACGTGTCTGTGAGACGTGCAATGTGTGAATACATAGAAATATCGCAAAAGATCCAACATCAAAGTTCTATTCTCTCCATACCAGAGCTACAAAATTGCAGCTGTTGTCTTCGAGATACTCTCTGAGCAGCAAGAATGAAAAATAAATTCTGATTAGAATTTCCATGCAAGTTTTTTAGTTATTCAGGAACAAAATTGTTTTTAAAAAATTAAAAAGATAACCTTTTATACCATTTAAAAAATGTGTCTTATGTTTTATGGATATTCAACAATATTTTGTTCACAACGCGTAATTTACTCAACATCAAACCAACCAAATGCAACCTTTAAAAATACAATAATGTGTCTGAAAAGAGAGGGAAAAGCGGCTCTGCCACAGCCTTGCAGTGAGTAAGTGAAGCATACATGGAGTGTAGTGGGAGGAAAGTACAGACATTGAGTCGGATAGCACCAGAGGTGTCTCTGAACTCATTAGAAAACAGGACCACACTCCAGTGCAGAGTGAGAGCAGGCAGAGAGGCAAGCCACCGAATCTGTGTCCGGTAACCAGGGAAGAACCACTGTACCACAGCGCTATCTGCTGGTGGAGCCATAGTACTGCAGGCCTGCAGCAGAATCAATAGTTAATGGTAGCATTGAGGATAAATTAACTACACTGAACAAAGATATAAACGCAACATTCAACAATTTCAAAGATTTGACTGAGTTACAGTTCATATAAGGAAATCAGTGAATTTAAATAAATTCCTTAGGCCCTAATCTATGTATTTCATATGACTGGGAATACAGATATGCATCTGTTGGTAACAGATAACTTAAAACAAAAGGTAGGGGCGTGGATCAGAAAACCAGTCAGTATCTGGTGTGACCAACATTTGCCTCATGCAGAGCGACACATCTTCTTTGCATAGAGTTGATCAGGCTGTTAATTGTGGCCTGTGGAATGTTGTCCCACTCCTATTCAATGGCTGTGCGAAGTAGCTGGATATTGGCGTGAACTGGAACACGCTGTTGTACATGTTGATCCAGAGCATCCCAAACATGCTTAATGGGTGACATGCCTGGTGAGTATATAGGCCAAGGAAGAACTGGGACATTTTCAGCTTCCAGGAATTGTGTACATACCCTTGAAACATGGGGCCATGCAACATCATGCTGAAACATGAGGTGATGGCGGCGGATGAATGCCACGACAATGGGCCTCAGGATCTAGTCACGGTATCTCTGTGCATTCATATTGCCATTGATAAAAGGCAACTGTGTTCATCTTCCTTAATTTACACCTTCCCATACCATAACCCACCGCCACTATGGGGCATTCTGTTCACAAACGTTGACATCAGCAAACCGCTTGCCCACATAACGCCATACAAGCCATCTGCCCAGTACAGTCGAAACAGTGAATCATCCGTGAAGGGCACACTTCTCCAGCTGCCATTGAAAGTGAGCATTTGCCCATTGAAGTCGGTTATAACTCCTAACTACAGATGTCAAGACCCTAGTGAGGACGACGAGCAAGCAGATGAACTTCCCTGAGACGGTTTATGACAGTTTGTGCAGAAATTCTTCGGTTGTGCAAACCCAGTTTCATCAGCTGTCCAGGTGGCTTGTCTTAGATGATCCCGCATGTGAAGAAGCCAGATGTGGAGGTCCTGGGCTGGCGTGGTAACACATGGTGAGGCCGTTTGGACGTACTGCCAAATTCTCTAAAACAATGAAGGCAGGTTATGGTAGAGAAATTAACATTCAATTTCTGCAGTTATGTCAATTGCACACTCCCTCAATACTTGCATTGTGTTGTGTGACAAAACAGCACATTTTAGAGTGGCTTTTTATTGTCCCCAGCACAAGGTGCACCCATGTAATGATCATGCTGTTTAATAAACTTCTTGATATGCCATACCGGTCAGGTGGATGGATTATATGGACAAAGGTGAAACGCTCACTAACAGGGATGTAAACAAAGTTGTGCAGAGAATGAGAGAAATACGCTTTTTTTGAGTATGGAAAATTTCAGGATATTTTATTTCAGCTCATAAAACCAACACTTTACATGTTGCGTTTATATTTTGTTTCATGTGAAGAGGCACAAGTCTGTACACTCCAGTATGTGTTATCGTCTCGGCTTTATTAGATGATCAAATTCCCCCCCCAAAATCCAAATGACAGTACAGTAGCATAATAATTATTTGTTGAACTGCTTAATTGAATGATACTATTATTATTATTATAACTTCACAAAGCCAGATTACCACAAAAAAACAACAGACTAGTCATCATCATGCCTGTTTTTCTTCACCTTTTTCTTCCTTTTTCCAGAATCTTCAACTTCACCATAGGAACTGTCCATTGGTTCAACTTTAACTTCCACCTCTTTTTTAATTACATTAAAAGATGAATATACAGTGTCCTCCACCTCTCCCCTGTTCTTATCCTTCTTTTTCTTCTTCTTCTTCCTCTTCTCTTCTGAGAGCTCAGCTTCCTGCCCAGGAAGTGTATATGGCTCCTCTGGGCTGTGAGTCATCTCTAGCAGCTCCTGCTTCACCCTGATCCCCTCCTCCATCTCCTCTGTCTTTATAAGTTTGTCTTTCTTCTTTTTCTTCTTGCTCTTCCTCTCCTCCCCCGGGTCCAGTGCGACCCTGAGAGGCGTCTCTGGTGTAGACGGCAGCGGAGTATCCGGTGTATCCTCCATCAGTCTGGAGAGGGTGGGGGTCCTGCTTCCGAAAGGCTGGAAGCGCTGGCGGAGCCCCGGGGGCACAGTGGGGGCTGGGGTGGCTGGGATGGCAATGGGGGTCTGGTTGGTGCTGCAGTCACCGTAGCTCTCACAGATGTTGAGGAGCCCGCTGAAGGCCGGGGCACAGACCACCAAGTCGAGCGTCTGGGGGTGACTGGTGAGGAGATGAAGGTCCGCAGCACCAGAGGGCCCACCCAGCACGCTGTAGATCTGCCTGATGTTCCCACCACTACACGACTGCTGGGCAGGGGCCTGCATGGTCTGCAGCCCAGACAGAGGCATCTTCAGACTGCTGAAACTGTGGGGGAGAGAGATTGCAGTATGTTAAGAGGTTACGCACATCAGATATAGACCATGTGGGTGTAAATCAATGGAAGTGGATGGTGTCTCACTTCTAATAAATGGCCGAGAAATTCTGAGGACTTTGTTAGATATCTCTGTCTGTTATTAGAAGTGAATCATTACACTTCTATGATAATTCATATAAATGGAAAGAAGGATAGCCTACCTGGCCGGGTTGAAACTGCTGGGAGCTTTGATGAGCCATAATTCTGTGTTGTCCTCACAAACCCTTTCGATGAGGGTACTGGCACAGGGTTTGTGGGCAAATGCCACAAAATCAGCTGGACACTGATACCTTGAAGCTGAAGGGATAAACATAGTTATTGTTATTAGCTAGATAGCTAGCTAGCTAGCTAGCGAAGTGAACGTAATCTGTGTGTTTGTTTTGGAATTCGCCATATAATACACAATGCTGTCTGCCCATTGCAGCATCCCTAATTTTGATTCCTAACAGGATTTACTAGATACCTGGCAGACAGCTTTGATGGACTTGGTTGTAGTGGCTAACATTAGCTAGATAGCTAACTAACGTTATTTAAGAAATAAAAAACTTACCCTGCTTTCTCCGTTTTTGCGGAACCTCCTCGGTGTCACTTGCCTCATCACTTGACGAAGATACATCGTTTGACATGACCTCTGTGTACTGCTAAATTGTGAAATGTAACTTAGTCCAACTAAATGCGCATGGGTGCAAGAACATGTGTTGTTAAAAAAAGTCACCTTTGACCTGGATACACTAGCTAGCTCGATTCGCGAGGATCTGGGCTGCGTGAGTTGCGCATGTCGGTTCCTTTGTAAATATATATTATTTTACATACAGTGTTTATTAATATCCATATGATAACTTTTCGTAAACATTGGTCTGTGTGCAGTCTATATTCGCATTTTAGACGCAACTGATGCTATTCACGAGGCACGTACTCACGAAGGCCCTCGCAGAACGAAAACAATAAATCCCAGAATGCATCATTATCACGGAGTTGTGTAAGTTCCAGCAAAGACAGTCTTCTAGTAGAAACACTTCATGGGCGCAGGCGACCGAAAGGGGGTAAACACTATTTTTTGTGTGTTTATTACAAAGAAGTGTATCATATATATTTTTTGAGGTATTTGAGAAGTAACAGACGCGGTGATTGTTCCTGAACTATTGAAAGCTAAATCTGTTTAACCAGGACCTCAGAAAGCCAGAAAGATAAGAGGGCCTATCAAATATGTCCTCCTCCCAGTCGTATTCAAGGCGGCAGTGGTGCTGTTACCTTTGCGATTTGCCTAAAATGCCATGGGCTATGATCTGGGACTTTAGCGAGACTGTCTGCCGAGGCTGTGTGAATTATGAAGGGGCAGACCGTATTGAATTCCTCATAGAGACGGCCAGGCATTTGAAAATAACTCATGGTATGCAGGGTGACAGGTCCCCGGGTCCACAGCCCACCAAACATGGCCCAGGTGGAAGAGATGGACCTATGGAGGGTGGTAGGCCACCTCCTGAACGCTTTGAAAGGGGTAGAGGGGACTACGGAGCCCCAGCACGGCTCCCCAACGGTCTGCACAGAATCGATGACGGGGGCCCACAACAAGATGTCGGTGGACAGAGCCCTAACAACGCCAGACGACCCATGGTGTGTACCGTTCCACCCAATTTGATGACACAAGGCCTTGTGGGTGCTCCGCACGGGTTGCTAGCAGCTGTGCCCGGTTTAAATACCAGAGTCGGGGGAACCCCCCTCACCCTCTCTGCCCCCATGCTGAACGAGATCACCAAGAGGCAGCTGAGCATGGGCATGGGTGTGGCCTCCTTCCTGAGCCCTGAGTTTGAGAAGGAGCTGAGGGAGAAGCAGAGGAACGCAGAGGCTCTGGCCGAGCTGTCGGAGAGTGTACGGAACCGAGCAGACGACTGGGCCGGCCGACCCAAGGCTGTACGAGGGGCCCTGCTCACCCTCTCCGGCTGCACCCCCTTCAATGTGCGCTTCAAGAAAGACCACAGCCTGGTGGGGCGGATCTTTGCCTTCGATGCCAAGCTGACGCTGGACTTTGAGCTGAAAATCTTTGCAGAGTACCCGTGCGGCTCGGGGTATATGTTCTCCAGCTTGGCGGCGCTGGTCAAGCAGATGTTCCACGACAGCCAGAAAGACTCTGGGAACAAGGTGATCAACTTGGGCCTGAAGTATGTGGAGTACGAGAAAAGGCATGGCGCGGGGGACTGGCGACTGCTCTCTGAGCTACTGAGTGATTCGGTACGGGCCTTTAAGGACACCCCCGGCCCTGACGTTCTCCCCCAGCCCTACCTGGACACCAGCTGCTCCATGCTGCCCACAGCGCTGTGTCACATGGCCCGCTCGGCACCACCAGCCCGCCTGCGCCGGAGGAAGGCTTCCCCAGAGCTCCAGGGTGGAGAGGTAGTGACCACAGAGGAGCAGCTCCGGCAGCACTGGCCCATGGGGATGTACCCGGGCATGGCTATCCACCTAGCTGCCTCCTCCCTACCCAGCACTAGCCAGCCACCTCCTCACCAGGAGGGCTCGGCCTCCCACTCCCACAGCAGCGACCCCTCCCCCATCACAGCACTGATGAGCGTGGCTGACAACGCGGGTGCAGCCGCTGGCCAGTCACCCAGAGAAGCCCCTAGCAGCAGCAGTAGTGGTGGTGGAGGCCTGGGCCACTCCTCCTTGACAGTGAGACAAAGCAGCAGCAGCCCCATGGCAGCCTGCCCTGCAGGGCAGCAGCGCCACCTGGCCTCCAGGAACGGGGAACCCCAGGGAGCTAGCAACTCTACAGGGGGCACCACGGCAGCTCTCCCCCTGGCTGGGGCCTCGGACCAGGGAGCAGGGGACCCCTCCGGCTCCTCTGGTCCCCCTCTCTGCTGCACCATCTGCCACGAGCGCTTGGAGGATACTCACTTTGTCCAGTGCCCGTCTGTGGCGGCCCATAAATTCTGCTTCCCTTGCACCAGAGACTTTATCCGGAGCCAGGGGGCCGGCAGCGAGATGTTTTGCCCCAGTGGAGAGAGGTGTCCCCTGGTAGGCTCCAACGTGCCCTGGGCCTTCATGCAGGGAGAGGTCACTACCATCCTGGCTGGAGACGTCAAGGTGAAGAAGGAGCGCGACCCCTAAATCCTCTGGGACACCTGACTGTAAGATGCAATTTCACTACATCTTGATTTCCTTTGAATTTGTTGTCTTGGAATCAGTCTTTAGGTCAAAGTATTCTCTATGTAGCTAGGCCATAGGCTAATTTGGTGTTTGTGACATGCTTTATGATAAAGTATAATATATGATATGTAGTATAATTGTCACCGAATATGGTTAATCTGTTTGTTTTTGTGATGTCTGTCTGGACAGAAGGCTGTTGACGCCTGAGTGGAGCAGCAGCCTGGTGCCTGCAGATAACGACAATCTCAACAGGTTCTCGTCACTTCACAGCCAATCACTACGACAATCCACCAGGTCTCCCCACCCCACAGCCAATCACCACGGCAATCCACCAGGTTTCCCCACCCCACAGCCAATCACCACGGCAATCCACCAGGTTTTCCCCACCTCACAGCCAATCACCACGGCAATCCACCAGGTTTTCCCCACCTCACAGCCAATCACCACGGCAATCCACCAGGTTTTCCCCACCTCACAGCCAATCACCACGGCAATCAACCAGGTTTTCCCCACTTCACAGCCAATCACCACGGCAATCAACCAGGTTTTCCCCACTTCACAGCTAACCAACATGACAATCCACCAGGTTCTCCACACCTCGCAGCCAATCATCATACACCTCTACCTCCATGGGGCAGGCATTACACTACCACACCACTGTCTGGTTTGATAGAGGGTGACCATACCCCCAGCCCTTGGTCACCTATAATACCTAATTCACCCCTTTGTCCCTCAAACATCAACTTATTAGTATTATTCACTGACTTTATAAACCAGTGGACCATGGTTGGGAAGTATGCACTTCATCTAGGGCTTCCGAGTGGCGCAGCGGTCTAAGGCACTGCATCTCAGTGCTAGAGTCGTCACTACAAACCCTGGTTCGATTCCAGGCTGTATCACAACCGGCCGATTGGGAGTCCCATAGTGAGGCGCACAATTGGCCCAGCGTCGTTCGGGTTTGGCCAGGGTAGGCCGTCATTGTAAAATAAGAATTTGTTCTTAACTGACTTGCCTACTAGTTAAATAAAATCTGTCCTGTTTATAGTTGATTTTAGGTCTGTTTTCTGTTTCGTGGAACATCTTTCTAATATATATCTGAGTGGCATTGAGAAAGACTGATGACTTCCCTAAACGTTCCAGCAACGTATAGACTTGGACTGTTCCTCTTGTGACTGTTTTTTGGGAGTTTGTTTTGAGTCACATTTGCCCTTTACGTAAAACTGACTTTTTACTGTCACGGAGCTAATTGTTTGCTCTTTGCTGAAACCTCAAACCAGCAGTTAATGTATGTCGCCATCGATTTATAAGACAGAAACAGGGACTTTCAGTGCTACGCGATACAATAAGATGGCTTTCACAGTGCCCAACAAAGATGCTTTATCCAGCATGTAAGAAGTGGGATGGATACCTCTCTATTTTATACTGAATGTAAGACAATCTCTCTCGATGGTGATAGATGTGCAATCTATAGTTTTGATACAATACTGCTTGTGTAGCCTATACACGTGCGTAGAAACCAAAGATACTGTAGATTTACAGTGCCTATAGAAATTCTACACCCCTTTGAACTTTCTTCACATTTTGTTGTGTTACAAAGTACGATTGAAATAGATTTCATTGTAAAAATGGATCAACATACTCCGTAATGTCAAAGGGAAAAGAACATTTTGAAAATGTTTTACAAATGAAATAACAAAAATATAGTTGTTGCATAATTATTCACCTCCTTTATTTAGGCGAGTCTAAATTAGTTCAGAAGCTTGACATAAGGCAAAGACTGGGGAGGTTTTCAGGATGAAAAGAAACGGGATTGAGCTAAGCACAGGCAAAATCTTGAGGATAACCTGCTTCAGTCTGCTTGTACACCAGAGACTGGGAGAGAAATTCACCTTTCAGAAGGACAATAACCTACAGCACAAAGTCAAATCTAAACTGGAGTTGTTAACCAAGAAGACAGTGAAAGTTCCTGAGTGGCCAATTTGCAGTTTTGACTTAAATCTGCTTGAAAATCTATGGCAAGACTTGAAAATGGCTGTCTAGCCATGATCCCAAACTCCTTGGCAGAGCTTGAAGAATTTTGAAAAGAATAATGGGCAAATATTCCACAATACATGTGTGCAAAGCTCTTTTGAAACTTACTCAAGAGACTCATAATCGCTGCCAAAGGTGATTCTAACATGTATTGACTCAGGGGGGTGAATACTTAACCAATCAATGTATATTAGTGTTTGATTTTTAATTCGTCTTAAAAATAATAATAATAATAATGTACTTTGACATTATATTACAGTATTTTGTGTAGATTGTTGGGGAAAAAAAGTTAATCAAACTTTGTAATGTAACAAAATGTGGGAAAAAAAGTTCAAGGGGTTGTAGACTTTCTGTAATCTTACTATTTTTGTGTTAAATGACTTTATTATTTCAATATGTGCCAGGGAAATAGTGGGTGAAATGGTTCTTGTTAGGATAGTTATAGGTTCTCTGTTAACTGAAGTTGTAGAGATTAAACTAATATTGTGTACTTTATGATGTTTAATTTAAAGGAATTTACTCTATGTAAAGTCAAAGGTTTTTTCTATATTGACTGAGATTCAAGTTTTTCACGTGATCCTCTTGATTATTTTTAAAAAAGTTCTATAAAATCCCTGTTTTATGCTCTGTTTTACCAATGAACTTAACTCTTTGAATTGTTTAAAAGATAATATATACATGTATATCAAAATACTTCTCTGTCAGGTTTTCCTTAACCTTTTATGTTCGTCACCAAAATTAATATATTAATTGAATTATCAATTTGCAAAACTGGTGCCAATCAATCAATACCTTACCATGTGCATGTGTAAATATGAAATTGAATGAGGACAAGACATCAAGCCATTGCTGATCACGTTGGCATGAATGTATACTGTACACTAGTAGCTGTATCTGAAAGTGTATGTAGTAGTAAAATTAGGCCTCTTAGTTATCTAAAATACGGTAAGTCAAATGTAGCCCTCACAACAAAAATGAATTTCCTACAAAAGCACTGATATGTTCAACCAACTTTCCTCAAGTGATTGGGAGTCCCATAGGGCAGCGCACAATTGGCCCAGTGTTGGCCCGAGGTAGGCCGTCATTGTAAATAAGAATTTGTTCATAACTGACTTGCCTAGCTAAATAAAAAAAATACATTTTAAAAAGGTGCATTTAATGGCATCCTCTGTCTGAAAGCACTTGTTAAAATAAAAATTTTAAAAAATCATACAAAATAGGAGTATTTTGTATTTGGCCCCTAAATTAGTAAAGATTGTCTTGGATTGATTGTCTTGCCTTTCTATTATTATGGTCCTGTCTGCCATGGACTCCTGTTGAGTTACTTATCTCAACACAGTTCAAGGTTAAAGCTTGTATATTCCAACTCTATTTCTACTTGACACTAGCCTATTTTTGCCCTTATTTTTTTTTGTTATTTAAAAATAAAAATAAAACATTTTCCTTTAATCGAAACCTACCCTGGGCGGCAGGTAGCCTGGTGGTTAGAGCGTTGGGCCAGTAACTGCAGGTTGCTAGATCGAATCCCTGAACTGACAAGGTAAAAAATCTGTCGTTCTGCCCCTGAACGAGGCAGTTAACGCACTGTTCCTAGGCTGTCATTGTAAATGAGAATTTGTTCTTAACTGACTTGTCTAGTTAAATTAAATAAAACCCTGAATGTCAGCTATAGGACTGGGTGTCCCTTTTTAATTGTTCATGCAACTTTCAGTTTCATTTCATATACAGTACTAGTCAAAAGTTTGGACAGACCTGCTCATTCATGGTTTTTCCTTTATTTGACTATTTTCTACATTGTAGACTAATAGTGAAGACATCAAAACTGAAATAACACATGGAATCATGTAGTAACCAAAAAAGTGTTAAACAAATCAAAATATATTTCAGATTCTTCAAAGTAGTCACCCTTTTCCTTGACAGCTTTGCACACTTGGCATTCTTTCATTCAGCTTCATGGGGTAATCTCTTGGAATGAATTTCAATGAACAGGTGTGCCTTGTTAAAAGTTCATTTGTGGAATTTCTTTACTTCTTAATGTGTTTGAGCCTATCAGTTGTGTTGTGAGGATACGTTCATTAGAGTTACCATCCTCTCAACATCAACTGTTCAGAGGAGACTGGGTGAATCAGGCCTTCATGGGCAAATTGCTGCTCAAGGACACCAATAAGAAGAGACTTGCTAGGGCCAAGAAACACGAGCAATGGACATTGGACTAGTGTAAATCTGTCCTTTGGTCTAAATTTGCCATTTTTGGTTCCAACCGCCATGTCTTTGTGAGACGCAGAGTAGTTGAACAGATGATCTCCGCATGTGTGGTTCCCACTGTGAAGCATGGAGGAGGAGATGAGATGGTGTGGGGGTGCTTTGCTGGTGACACTGTCTGATTTATTTAGAATTCTAGGCACACGTAGCTAGCATGGCTACCAGAGCATTCTGCAGTGATATGCCATCCCATCTGGTTTGCGCTTAGTGGGACTATCATTTGTTTTCAACAGGACAATGACCCAAAACACACCTCCAGGCTGTGTAAGGGCTATTTGACCAAGAAGGAGAGTGATGGAGGGCTGCATTACATTTTTACATTTACATTTAAGTCATTTAGCAAGACGCTCTTATCCAGAGCGACTTACAAATTGGTGCATTCACCTTATGACATCCAGTGGAACAGTCACTTTACAATAGTGCATCTAAATCTTAAAGGGGGGTGAGAGGGAATACTTATCCTATCCTAGGTATTCCTTAAAGAGGTGGGGTTTCAGGTGTCTCCGGAAGGTGGTGATTGACTCCGCTGTCCTGGCGTCGTGAGGGAGTTTGTTCCACCATTGGGGGGCCAGAGCAGCGAACAGTTTTGACTGGGCTGAGCGGGAGCTGTACTTCCTCAGTGGTAGGGAGGCGAGCAGGCCAGAGGTGGATGAACGCAGTGCCCTTGTTTGGGTGTAGGGCCTGTGTAGGGCCTGCATCAGATTACCTGGTTTCCACAATCACCTGACCTCAACCCAATTGAGATGGTTTGGTATGAGTTGGACTGCAGCGTGAAGGAAAAGCGGCTAACAAGTGCTCAGCATATGTGGGAACTCCAAGACTGTTGGAAAAGCATTCCAGGTGACTACCTCATACAGCTGGTTGAGAGGATGCCAAGAGTATGCAAAGCTGTCAAAGCAAAGGGTAGCTATTTTGAAAAATCTCAATTTTTTTAAATGTATTTGTTTAACACTTTTTTTGGGTTACTACATGATTCCATGTGTTCATAGTTTTGATGTCTTCACTATTATTCTACAATTTAGAAAATAGTAAAAATAAAGAAAACCTTGAATAAGTAGGTGTTCTAAAACTTTTGACTGGTACTGTATATATTGTTTTTATTCATTGGGTGTAAATGTCACTTTTGATTTGTTATTTTTCATGAAGCCTCTACGTAAATGACGACAAGTTTGAAGCATAAATAAATAAATACAATTAAAATATAAATACTGACACGGTTTTACACTGTATTGCAAAGATACGCTCGATGTTCATTGTCTTGCTATGTCCAGTAGATGGCGGACTTTAACCTGTGCAGATCTTGACTTTAAAAATGTGTTGTGAACTACTGCCCACTTTACTTGTAGTCTGCCAGGAGGGCACTTCATTTTCCAATGTATCAATTAGATGGCGTCGTATTTGACATCAGCCATAATTTCACTTAGATAATAGGTTCTGTTATGTAATGATGGGAACCTTTGTTTCTCTATGTATTTTACTGTCGGCCTACACTTCTTAAAACCCACCCACATAAAGGTTAGCCTAATTGAAAAACGCCGCCTACCAAGATATTGTAGAGAGCGAATCTCAAGTCATAACTTCCCCCCACTAGAAAGCATATTGAAATCTCTGTCTTCCTCTATTAATGTCACCTCATTAAAGCTATTGTTAGCTAATTATTGAGGTGTTAATGAACGATCTACTGTCACATTGGCATTAGAAGCGGCCGACCTGCAGGAGGATGCAGGGATGTGTGTTAGGGGAATAGACCGTGTAAAGTCAAATGATTTAATGAGGAAGTAGTTCTGTCTACTCATTACTCAAATGCAGTACAGCCCGCACAGCATCTTCCTCCAAAGCTCTCCATAATGTAGTAGAATCATTGGACGGGTTATCTATATCTATCGAAATAGCTGGCCTTCGATTCAAAACAATATAGCCTTGCTTTTTATTTGGCCTTGGGAAACAATTCAATCAAATGTTGGCCCATGCCTAAATATACTTGTTCAAAGCAGTGCTCAAACTTGTTTCTTATAGCCGACTTTAATCATGTACTTGGTCAGGAAATAATTGTTCTGTATAGCTTAATTACTATCATTACAGACCGCCATGTGACATCGGCTGATGTAAAAAGGGCTTTATAAATACGTTTGATTGATCTCATTGAATGTGTTAATCGACCTGACAACATTTTGCAAACGGGCGCAAATCGTTGGAAGTGTTAAGACCAATAGGCCTAATAGAGATCATGCATTCCTTAGTCCTCATGATCTTAATGTTGAATCAAAAATATGTATTAATGAACGAATTCGCGTGTATTAAAACTATTGATTAATTATGTTGTTTTTCATACATTCAATTATTTTTTTTAAACCAAACTGTCCCGGAGTAAGCTATTTCTGCCTATTGCGCTAAACACGACGTTTCCTTCCTGCGTGTTTCCTTAGCCCTTTTCTCAGCTAATCCTGTCGACCACCTATGCGCATCAATTACAGCTCCATTCATTGGCAATTAGGAAATGCATTGACATTCAGATTTGACTGTCTGCGCCTGACAACGAGATGTGTATTCTGAATCAGGCCAAGGGTAGGCCTACACACATTGGATTAGGGCTACATTATCTATTGTTTTTCGTTATTTTGGTTTGCCAATATTTTCATGACTTAATATTACCTTCAAATGTAACCCTCTTATTGCAGACAACAGACTGTATTGCACATGAATAATTCAATGTTTCGTTCATTGTAATGTTCAATTGGACTTAAACTGGGCAGGCCTACAACGAGTAAGAGCATAGGCTACGGGAGTTGGGGACCAAAGTGCTTCTGAGAAGTCAATTTCCCCAGCAACTAATCATTCTCCATATATCCGATAGAGCTCCAGAGAAATGTTAGTCGGGGGTATTAAACAGCTCTCCCACTGGTCATTCACCTCGGGCTCCCCTAATCAGACCTCCCACTGATGAATTTAACCCGTGAGAAGGTTATACCCTCTTGACTACATCAAGACCTCATCCAGGCCTGGAATAATCCTTTGAGTTGTCGTCTTCATTTCAGATCTTGACCTATTGAGCTGATCTTTTCAATAGTCAAGTGTATTAAAATGAGAGACAAATAAAATAATTTCATTTCCATTGAGCTACAGATTGACTTCAATTGGCGACTCAGAAGACGACTCAGCTTGAAGCAATACTTTATAAATTCATATTCTAATAATTGAAAGCCATACATTTAGTTTTGGATTTTATAATTGTGGTGTAAAATAAATTATGAAAATAGCCTATAATCAGACACATCCAGTGAGGTTTAAGCAGCAGTTTGTCGTCAAGAAGTGGAGGATGCATGCTGCAATTGAGATGGATGTGTCTGTCCCGGGCCAATATACACCCTCACCAGGGGGCAAGAGAGGTCTTTTTACGATATTCAAATAGCCTTGGACGATATTCAAATGCCCTTATGGGGCGGGACCTTACCTGCGTTTTTAAGAAGGCACGTCCAACTTTTACTGTACTTGCCCATAGCACATTGACTCACACGGATCGGGGGTTGCACCGGAGCATTCTGCGGACTTCATACGGATCTAGCGTTCCCAAAGAGAACGTCAGCTTTTAATAAATAACCTGTTACTCTTGATTATGAAACGATGGATGATTGATAAATCAACGAATAAATATTGACATTTAACTGAAGACCTACTCATAGACCGAAGAAGCATTGTTTTTTAAACATTTTTAGTCTAGCCTTCTATCTAGTCAGTGGAACTCTTTCGTTATCTTGGATTTAAATTGTACTATTTTTGCCGGTGTCCTGAATTTTGAGCAGACTCAAAGCTATTATAAACTCAAACAAGGATTTGCAGTCTCATTCGCTCAAATATAGTTTCTTACTATAAAAAGTTGTATTTGGGGATGTTGAGCTCGGTGAAGATGGAGTCTCATGAACTGCCAGAGTGGAATGCCTTCTACAGCGAAGCCAGTGAGGTAAAAACACTTATACTATATAAGTTTACCATATGGGCTATGTGTGTGGGGATGCTGGATATATGTTTATTTAAAGTCTATTCTAGAGTTTCTTGAAATTAAGTTACTGAATCGAAAGCTCAGTATTTTACGAACACAACTGGCTTTATTTTTATATTTTTCACTCCATTTTCACGTGTGGCTGCAATTTCTTATCTTTAATATAGTAATGTTATAATTTTACAATTCAACATACAACACTGATGTGATATACTTTGGCTCAATTTGTCTATTGTGTGACCTGTTGAAATTGTAAATGTGACATTTAGAAGCCTGTTTACATAAAAATCTATCATCTTTTTTTGTGTTGCAATTCCCTGGTCTGTTTACTAACACGTATTGGCCAAACTATTTAAATATGCAAATTATGAATGTTAAAGCATCTCGGAAATTAAATTAGCAGTTCATTTCGTACCTCCGAAAGTTTAAATAAGCTATACATTTCCTCAAGAAATTCGTGATTAAATGAAAGGCAACTGAAATCCTGTCTTTAATCAACATGATATGCTCTCAAAAAAGTATTAGGTTACATAGATGATTGTGTATTTTACGGCTCTGTGATCCTTTTTTTTGCGCGTATTATATCACCGATAGCCTATAGTCAGATATTTTGGAACGTTTCATTAACAGTTTGTTTTATTTGCTGTGGTTTTGTAGTACTTAGTAGTAGGATAACTACGAAATGAAAGGGAACGAATCCAGGACGCGCATTTTCAGTTTATTATTTTGAGTCGTATTTTTTTCTCTCCCCATTTTCAGGTTTATCAATGCTTTGTGAAATCAATGTCCCTTTCTCAGCAGTTGTATCATTGTCCGTTTATGCTTTCCATTAGTACAGGCTTTTGGACACAAAAATATAATTACATTATTTGTTGTCTAAACCTATATATCTATATTTTTTTGTTTCCAAATGACTAAATCAACTCTTTTCTGTTTTGTTTTCAGATGTATTCCTCTCCCAGTGTCATGAATTCAATGAGCTCAATGAGCACCATCAACAGCTACATCAACCTGAACCCAGCTTGTTCTCCAGCCACCATGAACATGGGCTATGGCAGCTCTGGGCTCAGCAGTCAACTGGCCTCCATGGGCGGAGGGGCCAACCATATGAACATGTCCCCGGTGACTTCATCCCTCAACCCCAACTCTCTCTCCCAGCTGGGCTCCCCAGCCCCTTCCCTGGGCTCCATCTCCCACTATCAGAACATGGGCCAGCCCATGAGCCAGTTGAGCTACCCCTCTCCCACCTCCCTCAACCGGGCCAAGGAGGTGCCCAAGCCATACCGCCGCTCACTGACCCACGCCAAGCCGCCATACTCCTATATCTCCCTCATCACCATGGCCATCCAGCAATCCGGCAGCAAGATGCTCACCCTCAATGAGATCTACCAGTGGATCATGGACCTGTTCCCCTACTACCGCGAGAACCAACAGCGCTGGCAGAACTCCATCCGCCACTCGCTGTCCTTCAACGACTGCTTCGTCAAGGTGGCCCGCTCACCCGACAAGCCCGGCAAGGGCTCCTACTGGGCCCTGCACCCCAACTCAGGCAACATGTTTGAGAATGGCTGCTACCTGCGCCGCCAGAAGCGCTTCAAGATCGATCAAGAGAAGGCTGCGAAGAAATCTGGCAAGGCCCAGGAGGGAGGCTCGGGGAAGGGGGGCCATGGAGACAGCCTGATGGAGGAGCACAGCCCAGCGGGTGGCTCGGATGGGGCTGACTCGGCCCACTCTGACAACTCCCACCCTGGTTCCTCCTCAGAGGAGCAGCAGCAGAGGAGCATGGTCCAGCTGGACTGCGCCCCACAGCCCCAGTCCCACGTCCAGAGCACCCCGGTGGAAATTCCCTCCTCCGTGCCCTCCTCCATCTCCCCCTCCGTCCCTCTTCTCCACTCCCAGATCATGGGAGGCAGCCCCCACCTCCTTCCCAGCGCCATGCATAATCTGGACCTGCAGAATGACCCTCTCAAGGCCATGGATCCCCACTACAACTTCAATCACCCCTTCTCCATCACCAACCTCATGTCCAATGAGCAGAAGATGGATCTGAAGACGTACCAGGACCAGGTGATGGCCTACAATTGCTACGCCTCCTCCTCTCCAATAGCAGCCAAGCAGATCTACGACAGCGCGGGACCCTCGGCCATGGACTCTGGGGCCTACTACCAAACCCTCTACAGCCGGTCGGTCCTCAATGCCTCCTAACATGGAGGCCTTCTGGACCACAGCCAAGTGGTGCTGACAAGGACTTTTAGCAGCCTTGAAATCTCAAAATGTAAGATGGCTGCCATTGAAGGGCTACTCAATAGGGACCAAAGAACATTTAGCAGTGCTGATACACAGTTCAAAAGGGGAACCCTGCAGTTACATGAAGTCGAAGACAAAGGTAAAACCCAGTGCTGGATTGACACCTATTCATCAGAAGGTCTTTAAAACTGATACATTCACAAATTCACACAGAAGTCATGTCTCCCCTTTGCCATTTTTTGCTTTTCTCTTTTTTTAGACTACTTCAAACTGGGTTTTGGTTTGTTCAACAGACAAGCAGGACTACTTGGGTTGTACACATTGTAAATAGATGGAGTGGGGGAAAGGAGTTGTGCATTTATTTATGAAGGGAAGAAAATTAATATATCTTGTACAGTGCTGTATTGACAAGTTACAAAACAAATGTGATATGAAACAATTTGAGGGATTGTGGGAGTGAGAAAAGGTTCAGGTTACTGCTTCGAGGCAGTTGTTACTGCATTACAGGGAATTCTTGTTGTGTTTTACAACATATTGCTTCATTCCCATTTTAATATGTTGTTTTAATCTCTTCAAATACCCATCCGTAAACACAAATGTAGCTGCCACGGTTCATTTTTTACAAGAGGTGGAAGGCTGTTGTTTTTACTGATAAGAGAGCCATTTCTTGTATTCTTTTACCAGGTATCCTTTTAAAGAAAAAAGATGACGTCTGTTTAAAAATGGACGAAACTGTGGTAAATCTAATTTCAGCTTTGTTTGTCTGTTTTTTAAAATTTAATTCAGAGACCCCTTTTCTTATCAATAATGAGAGCCTGCTGTTCCCCAGCTCTTCATGGCATAGGATATTTTAGAATTGCTTCACATTATATTACACAACATACCAAGGGTTAATAGGGAGAGGAGCTATGGTAGGTCCGTTACTAAGATAGGAGTTGAATGGAAATGCACTAATAGGACCATTTACATACAGTACTTTGCACGAGATTCCCCACCGTTTTACACAGCTGGGGAGGCCCAGTGTGTGTTACAACAATGGTATATGATAACCCTTTTTTTTTTTAAACTGCAAATGGCAAACTAGAATTGGATCACTGTAACAATGTCAATGCAACATTGAGCTTTATGTCGCAACCCTCATCCTCAAAGTGCCTTTCAAGATGTTTTGATAATGGAGGACCGATAATTGAATTTTCACTGAAGGAACACTTTTTCAAAGATAAACATTGAGTTTCAGGTCAGAAATGCTGTTTTTTTATTTCTTTGTATTTTAGTTTCAAAAAATACTATTTAAACAATTTTGCTTTTCAGACGTATATATTGTATATATTGTCAGGTTGTTGTTTACGGTTTGAATGTTGTGATTTGAACTATTAATGTTTTTCTTATTAAAAAGCTAAACTTTGGGGGAGAAACACGATTGTTGCCTGTTCCGTTGAAATAAATATATACATGAAATGATCTATAGACTTGATGAAATGGGTGTATATGTTATTTGACTAAATCCTTATATGTCATTTCCATGTTCATTTGGTTTATATTTACAATTGGATGGTAACACAGAGGCTCTGTGATGTAGGTCTTGCTGCAGGATGGACAGGTTCAGCTGAATTCTATAGGGTTGTTGAAACAGCTCCCTACCAAATGACTCTTGTATGTGACTTTTGGGTGGGTTAGACTAAACAGTGTTGAACTCACGCTGGCCCTCTGGCCCCAACACAAACCGGGCCAGGCTTCTAGACACGACTTTACTGTGATGGCCAGTGAATCATCTCACAGTGTTTTAATTGGGATTGGGTGCCTTCACATTTGAACAAAAACTATAATTCTAGTCATTAAAAAAGCTCTAACTGCAGTTTGATGATATCCTAGTTTTACTGCAAATAAGAACTCATGAACTTCCCTCTATGTATTTGGACAGTGAAGCAAACTTTTTTTTAAATTTCAGCATTTTAGATTTGAGATAGAACGTGTTAGGTGACAGTACAGTATGTCAGCTTTTATTTGAAGGTATTTTCATACTTATCTGTTTTACAAGATATAAATGAAAGCACTTTAGTGTACGTTTAGTATTTGGTCCCATATTCATTGCACACAATGACTGCATCAAGCTTGTGGGATGCATTTGCAGTTTGTTTTGGTTGTGTATCGGATTATGTTTTGCCCGATTAATAACATGGGAGTCAATGAGATGTAGACGTTAAAAATGATACTAACCATTCAAGCTAGAAACACCAAAACAACTTCAGGAAGATAGAATCACTTCATGGATTCATATTATTATATTCGATTTGCAACTTCAAAACATCGAGTCTAGTGTAAATGATATTGCTTCTGTTCAGATTTTTTAAATATTATTTATAATTTAGAAATGACAACCATTAAATATTTGCATAATTAACATGGGAGTCAAGGGTGACCATGAGAGCTAGATATTCAAAGTACCACTGCTTTCTTAACCATTCATGCTAGAAACACCAAACCAACTTTGGGATGATGGGAACACCACGACATGACTTAATTACAGTAAACCTTAACATTTGCATACATGGAAAGTATTTTACAATGATTACACATCACACCATATTAAAGTGGCAAATAGCCTACGTATAATGACACTGAAGATAGGTCATGTACTGTAAGATAAGACACTCAACAGAACAGACTATTCCTACTTACAATAAACCTAGACATTATTCGATTATTTGAATTTGCTTGAGTTTGCATTGGTTGGACAAATTCCAGAAAGGATGGAATTGAGAATAAGATGATACATACATCAGTGCAGCATAAATAGATGGTTTTCTTAGAAACAACATTCCTTCAAGTGACCAGTGATTGTCTTTGTGATGTAGCTCTTTAGTTCTTTAAAAAGTATCATTCATGTTATGTATCAGTCAACTGAGCTCTTTGTCATTGTCTGTGTCCTTCATGGATAGGTTATAACGGCATGTTATTCACTTTTTACAAGAAGAAGTCATCCAGGCAGAGGAGAACTTTATGTTGAGTTTTTGTAGAGACCAGCATTCCATTGACAGTAGGGCAGCCTTCCACAGCCTTCTTGCTCAACACTGCTCTGTGTTTCCGGAGTTGTCACGTAGGGGTGCAAAACCATTCTCCAGTGTCACGTCGCACTGAGGGAGCCTTTGAAGCTGACCGTAGATCCCACAAAAACACACACACACACGCACACACACACACACACACACACACACACACACACACACACACACACACACACACACACACACACACACACACACACACACACACACACACACACACACACACACACACACACACACACACACACACACACACACACACACAGGCCTGAATCTTTTAATAGGAATCTATGCCTGTTCGTCACCTTCCACACAACATGGTGCAGTTGGTTTGATAAGATAGGCCAGTATTTAGCTGATATGGTAGCCACAGCTACACAAAGGTGCATTGGGAACAGGGGACAGAGTCCTGCCCAGTTATGACTAACCTGGGACAAAATGTCACCCCCGTATATTAGCTGTGATTTCTCTTGTATTCTGTTGTGAACCATGATAACCCCATTCAAACACTTCTCAGATATTTGTATGAACAGAGCACTATTGATGATCAGAATCAGTTCACTTTTGACAACAGCATAATGAGACAAAAATGTTAGCCACAATTTGAGACATTTTTGCCAATTCAACCAACTACAGTCATGTCGCTGAAGTAAGATGAAATAGCAAGTCCATTATTTTGACCCAATCCAGTTTAACCCAGAGTGTCTAGTTTTGCAAAGTATCTCAAAATGTCCTCCTCAAGAGCAACTTCACTGTCGTTTCTCTTGTTTAACATTTCGTCTAAGGCACAGGAACAGGTGACAGCAATTTGTGCTCTTGTCAGGAGTGCACAGGGGGAAAACACAATGCAACACTTTTTGGATGTTCTGTGCGCTGACAGAAAGAACACGTTAATAATGGCTTCCGGCGAGCTGGTTGATTGTTAGGGAACATGGGTGGATATACGACAAGGACACTGATAGAACAGATGTATTGTTCATCCAGACCACGTATCTAATGAACTATTATTTGCCCCCTCAATTAAATTGTTGCTTAATGCACTTTGGATTTCCTGGCTTGTCAGCCATCATTCATCATTTGGGAAGTTAAAAGCTGTCATAGAAGGCGGTTAATGTCGGATACGTATAGCCTGGCTGTGTTTTTCTCTAGTCGTATGTACAGGTAACTGCCAAAATAAAGGAAACACCAACATAGAGTCTCTAAATAGGTAGTTGGGCCAGAATAGCTTTAATGCAGCTCGGCATATATTCTACAAGTCTCTGGTACTCTTTTGGAGGGATGCAACAACATTCTTGCCAAAGAAATTACATACATTGGTGTTTTGTTGATGGTGATGGAAAACGCTGTCGCAGTCGCCTCTCCAGAATCTCCCATAAGTGTTCAATTTGGTCGCGATCTGGTGACTGAGACGGCCATGGCATATGGTTTACATCGTTTTCAGACCATTCAGTGACCACTCGTGCCCTGAGGATGGGTGCATTATCATCCCATTGGGGCATAGCCATGGAGGCCAAAATAATGTCCGGCCCAGACTTATGATACATAACCCTAAGCATGAAGGGATGTTAATTGCTTATTTAACTCAGGAACCACACCTGTGTGGAAGTGCCTGCTTTTCAAAATACTTTTGTATCCCTCGTTGACTGAAGTGTTTCCTTTATTTTGGCATTCACCTGTAGATGTGACAGATAAAACGAGAGAGACGGGTGGCTCCTGGCTCATCCCTTGAAGATGTACTATGTAAATGAGAGCTGCATCCTGGATGCAAACACTGCATCCTGTTGGATCGTATGTTGACATTTCCCAAGCAGTGAAAGAAAAGATAGAACACACCGAGGCCTACAGTTCAACCCTCAGGCTATACTCTCATGTTGGATTGTTGGAGGAAGAAATAGTGGAATAATGGAAGACTTGTTGCGCAGGTGGGATGACTGCACTTTTAAACGTAGCTGCCCTTTGAAGCATATACTGAAATATAACCAATTTGAGCCCTGTGAAATATAGAATTGCGATAATACATGTTTATAAGTTATAATAGATAGTATACATTCATCATTTCATCTCTTGTATGATAATTACATTAGATACGAGACTACAAAAACATGCCTTGTTATATATTTAATGTAGATAGTGTACATTAGGTATTGTGTTTATATCGTTGTACACTCTTAGGGAAAAAAGGGTTCCAAAAGGGTTCTCTGGCTGTCCCCATAGGAGCACCCTTTTTGGTCCCAGGTTCTACATGGAACCCAAAAGGGTTCTACCTGGAAAAAAGGGTTAATCAAAGGGTTCACCTATGGGGACATCCGAAGAACCCTTTTAGGTTCTAGATAGAACCTTTTTTTTCTAAGAGTGTAGTAACGGGACACATATATAAACATTTTATTTTCGACTTCATATCCTGCTCTAGCTCTCTCCAGCCTGTTGTATGTTGTGCTGTGCGGAGGAGACCAGTCAGTGAGTGCACATGGTAGAGACAGAGGCAGAGGCAGAGATAATACGCTGGACTTTGCTCTTTGGGTTGTGGGTGTTGTTAAAGTGGCTCCTGATAAAGCAGGACGGGGAGACAACGAGACAGAGAAGGGGACTGATTACATTTCCCTGTGAGAAAGAAAGAACGAAAACTATTGGATTGATCAGGGTCTGAGTGTTGAGTCAACAATGCAGAGAGAAAAGCTCCATGGCCAGCCCAGTGCCACAGTCACACCTCTGGCTTTAACTCGGCACGTAGGAGCTTATGTCTGCTCTTATGTCTTGGCTGATGTCCAACTAACACATACTGTTGTTATGGCCTGTAATAGTTGCCCTCTGTACGTCTGATACAGCTTTTGTCGCTCAAAACGTCCATTAACCCTCATTTGCCTCTTGGTAGTAACACTGCGACAGGCGAGCTGACACATTTTGAAGAGGACATTCAGACAGAGGGAGGAATGCTTGTTTCTTCCTTTCCAAAAACACTCCACTCTCCGAGTCCAAACAGAGCAGTGTCTCGCTGCAGGGAGAGAGAGACAGTGTGTGATAGTGTAGCCGGTGATTTACGGGGCAGTGGACAGTGGCTGTCAGACCTGGCTGTGTTGTCTTAAGGTCTAGCCGGGGCTGACACGCTCTTCCTCTGCTCCCGCCGGGCCAGGTCCTGGGCCTGCCACCTCGTCCACATGGACCCCAGATGGCGGAGGACATTCCAGAGGCGTTCATCACCCACCCAGCCACTCCTGGGTGAAGCCACCACCACCACCTCCAACACCTCCACCACCTCACGTAAGCTTCTGTTTCTGGTCCTGGAGAGTAAGAACCTGAGCAGCCACAACACATGGCCCCTACACATTGCACGATACATGGTCGTTTTAATTTTTTTTTAAAATCATCCTTACAAAAAGGATGGACGGGTGGATTTGAATATATGATAGACCACATCAGGTTATCTGCTCATGCACTGACACTGATGTATTCTGGGAAACGTAATGTGCTCAACTGTAGACAAGATAGGATCTAACTAGGATCTCACAGGCTTCAGGCCAAGTTTAATGATCTGATTACATTTAGATGAGGAAACCTAGAGATCCTCTTCCTGTTCTTTAAGCATGTTGCCAGAGATCACTGGTAGATAACGGATGTAGGTAACAACACTTCAGGAACCCAACAAGGACTTCTGGACTTTTGACACACCCAACCTCCGCAATGCCTCCAAGCGGTTATGTGAGTGACATCCGCCCCAGGTGTGTGAGTGACATCCGCCCCAGGTGTGTGAGTGACATCCGCCCCGCACCTTTGCCGTTGCAGCATGTGACCTCGTTACTCAGTCCAATCAGATAAGCTTTTCTCTGTCTTGTCCTGTATCTGATACACACTAGTTTCCCCTGACCCACTGACAGATGTAGTAAAGGAGTAGTAAGGCTATTATGACAGACCTGAACTTTTGACCAGAGGGTTAGAGGTTGTCACACGGGTGTGAGAACTTGAGCCCAGACACTTAAAGTGAATGACCTTAGTGTCTATTCAGCTGTACAAATGGATAATACCGGAGCTCTGTGAGTGGTTACTATATTACCCTGGAAATGGCAATCCTCCAGAATCGACTTATCATCAATAACACTGGCTGTATTTACTCATCGCGATCATGATCATTATGACCATCATTAGCATCATCCTCACTTACCTGGCAAAAGTCTAGTTATAAGTACTGACACTTCATCTACCACCCACGGTTATTACACGATCTTAAAAATCTCACTTGAGAGGACAGTTATGGCTGTATAATGATGTTAGACATGTCAAGAGCTAAAGGCAGAATGATAACTCTAAATTGAGTCAGTCCACAAAAAGCCTCTCCTCGTGTCTTGACATCTATAAGAGCCTGTGGAGTATCTGGTTGGTCCATGGTTGGAGTCCCTGTGCGCTCCCCACCCCTGGGTCCTGGCTGAGTGAGAGGTCACAGTTTGGTGGAAGCAGCCCCTGTGGCCTGGTTCCCCGCCCTGTCACGAGCCTGTTACTGGGGGGTTTTGTTTTCATGGCCCCGCAATCCCAGGTCCCCCTCGTTTGCACCAATTAGCAACGACAGGAGCCCAGCTGGGCCAGATTACCGACGTCCCGCCTGCCTCTCGGGTGACCGGTGTGAGGGGCTAAGAACAACGTGAAGGCGTGAGAGAAATTGGAGAGAGGGCTGCCAGCAACAATCACATCATTCACCGGAGGAGCACAGGACAAATCCGGCATGCCTATCACACTCTCTCAGACACACACTCCGAGTGTCGCAAATTCATGCACATACAGTGGCGAGAAAAAGTATGTGAACCCTTTGGAAGGACCTGGATTTCTGCATACATTGGTCATCCAATTTGATCTGATCTTCATCTTCAAGTCACAACAATAGACCAACACGGTGTGCTTAACCTGATAACACACAAACGATTGTATTTTTCTTCTCTATATTGAATACATCATTGAAACATTCACAGTGTAGGTTGGAAAAAGTATGTGAACCCCTAGGCTAATGATTTCTCCAAAAGCTAATTGGAGTCAGGAGTCAGCTAACCTGGAGTCCAATCAATGAGACGAGATTGGAGATGTAGGTTAGAGCTGCCTTGCCCTATAAAAAACACTCACACAATGTGAGTTTGCTATTCACAAGAAGCATTGCCTGATATGAGCCATGCCTCAAACAAAAGAGATCTCAGAAGACCTAAGATTAAGAATTGTTGACTTTCATAAAGCTGGAAAGGGTTACAAAAGTATCTCTAAAAGCCTTGATGTTGATCAGTCCACGGTAAGACAAATTGTCTATAAATGGAGAAAGTTCAGCACTGTTGCTACTCTCCCTAAGAATGGCCGTCCTGCAAAGATGACTGCAAGAGCACAGAGCAGAATGCTCAATGAGGTTAAGAAGAATCCTAGAGTGTCAGCTAAAGACTTACAGAAATCTCTGGAACATGCTAACATCTCTGTTGATGAGCCTGTAATATGTAAAACACTAAACAAGAATCGTGGGAGGACACCACGGAGGAAGCCACTGCTGTACAAAAAAAACATTGCTACACGTCTGAAGTTGGCAAAAGTGCACCTGGATGTTCCACAGCACTACTGGCAAAATATCCTGTGGACAGATGAAACTACAGTTGAGTTGTTTGGAAGTAACACACAACACTAAAAAGCTCATCCCAACTGTAAACTATGGTGGAGGGAGGATCATGGTTTGGGGCTGCATTGCTGCCTTAGGGCCTGGACAGCTTGCTATCATCGACAAAAAAATGAATTTCCAAGTTTATCAAGACATTTTGCAGGAGAATATTAGGCTATTTTTTATTTTACCTTTATTTAACTAGGCAAGTCAGTTAAGAACAAATTCTTATTTTCAATGACAGCCTAGGAACATTGGGTTAACTGCCTGTTCAGGGGCAGAATGACAGATTTGTCAGCTCGGGGGTTTGAATTTGCAACCTTCCGGTTACTAGTCCAACACTCTAACCACTAGGCTAACCTGCCGACCTTCCACCAATTGAAGCTCAACAGAAGTTAGGTGATGCAACAGGACAACGACCCAAAACACAGAAGTAAATCAACAACAGAATGGCTTCAACAGAAGAAAATATGCCTTCTGGAGTGGCCCAGTCAGAGTCCTGACCTCAATCCGACTGAGATGCTGTGGCATGACCTCGAGAGTGGTTCACACCAGACATCCCAAGAATATTGCTGAACTGAAACAGTCCAAAATTCCTCCTGACCGTTGTGCAGCTCTGATCCGCAACTACAGAACACCTTTGGTCAAGGTTATTGCTGCCAACGGAGAGTCAACCAGTTATAAATCCAAGGGTTCACATACTTTTCCCACCCTGCACTGTGAATGTTTACAAGGTGTTTTCAATAAAGACATGAAAACCTATAACTGTTTGTGTGTTATTAGTTTAAAAAGACTGTTTTGTCTATTGTTGTGACCTGGATGAAGATCAGATCAAACTTTATGACCAATATATGCAGAAATCCAGGTATACCTTTTGTTGTCACTTTATGTACCGAGCCTACACCATCATTCACACTCACTCTCATTGGACCTATGTAGACACACTCCTACTCCTTCTGAGTTTGTTTTTCTCTCTCTCTCTCTCTCTCTCTCTCTCTCTCTCTCTCTCTCTCTCTCTCTCTCTCTCTCTCTCTCTCTCTCTCTCTCTCTCTCTCTCTCTCTCTCTCTCTCTCTCTCTCTCTCTCTCTCTCTCTCTCTCTCTCTCTCACATACATGTTGACTCACATTTACCTTACTATTGTGCACAACGACATCCCACCAACACATACGGTTATCCCCTTCGACATGGCAGGATACAGCTTTAACAGTGGAGCAGCAGTTTACGTTGGGTACCACTACTGGTTTGAACACCATGTGTTTGTCCCGGATGTGACCACCACGCATCCCCTGCCCTGTTCCGTCCCGCACACCTCACCCTCCAGTCTGTTTTCGGGCTGTCGGGCACCATAAACGGCAGCGGTTGGGTGAGGGGGAGGGGGAGGAAGAGGAGGATGGGGGACAAAAAAAAGCAGGGGAGGGAGCTGGGCCTTAAAGGGATGAATGAGACCTACTGTATGTCCACGGGCTCCTGAGTCGACGGCTCTCTCACTTTACGAAAGCCCAGAACGTCTCATGCACCATAGACAAACTCAAGGTTTTCTCCACAGCACCGGTAGAACGGGCCCATTCTCACATCAACAACATCAAGTGTCCGTGAGATTTGCTTAGAACACCTGTTCCACACCCCACAATTTCCTGAATCTGTAGCTAGAACACAACGTTCAGTACAATTGCTTTCTGGATCTGCCATGATTCTCTATACTGTATGTTTTTTTGTCTTCTTAAAATGGCATTTGTATCAAATAAGATTTACATTTCTATATGAAATATACTGAACATTGGCCAATTCTCCCTGAACTGGCTTGATCTCAAAGGGGCATGGGCTGGTACAGTGATATAAACCTTACAGGGCCTTCTGGGTTAGTGGAAGAGAAGGGTCCCAGGCTCTCATTATATTGAGACACCTTGGCTCCCAGTCCACCCTCCACATTCCCTCAGGCTCTGATATTTGCATTCTAACATTTACGAAGTGCCTGAAAACATGTCTGCCATGTTGTCCATCTCAACAGACACTCAATGGAATGTTATTTTCAAAGAAGTGGAATGTCCTACCCCGAAATATCTATCTCTTCCCTCCTTCTTTTCTCTCCTTCTACCCCCACCCCACCCTCTCTCACTCCTCTCTGTCAAAACAAACAGATTGAGACCTCTTTTTTATTTATATGGTCCGAACACACGGTGCATGCTACTCACTTTGCAGCAGGCATTTATAAACAGCTCAAAAGGTATTTTTCTTGAAAGGTATCTGACATAACTAGTGCTGGTTCTCTCTCTGCGTCCTCTCTCTCGCTCTGCGTTCCTGGCAGATAGGGTCCTAACCGCTGCTGGGGGAACTTTCCTGGCTCCGTGGGACCCGGGACAATCAATCCTTTCATAGTGGGCAAAAAATTCGGCCCCTGGCTCCATCCTTAGCAGTTAGGCCGCAGGGAGAAGGTCTCTAACTCTCACTTTCACTCTCTCAAGCCACCTTGGTTTACAAAGCTACCTTTTTACAGGTTTATATTTAGAACAACTTATTTTTCACCGCTGACCATTTCTTTTAGCTACTGGGGTTGTCGTGGAGGAGGATTTTTTTTTCGAAAGACATCTCTAAATGGCTTGCTTCGTGCAAACCAATTTGGAAAAGGTTTGGAAGCATGAGGGGGCTGGGTGTGATGGTGCCCTGTGTGTTTCCCGTAAATGAGCTGTGTGCCTTATTCGAAGAGTTGCGGTAAACGCCAAATGAAGATTAGATCAACAAAGACGCTCAGATTCAGGGGGATTTGAGATGAGTGTCGGTATTCAGTATATCTGAGGACGGCCTCGCCGTGCCAAATTCAGACTGGAAACAGGAAACATCATTGATCATCAAAACATACATCACTGCTTCACATCCTGAATGAAAGACATACTGTCGGTAATGAAAGTGATCATTGCTTCCCATGTCTTCGCATAGGTAGGACACAGACCTATCAAGTCAATGATAAGCAAGGCTGGATTCACTTAGGAATAAACCACAGCATAAAACCTTTTGGGTTGCTAGAAATTCACTTCATACAACCCACCCTCCTTTTGCTTTTGCTTTAAATAGCCTTCTGTCTTACGCGACCACACCAAACGTAACGTATCACACAAATTTGAGGGTTTTCAGTCTTTACGTTTACTATGTTACGTCCAGTCGGACCTTTGCGCTGCCATCCGTTTGAGTGGCTCTCAATCTCAACATTACAAATGAAATGAAATCTGATCAAAACATTGAATCGAGGAGTTTTGACATTGAAAAACAAATGTCAAAAACAAAAAGCAGTCCCAGCGGTCCAGTCTGTCTGTAGGCGAATGAGAATCCCTCTGTTGACCGCAGAGGAGGTAGAAGGCCTGGGGCAGCTAGCTGGATGCCTGGCTGCAGGCTGCGAGGAGGGGTGGCTGATCCTGTTCTCAGGAGCTGTCTTGCATCCTGGTGTCACGTAATACTTTTTTTTTCTTCCAGGAACCTGCGAGGATTTTCACTGCGCTAACAATGTGTACTCATTCATGACTCACCGTCACTTATCCCTCACACAACCCACTGGCTTTCTCTCTCTCTCTCTCTCTCTCTCTCTCTCTCTCTCTCTCTCTCTCTCTCTCTCTCTCTCTCTCTCTCTCTCTCTCTCTCTCTCTCTCTACCACAGTAATGTGTGCTGTTAAAAAGAACTCTCTGTGTGCAGGCCTTTTTTCAAACTCACCATTATATCTCCTTATGAAGGTGTGCCTATGGTGTAGCATAACCATACTCTCAAAAATGAAACCCCAGATGATTCTTTCATGTTACATGCACAAATCAGGTGATGCTGTTGTTCTCCTCTGTCTCTTTGGCTTCACTCTATCAATATGGAGGCCATTTTCCTTGCTGTTTGCGGCTGGCTGATGTCAATTGTTTCCCCTGTGTAACAAATGTCTTATGACCTGTGGTTCAATTTTGCACTTGTCCTTCTTGAATCTGACGTTGGCCAAATGGCGGTATCCACGTGTAAGACCAAAAATGTGTGGCCACATCAGATTCAGGCCACTCCATCAGAAGAGGGCAGTAGTCAGGGGCAAAAATGTTGGTTTTGCACATGGCTGCCGAAATCCTTCATGTCCGGCAGGGCAGGGCACACAGGCTGGTTCTGTTCAGAGTTTCTTTCAGGGGTCTTTTAATTCCACAGGCAGCCGGAGGAGACAGAATTAGTGATACAGTGGGTGATTTTTCACTGCTAAAGGTTCAGGGCTCCAAACCAAATAAATAACACAGATGAATTTACTGTTTTTTTTCCTCTGGTCCACGCTGAAAAAAACCTTCCCCACATTCGACATAAATAGAAGAATAAATAGGAAAGCATAGAGTGGCATAGAGTGGCAATTTAAAGGTTATGGTTGAACTTCCACAGGTCAGACAAGTTCTCAGACTTTACCCAGCGCAAACACCTCAATTGGCCCAATGTAATATTTCTACCTTAAATAGTTTTTTTGTATTGTCAGGAAGGAAATCACCCTTTATTTGAATGTAATAAATGGAGGGTAGTGAATTTTACTTCTCTCGCAAATGACATATACCAGCTGAATGGCCTTTGGACACAGGCTTCACAAGTCTATCAATGGGTGAATTATGTGTCCAGTTTAAGGCCATGCTTTCTAGTCCATTTAAAGAGGAGAAATAACACGACTCACCACAGTTATACTTAAGGAACCTGGGAAGGAGACGGGCACAGAAACAGCCACTGGAAGGTACAGTTAGTGCAGCGACGTCCTTAGACAGTTTCCTTCAAAACATCCGCTCCATGAATTAGACATCTTATTTGCAGAGCCACCCCCCCCCCCCCCTCCCCCACCGTCTTGACCACCTCCCTCTTCTGTCCAACTCTCTCTGGAATAAATACCCTGGTGTGTTTCCCTACTCGAAGCTGGGTAGAGAGACACCAACACTAAGCTCTTTGTACACTATACATATGAAATAAAAATATAATTACATTCCTTTAATTGCATCGTATATTCCTTTGTATGGGCAGGGGGGGCAGGTGAAATGCACCGTGGACATTGATACGGTAACTCATAGGGGTGTAGATATAGTTATAGGCCTTATTACGGAGCACCTCCACAGTCTGCCTTTACAGGGCTGTGATCTGAACATTGGGATGAAAGCAAATTAATGTGCAGGTTATTTGATATATCATCATAAATACAAGCATCAGATTCAAAGTCATTACTTGGTTCTTCCACAAAATAATCCAATATCCATTTAGAATTGACTAAGCACTTGGTAACATTGTTGGTAAGCATGACTTACTGTTATGTAACTTGGCTTTGGAATAATAGTTTTGATTCAGTTTCTACTACTCCCCCAACAGGTGCAGGGTGATTAGTAATGTGATGTCATGAGAATCTTGTTTTTCCCTCTCTCTCTCTCACCTCATGTTGTCTCTCACTTCTTCTTCAACTACTTCCATTACACACTTTCCTCTTCACCTCTACCTCAATCTCTCCCTCACTCTTTCTTGCTCTCTCACTCTTTCTGTCTCTCTCCATTTCCTCCTTCCTCCCTCTCTCCCCCTTTCTCTTTCTCTCTCTCTCTCTCTCCTTCTCTCTCCATTGTTGTAGGTACATTCAGGTGTCCCTGCGATAGAGCACTCAGTCTGTGGTTAATGGATAACTCACCGGGCCAAGGCAGCCATGATGAAACGTTGACATTTCCCTCCGATTATTCATCCCCCTTTGTTCAGCAGGCTGGAGTGTTTGCTCACGTCCTGGGCGCTGGGCGGAGGCAGGGGGACCTATCTGAGGCACTCCCCGCTGTTTGTTCGTCCTGTTTGCTCAATATGGGCAGCAGGGCCATGGGGCTGGGGATGGGGCGACCACTGGTTGGGGAGAGAGAGGGGAGACAGCCTGAGACAGTGTCAGAACAGATCCCAAGGTATAAAACTTAAAGAACCAGCAGTGCAGCAGGTTAACGGATCAGTTCCACAATAACAGAGATTTTTAGGCACAAGTTGATCGATTATTGAATGGAGCTAGATACTTTGGGCTCCCGAGTGGCGCAGCAGTCCAAGACACTGCATCTCAGTTCAAGAGACATCACTACAGTCCCTGGTTCAAATCCAGGATGTATCACATCCGGCTGTGATTGGGAGTCCCATAGGGAAGCGCACAATTGGCCCAGGTTTGGCTGGGGTAGGCCGTCATTGTAAATAAGAATTTGTCCTTAACTGACGTGCCTGGTTAAAAAAATATGGTAATAGAATAGTACACATTTATTCAGCATTATAATGTCAGTTGGAGGTTTGTATCTATGATATCACTTTGCCATTTTGGGATGTACAGTACCTCAACGTTTTATGTAACTCTACAGTAAACAATGCACAAACGTACAATATATTCACTAAATTACAGTTCATACAATATTGGCATATGATTCACATTGACGCACTTTAATTCAACATTTCAATGAGCGCACATTTTCTCTTGGGCCTAGATAAGGTCTTTATGACTCTTATTGAGGCGGTGCATGTAAAACAAGCCAACAGCTGACCCTCAAAAAACCCATCTGCCATAAGGAGAAGCTTCCTCTCACTCCCTCAACACAGTACGTGAAGCCGGTTGTTCTCAGACACATTTTCTAGATGTCATAAAACGGCTCTATAATCGTTTATAGTCGGCCGGCTGCTAAGAGAGGAATTAGCCTCTGGTCTGTGTGAGCCTAGCCCTCCCTTGTGTTATCGCCTCTGTGAGGGGGCGGGTCCATAGTTCCAGATAGCCAGTGGGAGACTCTGCAGATAATTGAACCACCTGGGTGAGGGATAAGGGGGCAGGGAGTGGGGGGCAGCAGGGGGACAAGCTCAGGTAGATCACTCACATCCAGAGCCGGGGCCAAAACAATGCCTGGCTGCTCAGAGTAAGAGGAGAGTGGATGATCGGGTTGACTGGTATTGTGTCCACTATTTGCTCATTTACTCACCTGGCAGATAGCTCTATCTGTGAATGGATGGCTGGGATGAGGATTTCAGCCCACTCACAATGCCTGGCTCAGGGATTAGGCAGCAGCAGGGCTAGGATGCATAGTGTTAGGAGATGAAAAGGTTATCAAATGGTATGAATAATATGGAGTATATGGAATTTATTGAATATACTATTAATGGCACAGTCTTTATATTCTGTGTGGGCTGTTATTGTACAGTTCAGTGAGAAGATGTTCTCAAAATCGGTTGTAGATGCTCCCCTGAACCAGCTGTAGATGTATCCATTCACAATGGGTTTTCCCATTTAACAGCATCAGTTACACCTGAACACTTTGTGATTGAACCTAAAAGTTTCTACACTCTGAGAAAAAAAGGTGCTATCTAGAACCTAAAATATTTCTTTGGCTGTCCCCATAGGATAACCCTTTGAAGAACCCTTTTGGGTTCCATGTAAAACCCTTTCCAAAAAGGGTTCTACCTGGAACCAAAAAGGGTTCCCCTATGGGGACAGCCGAAGAACCCTTTTGGAACCCTTTTTTTCTAAGAATGTAGGGTAAATTCAACAGTGCTGCTCATATTATCACCTGATGATGGAAGTTTCCCGCCTGCCGAGACAACTAGTGCATCCTAGAGTTTGAGAGAAGGCTGTTTGTGTACACCTGATTCTGAGAGAAGCTGGGGGAGAGACACTTGGGGAAGGGTCCACTGTGGCTTTTACAACTGAGTCAACACACTGCTAATTGCTTTTAATGGGATCAGCGAGAAGCCTCTGTGTGAACCTGCCCGGGTCCAGCCCTTGTTTGGTCGTGAGGGCATCGGGTGATTGTCTTCTAGTGCAGGAGTTCTCAAACAGAGGTACTGCAGGGGGTCCCCGGCCAGATCTCCCCCACACCCAAATGTGTTTTTCTTAAAACAAATCTTTAAAAAATGCTAGCAACATCAGATTAAATTAATTTGGCCAAGGGGTCTGTTAAATAAGTTTAGAGGGTGCATTACAATACCATGTAATATTATTAATCTACATTATAAGCTACAACTTAGATGCACAACATTGCCTGGGAGGGTCACAGGGATCCACAGTACTCTATCAATGATCCAACTTTCAACTCAATACTGTATTGCACTGTAATTTAAGTTTTAAAACGGCAAAAGTGGCTCTCTGCCCCATGGGAAAATGTGTATAATTGCAGGACATTTGCTTTAAAACAGCAAAATGTTATTTCTTGTCCCATGGCAAATGTGTAAAATTGCAGGAAATTACCTTGGAAACTGCTAAATGTTATCTCCAATGCGAAGAGGGGGGGGGGCATTAAAAATGTTATTATCCAGGGCCCGAGACTTGGTTAGTCTGACAATGCACTGCAGAAGTTATAGTAAAACTCCTACTTTAATGCACTCTAAAGTCAGAGTTGTGCTCTGATTTTAAGGGGGACGTTGATGAATTTGCTATCTTTGTTTAGTGTGTCAACCAGGACAGGGAAGGCACACACACACACATGCACGTGCACGCACATGAGCACACACACACACACACACACACACACACACACACACACACACACACACACACACACACACACACACACACACACACACACACACACACACACACACACACACACACACACACACACACACACACACACATGCCTCTGTATGCCTCTCTGACATAATGTGTAGGCTGTCAAGATTGTGAAGGGTGCAGTGTAACGAGACAACGACTCAGCAAGAAACAACGTGCATTGTGGGAAGGATGCACTTTAAGATTAAATTCACCATGACGTCAACCGCGTGATCCCGCAATCTCTACATCTGGGTTACCCCAGATATATAGGTTATGTATTTTGGAAGTTTTCGATATACAGCATAAGCGTGAACCAGTGGTGTAAAGTACTTAAGTAAAATCACTTGAAAGTACTACTTAAGTAGTTTTTGGGGGTATCTGTATTTTACTTCACTATTTGTATTTTTGGCAACTTTTACTTTTACTTCACTACATTCCTAAAGGAAATTATGTACTTTTTTTCTTCATACATTTTCCCTGATACCCAAAATTACATTTTGAATGTTTAGCAGTACAATAAAATGGTCTAATTCACACACTTATCAAAAGAACATCCCTGGTCATCCCTACAGCCTCTTATCTGGTGGACTCACTAAACACATGTTTCGTTTGTAAATTATGTCTGAATGTTGGAGCGTGCCCATGGCTATCCGTAAAAAAATAAAAATAATAATAATAATGCTGTCCTGTTTGCTTAATATAAAGGACTTTGAAATTATTTATACTTTTACTTTTGATACTTAAGTATATTTGATCAATTACATTTACTTTTGAAACTTAAGTACATTTAAAATCAAATAATTTTGGACTTCAACTCAAGTAGTAAATTTACTGGGTGACTCACTTTTACTTGAGTCATTTTCTATTAAGGTATCTCTACTCAAGTATGGTGTGAACCCAAAAAGGGGAAGACGTTATTCATTCAGACTTTTCCCCCTCTTCTGCATTGCATTGGAATAGTATTGTGAGGAGTACTCAGGAAGGCCTGACTGCTCTCTGGAAATATAGAATGTGCTCGTCATTGTATTTGAACCCAGTTTAACGTTGTGAGACTGTTTCGACAGGTGATGTGTGATATATAACCACTTCATCTATAAACAGTGGTGAGAGTTGGAGGTTATACTAGACCAAGATGTTTGCCAAGCAAATAATAGCACAAACAATAAAGACATTATGATTACCATCACCATTAATGATAGCGGGTTCAATCAGAGAGTACACACATGCACTGTTGAAAGTGTAATTGTTTGGGTTTATCAGTATGATTTCCACCCCTTGTCATGGTGTCTTAATTAGAATAAACAGGAAAGCAATCCAGTCAGTGTTTGGTCTCCAATAATGTCAACAATAATGTGAGATCTGAAACTGAAGCGGGTAGAAGCAGGTATTGTAACATAAATGAAACGCCCATTCACTGTTTACTGCAGTGGGCTAAATCAGGGTCACACAGAGTGTTTCTTGGTCGTCTTAAACAAAACTACATTGAAACAAAAGTAAACATACACTTCAAGCACATGGTTATGGGTAGAAGCAGGTTTGATTTGATTTGATATGATATGGGCTTAACAAAACGTTGGACACCTCTACCAAGTCAGATACAGAATTGAAATGTATTCAATTTTGAGTTTGCATTCCAATATTACACTTTATATATATCCCAGAAGACTGAAATATAACAAAACTGTTTGACACAGGAACACCGGATTTGCAGCCTTTTAAAAATATTATTATTAATTGTGAAAAATATGAATGACAATCCACCCATGAGGCCACTAGGTCATTTGACTGCAGGAAAGGGCTTACGATCCATGAACTCAGCTCTGTAGATTATGTAAACCTCCATATTCAGACATAATGATTAATTGCGCCGTAAATTACATTACAGCTCACTACTGATCCACGGACAGTTCATTTTCCTAGGCCGAATCAAAAACTGCAATGTAGTGGTTATGACCTGACACTGGGAAAAGGTCTGTAACAACAGTTAATGTAATAACAGTAGTCCATTTAATAACTGTAATATATTTTCTCTCATAAAATTGGTTATAATAGCGGGCTCCTGACTGATTCTGCTAGTGTGTCCGTTTTTTTTTTCCTTCACTGATCTGAACTTTTTTTGTGCGTAATGTTTTCGCCATTGTTTCCTATGACCGAATAGAGCTTCTGGACATCAGAAAACCGATCACTAACCTCTTTTGGATGAAGATTTCTACTTCAACGAGTCGGCGGAGCTAGACATACTGCTCACCCCAGACAAGGCCCTAATCCCGACGCTCGGAATAGAAAGAGACGGTGATATAGAGGCCACCCTGATGAAACTACGGTGGTGAGTAAATAAACCTCCTCTACCATCCGTTCTAATGGCGAATATACAATCACCCGGAGAACAAACTTGACAACCTCAGTTTGAGACTATCCTGTCAACGGGACCTGAAGAGCTGTAATGTCTTACGCTTCTCTGAGTCGTGGTTGAACAAGGACATGGATTATATACATCTAGCTGGTTTTTCTATGCATTGGCAGGACCGACCGGTAGCATCGAGTAAGCTCGAAGGCGTGGTGTGTGTCTCTTTGTTAACACCAGCTGGTGCGCAATCCCTAATGTCAAGGAAGTCTTAAGGTTCTGCTCGCCTGAGTTAGAATACCTCATGATAAGCTGTAGACCATACTATTTACCAAAGAAAGTTTTTTAAATCTATATTTTTTTGTAGCTGTCTATTTACCACCACTAACCGATGCTGGCACTAAGACCACAGTCAACAAGCTGTATAAGGCTATAAGCAAAGAAGAAAATGCTCATCCAAAGGCTGTGTTCCTAGTAGCCAGTGATTTAAATGCAGAAAACTGAAATCTGTTTTACCTAATTTGCCGTGCACGACTCCAACACCATCACTAACGGTGGTAGGCCTGATCACCGACGACGATGAGAGATCCTATAGGGAGGAGGTCAGGGACCTGGCAGTGTGGTGCACGGACAACAACTTCTCCCTCAACATCAGGAAGACAAAGCTGCTGTTCGTGGACTATAGGAAACGGAGAGCCGAGCACGGCCCCATTCACATTGACAAAGCTGTAGTGGACCCAGTCGAGGGCTTCAAGTTCCTCGGTGTCCACACTACTAAGGATCTATCATGGTTCAAACACACCAACACAGTCGTGAAGAGTGCACAACAACACCTCTTCCCCATCAGGAGGCTGAAAAGATTTGTCATGGGCCATCAGATCCTAAAAAAGTTATATAGCTGCACCATTGAGAGCATCTTGACTGCCTGCATCACCGCTTGGTATGGCAACTGTTGGTATCTGACCGCAAGGCACTACATAATTTAATGCATATGGTCTAGTACATTGTCAAAGACTCAAACCACCCAATTCATAGACTGTTCTCTATGCTACCGCACGGCAAGCAGCACGGACCCTAAACAGCTTCTACCCACAAGCCATAAGACTGCTAAACAGTGAGTCATTGTGTATCTATTATTACTTGTATTATTATGTGTTTTACTTTTCTAGTACTTCTCTATTTTCTCTCTCTCTGCGTTGTTGGGAAGGGCCTGTAAGTAATAATTTCACTGCTTGTCCACCCCTGTTGTTTATGAAGCATTTGACAAATAAAATGTGGGTAGCCTAGTGGTTAGAGCGTTGGACTAGTAACCGAAAGGTTGCAAGTTTGAATCCCCAAGCTGACAAGGTACAAATCTGTCGTTCTGCCCCTGAACAGGCAGTTAACCCACTGTTCCTAGGCCATCATTGAAAATAAGAATTTGTTCTTAACTGACTTGCCTTGTAAAATAAAATTACAAATTAAAAAATGAAATAACTTGCCGCTTAAAGGGTCAATCAGCAGTTGAAACAATCACAAAGCTCACTGCACACCCCTTTTTTGGTAAAAAAAAACACCTCAGGGATGGGGCTAAAGAAATGTAACCTCGCTCAAAGGCATAGACAGAGCTATAGATGCAAGGACTGATCATCCATAATATTCAAATGATAGTTTTAACCATGTTGTGAGGCTATACAGTGTTTGTTTACATTTATTTTGTGTACAAAAATTGGGTTATTACATTAACCGGTATGTAATCATTTTTGGGATGAATAATGTAATAACGTTAACCGATCATACAGTATAATAGCATAACAAAATCAATGTTTTATGTAATAACTCCCTCAATTTGATGCACATGCCACCACCCACAGCCAATTATAACACAAACAAACTCATGCACATCATACAGGAATACTCATACATAGAGACACTCACAAGCACACTTTGAAATGCACACACATGCATAGTCATAGACACACACACACACACACCAAAGTAACACATTGAAATGTATACACACACACATACACACCCGGGAAACATTGGCAATCGTAATAAGAACACCTTTGTGAAACCATTCATGAATATGGAATGTGATTTCCAAAATAAAAGTCGCAATAGAACACAGGTTTACTTAGGCCGGGATTCAATCTGATAACGTGATAAAATGTTAAATGATTATAGTAATAACTTTTTCTGACTATTATTACGTTATCCGGTGGTTATTTCATGTAGGGCAATTGGTGTCATTTTAAAATGTGTTAAATTCCTCCAGATATTTCTACTATAAAATGACTTGTAATACTTTAATGAAAACAGGACTTTTATTTCAAAGATTACATATGATTGATGTATTCTCTTGATACTCCCCATCCCGGGTCCGGGAGCGTAATCATCAACTGACACCAATTAGCATAACGCAACGGACATAAATATTACTAGAAAATATTCCTATTCATGAAATCACAAGTGAAATATATTGAAACAAAACTTAGCCTTTTGTTAATCACCCTGTCATCTCAGATTTTGAAAATATGCTTTACAGCCAAAGCAAGACAAGCATTTGTGTAAGTTTATTGATAGCCTAGCATAGCATTATGACTAGCTAGCAGCAGGCAACCTGGTCACGAAAATCAGAAAAGCAATCAAATTAAATCGGTTACCTTTGTCGAGCTTTGGATGTTTTCACTCCCAGTTAGATAGCAAATGTTCCTTTTTTCCCAAAATATTATTTTTGTAGGCGAAATAGCTTGGTTTGTTCTTCACGTTTGGCTGAGAAATCGACCGGAAATTGCGGTCACTATAATGCAGAAAAATATTCCAAATTAGCTCCATAATATCGACAGAAACATGGCAAACGTTGTTTATAATCAATCCTCAAGGTGTTTTTCAAATATCTATTCGATAATATATCAACCAGGACTGGTGGCTTATTAATAGGTAAGAGAGAAACAATGGCCGCATTTGTCCTTTACGCACAAAACACTCTGAGAGACTTCAGCTGACCACTTAATGCAATGTTGACGTTCAGGCTCATTTTTCAAAATAAAAGCCTGAAACTATGTATGAAGATGCTGGAGGAAACAGGTACAAAAGTATCTATATCCACAGTAAAACGAGTCCTATATCAACATAACCTGAAAGGCCGCTCAGCAAGGAAGAAGCAACTGCTCCAAAACCGCCATAAAAATCTACATTTACATTTAAGTCATTTAGCAGACGCTCTTATCCAGAGCGACTTACAAATTGGTGCATTCACCTTATGACATCCAGTGGAACAGCCACTTTACAATAGTGCATCTAAATATTTTAAGGGGGAGGGGGTGAGAAGGATTACTTTATCCTATCCTAAGTATTCCTTAAAGAGGTGGGGTTTCAGGTGTCTCCGGAAGGTGGTGATTGACTCCGCTGTCCTGGCGTCGTGAGGGAGTTTGTTCCACCATTGGGGAGCCAGAGCAGCGAACAGTTTTGACTGGGCTGAGCGGGAACTGTACTTCCTCAGTGGTAGGGAGACGAGCAGGCCAGAGGTGGATGAACGCAGTGCCCTTATTTGGGTGTAGGGCCTGATCAGAGCCTGGAGGTACTGAGGTGCCGTTCCCCTCACAGCTCCGTAGGCAAGCACCATGGTCTTGTAGCGGATGCGAGCTTCAACTGGAAGCCAGTGGAGAGAGCGGAGGAGCGGGGTGACGTGAGAGAACTTGGGAAGGTTGAACACTAGACGGGCTGCGGCGTTCTGGATGAGTTGTAGGGGTTTAATGGCACAGGCAGGGAGCCCAGCCAACAGCGAGTTGCAGTAATCCAGACGGGAGATGACAAGTGCCTGGATTAGGACCTGCGCCGCTTCCTGTGTGAGGCAGGGTCGTACTCTGCGGATGTTGTAGAGCATGAACCTACAGGAACGTGCCACCGTCTTGATGTTAGTTGAGAACGACAGGGTGTTGTCCAGGATCACACCAAGGTTCTTAGCGCTCTGGGAGGAGGACACAATGGAGTTGTCAACCGTGATGGCGAGATCATGGAACGGGCAGTCCTTCCCCGGGAGGAAGAGCAGCTCCGTCTTGCCGAAGTTCAGCTTGAGGTGGTGATCCGTCATCCACACTGATATGTCTGCCAGACATGCAGAGATGCGATTCGCCACCTGGTCATCAGAAGGGGGAAAGGAGAAGATTAATTGTGTGTCGTCTGCATAGCAATGATAGGAGAGACCATGTGAGGTTATGACAGAGCCAAGTGACTTGGTGTATAGCGAGAATAGGAGAGGGCCTAGAACAGAGCCCTGGGGGACACCAGTGGTGAGAGCGCGTGGTGAGGAGACAGATTCTCGCCACGCCACCTGGTAGGAGCGACCTGTCAGGTAGGACGCAATCCAAGCGTGGGCCGCGCCAGAGATGCCCAACTCGGAGAGGGTGGAGAGGAGGATCTGATGGTTCACAGTATCGAAGGCAGCCGATAGGTCTAGAAGGATGAGAGCAGAGGAGAGAGAGTTAGCTTTAGCGGTGCGGAGCGCCTCCGTGATACAGAGAAGAGCAGTCTCAGTTGAATGACTAGTCTTGAAACCTGACTGATTTGGATCAAGCAGGTCATTCTGAGAGAGATAGCGGGAGAGCTGACCAAGGACGGCACGTTCAAGAGTTTTGGAGAGAAAAGAAAGAAGGGATACTGGTCTGTAGTTGTTAACATCGGAGGGATCGAGTGTAGGTTTTTTCAGAAGGGGTGCAACTCTCGCTCTCTTGAAGACGGAAGGGACGTAGCCAGCGGTCAGGGATAAGTTGATGAGCGAGGTGAGGTAAGGGAGAAGGTCTCCGGAAATGGTCTGGAGAAGAGAGGAGGGGATAGGGTCGAGCGGGCAGGTTGTTGGGCGGCCGGCCGTCACAAGACGCGAGATTTCATCTGGAGAGAGAGGGGAGAAAGAGGTCAGAGCACAGGGTAGGGCAGTGTGAGCAGAACCAGCAGTGTCGTTTGACTTAGCAAACGAGGATCGGATGTCGTCGACCTTCTTTTCAAAATGGTTGACGAAGTCATCTGCAGAGAGGGAGGAGGAGGGGGAGGGGGAGGAGGATTCAGGAGGGAGGAGAAGGTGGCAAAGAGCTTCCTAGGGTTAGAGGCAGATGCTTGAAATTTAGAGTGGTAGAAAGTGGTTTTAGCAGCAGAGACAGAGGAGGAAAATGTAGAGAGGAGGGAGCGAAAGGATGCCAGGTCCGCAGGGAGGCGAGTTTTCCTCCATTTCCGCTCGGCTGCCCGGAGCCCTGTTCTGTGAGCTCGCAATGAGTCGTCAAGCCATGGAGCGGGAGGGGAGGACCGAGCCGGCCTGGAAGATAGGGGACATAGAGAGTCAAAGGATGCAGAAAGGGAGGAGAGGAGCGTTGAGGAGGCAGAATCAGGAGATAGGTTGGAGAAGGTTTGAGCAGAGGGAAGAGATGATAGGATGGAAGAGGAGAGAGTAGCGGGGGAGAGAGAGCGAAGGTTGGGACGGCGCGATACCATCCGAGTAGGGGCAGTGTGGGAAGTGTTGGATGAGAGCGAGAGGGAAAAGGATACAAGGTAGTGGTCGGAGACTTGGAGGGGAGTTGCAATGAGGTTAGTGGAAGAACAGCATCTAGTAAAGATGAGGTCGAGCGTATTGCCTGCCTTGTGAGTAGGGGGGGAAGGTGAGAGGGTGAGGTCAAAAGAGGAGAGGAGTGGAAAGAAGGAGGCAGAGAGGAATGAGTCAAAGGTAGACGTGGGGAGGTTAAAGTCGCCCAGAACTGTGAGAGGTGAGCCGTCCTCAGGAAAGGAGCTTATCAATGCATCAAGCTCATTGATGAACTCTCCGAGGGGACCTGGAGGGCGATAAATGATAAGGATGTTAAGCTTGAAAGGGCTGGTAACTGTGACAGCATGAAATTCAAGCACAAAATCTAGACTACGGTTTGCCACTGCACATGGGGACAAAGATCGTACTTTTTGGAGAAATGTCTTCTGGTCTGATGAAACAAAAATAGAACTGTTTGGCCATAGTGACCATCGTTATGTTTGGAGGAAAAAGGGGGGGGGGGGGCTTGCAAACTGAAAAACACCATCCCAACCGTGAAGCACGGGGGTGGCAGCATCATGTTGTGGGGGTGCTTTGCTGTAGGAGGGAATGGTGCACTTCACAAACTAGATGGCATCATGAGGAAAGAAAATTATGTGGATATATTGAAGCAACATCTTAAGACATCAGTCAGGAAGTTAAAGCTTGGTTGCAAATGGGTCTTCCAAATGGACAATGACCCCAAGCAAACTTCCAAAGTTATGGCAAAATGGCTTAGGACAACAAAGTCAAGGTATTGGACTGGCCATCACAAAGCCCTGTCTTCAATCCTATAGAAAATGTGTGGGCAGAACAGAAAAAGTGTGTCTGAGCAAGGAGGCCTACAAACCTGATTCAGTTACACCAGCTCTGTCAGGAGGAATTGGCCAAATTTCACCCAACTTATTGTGGGAAGCTTGTGGAAGGCAACCCGAAACATTTGACCAAAGTTAAACAATTTAAAGGCAATGCTACCAAATACTAATTGAGTGTTTGTAAACTTCTGAACCACTGGGAATGTGATGAAAGAAATAACAGCTGAAATAAATAATTCCCTCTACTATTAATTTGACATTTCACATTCTTAAAATAAAGTGTTGATCCTAACTGACCTAAAACAGGGAATTTTTACTTGGATTATATGTCAGGAATTGTGAAAAACTGAGTTTAAATGTATTTATCTGTATGTAAACTTCTGACTTCAACTGTACATGTAGTTTAACTAGTAATTTAACTACATTTTGCAATAGCTTGGTGGTAGTTGAACTATATTCTGGTCTTGGTAGTGTTTTCAGTAGTTAATAACTTTTTTGCCATTTGGCAGTTTAGCTAATTACTGGAACTACACTACTTTTTTAACAAAATACATTTTAAATGGATGAAGTAGGCAAGAATGTATTTTCTTTTTCGGGTGTCAGACCTGCTTAATTCTCACTTGAATTTGTTTTTGTATTTAATAGGATACATTACACATTATGTTAAGATCTGAGTACAGAGTGACACATTTTGTTAAGATCTGAGTACAGAGTGACACATTCTGTTAAGATCTGAGTACCGTGACATATTCTGTTAAGATCTGAGTACAGTGACACATTCTGTTAAGATCTGAGTACAGAGTGACATTCTGTTAAGATCTGAGTAAAATGACACATTCTGTTAAGATCTGAGTACTATGACACATTCTGTTAAGATCTGAGTACCGTGACACATTCTGTTAAGATCTGAGTACAGAGTGACATTCTGTTAAGATCTGAGTAAAATGACACATTCTGTTAAGATCTGAGTACTATGACACATTCTGTTAAGATCTGAGTACCGTGACACATTCTGTTAAGATCTGAGTACATAGTGACATTCTGTTAAGATCTGAGTACAATGACACATTCTGTTAAGATCTGAGTACTATGACACATTCTGTTGAGATCTGAGTACAATGACACATTCTGTTAAGATCTGAGTACAGAGTGACATTCTGTTAAGATCTGAGTAAAATGACACATTCTGTTAAGATCTGAGTACTATGACATATTCTGTTAAGATCTGAGTACAGTGACACATTCTGTTAAGATCTGAGTACAGAGTGACATTCTGTTAAGATCTGAGTAAAATGACACATTCTGTTAAGATCTGAGTACCGTGACACATTCTGTTAAGATCTGAGTACATAGTGACATTCTGTTAAGATCTGAGTACAATGACACATTCTGTTAAGATCTGAGTACTATGACACATTCTGTTGAGATCTGAGTACAGTGACACATTCTGTTGAGATCTGAGTACCGTGACACATTCTGTTGAGATCTGAGTACAGAGTGACATTCTGTTAAGATCTGAGTACAATAACACATTCTGTTAAGATCTGAGTACAGTGACACATTCTGTTGAGATCTGAGTACCGTGACACATTCTGTTAAGATCTGAGTACAGTGACACATTCTGTTAAGATCTGAGTACCGTGACACATTCTGTTAAGATCTGAGTATAGTGACACATTCTGTTAAGATCTGAGTACAGCGTGACCTACTCTTGCAATTTCAGATTTAGATATGACAATTTTTCACAAAGTAGTTTGTATGTAGTGAACTACTTTTTCAAAGTAACCTTAGTTAAATAAACTATATTTTTCTTAACAGTAGCTTTAGTGTAACATAACTTCCAGTGTGAAGTAATTGGTAGCTTGGTAAACTATATTTTCAGCACTGCCCCACAAACAGACTCAACATGTATTACAAACACACGCATTCATACACACTAACCGGAACACATAGGCATGTTACAAAATAACACACATACATACATTTTATTTCAAAATAAAAGTATATTGTATAACGGAGACATGTCTTTTTGTTGTCAACGTACCCAACCCTATGACACACCAAACACAGAACAGGCTTGGAGCAGAACGGGGTCAGCATTGCCCTTATAGCAGTTTAGGGTCAAAGTGTCTTTACTCATGGTCACAAAGGCAGTAGGAAATAGCCCCTGAAATGTGATGTGGGTGTGGTTAAACTTGTCTGAGACCTAAAGATTTGTGTAAGCTCCCTGTCTACGCTTAAGCTTAGCTTGGCCTGCAGGAACAGCCAAAATAAAGGGAACATTAGGGATCTGGTGGCACTGTTATGGTATTGGGTGAATTTTCTTGGCATGGTTTAGGTCCACTCAATCCCATAGAGGCAATGTAAACACCAATAAATATACAGGCATTCTGAGTGATCACCTTCTACCTATGGTGAAGCATTTCTATCCTGATGGGAGTGGTCTCTTCCAAGATGACAATGCCCCCATCCACAGGGCAAGAGTGGTCACTGAATGGTTTGATGAGCTTGCAAACGATGTAAACCATATTGCCATCTCAGTCACCAGATCTCAAACCAAAAGAACACTTATGGGAGATTCTGAAGCTGTGCCTGAGACAGCGTTTTCCACCACCATCAACCAAATGGAATTCCTGGTGGAAGAATGGTATCGCATCCCTCCAATAGAGTTCCAGACACTTGTATAATTTATGCGGAGGTGCATTGAAGCTGTTCTGGCTGCACCCTAATAAGACACTTTATGTTGTGGTTTCCTTTATTTTGGCAGTTACGTGTAGGTTAAAAACCAGTTTGTCCCATTGGTGCGGTGACCTGGATAGGTATCTGTGAGGAGGTGAAATGGGTGGTGGAGTGTCACATAGGTGGTTCTGTAAGCCACACTTGTGTGTTCAGAAACCTTTTTTGATACCTAAAGAGGTTAACGTGGCAGGACAGTAACTGGATGGTTGCCGGTTTTAATCCCATTGTTCTCAGGGAAATATCTGGCTGGTGTGAGCCAGACAGTTGCTGGTGTTATCGACTTCGTTCAAACCTGGGTGACCTATAACCTTGCTGAACTATGGGGCACATGTAGCCTCGATGGTAGAGGGGCAGGCCAACAACCGGAGAGTTGCTGGTATCTAATCCTAGATGCCATATCCTGTTGTTGTGCCCTCGAGCAAGGCACAACCACAAAACGGTTCCAAGGTGTAATGTTCTTCTTTATTTCAGGGGAGCTAACACAAGTCTTCAGGTCTCACACAAGGTTACTTAACATGCAAGTTTGGTTCCCCAAACTACCAAAACCACCTCTGTTACATTTCTAGACCCATCTGGGCAAAGATTATATCCAAGGACTCTATAACCCAGTCTACCACAAGGTCTCAAGCAAGGTTACTCATCATGTAATCTACCGTAGCATGTGTAGAAAGGAGCCTGAGCGGAGTTCCCATCATTTTCCAGGCGAAACGGAAGTTAGGTTGAAAATACTGTATCCCTGAAAACGAGATGTTACAACACTTTGTGTTGTGTGTATGGCGTGTCAGGGGTTAGGTACTGCAGAAATGAGAAGATCCAGTTGAACAGAAATTGGGACGGTGACATCTGCAGCGTTTGCTTTGAATGCGATCTTAACGACAACAGTGCCTTTAAACGCTACATAACCGAAAAGAAGGAGATCGGTTTGAATCCGGGTCTAAGTAAAGATGTTTTATGTCTTTATGTATGAGTATTCCTGTATGATGTGCATGAGTTTGTTTGTGTTGTAATTGTCAGTCAGTGGTGGCGTGTGCATCAAATTGAGGGGAGTTGAACATAAAAACGTAGATTTTGGTATGTTATTACATGATTGGTTGAAGTTATTCAATTATTAATACAAAAGGTTGTTACTTACCGGTTCATGTAATAACTACCAGTTAATGTAATAACTTATTACATTTAGCGGAAAAATTTAACCTTTCAACATTTTATTACGTTAACCGGCAAGTTATTACATTAACCGGTTTTATTTAATCAAATTTTAAAAAACACGATTACATTTAGAAAAATTCTTACATCGACCGGAGTTATTACACTGACCAGTGTTGTTACATGAACCATCGTTACAAGGTCCTAGACCAGCACTCTGAAACGCCTTTCTCTTTTCCACACACACATTTCTCTTCCTGCAAAGCTTTTGTGCAACTGTACACGAATCTCGTTCACAGTGTGTGAGAGAAGAAATGTTTCAGCAGACCCATTCCCTTCTGTAAATTCTGTATTTTCTTTATAGCCCTTTCCAACTACCTCTTCGGGCTGCTGGAAAACCTTCTCCTCTCCACCACTATTGACCGTGCCTGTAAAGCAGTGATGGTCTGGAATGTTTGCCGTTGATTGTTGAGCACTAGGTCAGTCATCTGTCTGATGGATGTGATCTTTTGACAGCTGAAAACTCCCAAAAGAACACAAGGTGAACACTCCCTCAGAACCTGGCCCGAGAGAGCTAAGAGGGAGAGTTTGGACGAGGATACACTGGGAGGTGACATGGTGGAGGGTGAAGGATGGGGATTCCACGGCTCTCCGTAGACAATGGCAGCAAGCTTTTCTCCCAATTTGTCATGCACATTATTGACAGGCCAACGTTTGGAAATGTGGGTTACTCCCGCTCTCCATTGACGATTGGGACCAAGGTACCTTGCCATTTTCTTATGGACTTGAATCACATTAGCAAAACAATGAAAGAGTTCAAAGCCTAACATTTAACAGTACTGGCAATATTTTCACTTCTAAATAGAAGCGTGAAATCACAAAGGAAGCACGTCCTTTAACTAAAGTAGCCTATCGAAGTAACTGCAATCTGCTAACAGGGTTTAACAAAATGCTAATCAACACGGTTTGTTGTGTATCAAAAAAGGATGAGTCAAACATTTCAATCCGTTTTTTAAAAATGTTTCCTATGTCAGGGGTTGGCTGCTAGCAGACTTGCAATGTTGTTGTCCAAAATGAACTGATAAGGGCCTTTATATTTTTTCAGTCCCCACACTGGCTGCAGCGCCAACTGATAAGACTGTCGCATACCACCTGTATTAATGATTGGTCAAGACCGCCTTTTACTCCAGCAGTTACCAGAGAACACGTCGGATTAGAAAAACAGTTGAACCCCTCTGTAAAATCGTAATATTTGAACAACTACAAACAAAACAACTTAAACAGAACTCAACCATCACAAACGGCAACACCTGTCTTTCCTTCTGTTCTTTCAGACGATCCAACCAAACCCAACATCAAAAGGAGTTCAACCCAAACCCCTCAGAGTAGCTGCACTGGAGCCATAGCCTTATGTCTAAAAGGGATCTTTTAACAGGACAGCGCACTCCAGCTCACAGTTACTCAGTCATTTGTTTGAAATGTAAAATTCCCACCTAATTATTAGGCCTCCCTCTCATGTTTGAGAGGTGGAACAAACTCCCTCACGACGCCAGGACAGCGGAGTCAATCACCACCTTCCGGAGACACCTGAAACCCCACCTCTTTAAGGAATACTTAGGATAGGATAAAGTAATCCTTCTCACCCCCCCTCCCCCCCTTTAAAATATTTAGATGCACTATTGTAAAGTGGCTGTTCCACTGGATGTCATAAGGTGAATGCACCAATTTGTAAGTCGCTCTGGATAAGAGCGTCTGCTAAATGACTTAAATGTAAATGTAATATGGCTTTTTCTTCACAACTCTGCCTAGAAGGCCACATCCCAGAGTCACCTCTTCACTGTTGATGTTGAGACTTGTGTTTTGAGGATACTATTTAATAAAGCTGCCAGTTGAGGACTTGTGAGGTGTCTGTTTGTCAAACTAGACACTCTAATGTACTTGTCCTTTTGCTCAGTTGTGCACCGGGGCCTCCCACTCCTATTTCTATTCTGGTTAGAGACCATTTGCGCTGTTCTGTGAAGGGAGTAGTGCACAGCGTTGTACGAGATCTTCAGTTTCTTGGCAATTTCTCGCATGGAATAGCCTTCATTTCTCAGAACAAGAATAGACTGATGAGTTTCAGAAGAAAGGTCTTTGTTTCTGGCCATTTTGAGCCTGCAAACGAACCCACAAATGCTGATGCTCTGGATACTCAACTAGTCTAAAGAAGGACAGTTTTATTGCCTCTATAATCATAAGAACAGTTTTTAGCTGTGCTAACATAATTGCAAAAGGGTTTTCTAATGATCAATTAGCCTTTTAAAATGATAAACTTGGATTAGCTAACACAACGTGCCATTGGAATACGGGAGTGATGGTTGCTGATAATGGGCCTCTGTACGGCCAATGTAGATATTCCATAACAAATCTGCCATTTCCAACTACAATAGTCATTTACCAATTTGTAAGTCGCTCTGGATAAGAGCGTCTGCTAAATGACTTAAATGTAAATGTAAATGTAAATGTTTCACTTGCTAACCTATATATCATCCATCCTCCCTCTTCAGATTACCCTATTTGTTGTATTTCATTGGAAAGGGGTTCCAGGCAGGACCGGCTCACTTCTACACCATGTTCCCTGTGTCTC